>NC_069122.1:54416436-54743936 GCF_026914265.1 Mya arenaria | reverse complement strand
ACACCCTGTGCGAGAGTCGGGATGAACCTATCTTACACTCTCGGCCATGGTAGATGCGTTTTCTCCAACCTCAGTTAAACAAAATTCAGTAAAAATGTATTTTTTGTATGAACTCTTTTGTGCTTAGTGGAAATAATTGTGTATGGATATGTGTGGTTGTCATGGATATGTGCGCAGTGATACAGATTATGTTTACAGTCAAATCGGTCTTTAAATAGTTCTAAGGAGAATGAAGCATTATTTCTTAAAAGGTGCATGCAAACTGTTTTATGGTGACATTTGAAGCGAGCAATAATTCATTAGCATTCTAAATATTGCCACAAGAAAATGTTTCCATGATGCTACAGACGACAGTCCTCAACAAGGGAGATAATTACAATACAGCGACTATTGAAAAGGAGTTCCATACGGACATTGTATCTTCGCCCGTGGGCAAGATGAGAATTTCTAGCATGGTTAAATTATTGGATCTACTTATCTGGGGTGGCAGAAAATATATGTAACTACTAAAATCCTTTATTGGAATGGCCCCCAGATTCCTTTATTTTTATATATTTACACCAGTGTTTCTTTGTTTCAGCTAGTGAATCCACATCGTTTTGAAGAGACAGTTTTACACCGTGAATTGATGGAAAACCACATCATACCAGTGTCAAAGCTTGAGAATCCTATGGGTCTTACTGAAAGGTGTGTATTATGTCACCTACTTAACATCGAACACATAGATGGCTCCTGCTGTCTCGTGTTATCGTAGTCTTCAGCATCACTCTTTTTGTCTTTAACTACATATTTTGTATCTAATCTGTACCAAACTTTATACAGTGTTAGAAATAGCCGCCTGCCCGCTTGCCCGACAAAGTTAAAATACGGTCGGGCAAGTTACTTTTGACAGCAACTTGTCCGCCGGGCAAGTTAAAAAAATCGCCGATGTTTATACTTTGAAACGAAACTCCGAATCACGTTTGTTAAACTAAATTTGATTGGTCGTGAAAGCATCAAGCAAACCAATGGCATTTAGCGATACAAATTTGCGTATCATTGTAAACTGGTTCCCGCTTGTCTTCTATGTAGTATAGCGTAGTAGTCAGACGGGAACCAGCTTAGTATCATTGTTGAAATATGCAAAATGGCGACAACTATCCTTTATTTACGAAAGGATATGTACCGGATTGCCAAAAACGGAAAACAGAAACCGAAAAAAATGAAAGGAAAAAAGAATATGAAGCTACGGGGAGGAAGCGTGATACAATCTTTTCATGATTATTGATAATACAAATGAAACACAGTAAAATTGGTCGTTTATTTTGTTTTGTAATAGTCATTGACTGTCCTGATACTGGAATAGTTTCAATACCATAGATGTAAAACTGTTTGCAAATAGTCTCGGACTCCATATTAGTAATATATAGATTGATGGCTCATAGATTCTTTTCAGCTACAACTATCTTAAACATGTATTTAGCATACACTCAGTAGCATGGAATGAACTTTTGAAAAGCAGGTCCCATACATGAGCACTTAAGCCTAATTAAATCATAAAATATGATTAACAAAAAAATATTACAATGTACACATGTAGATAAAATGAAAATTTTCAAGCAAAAAAGTGGGTTTTTGTGAAGGCTTTTTTTAGTGCCAGGAGAGTGCCATAATGCAGGATTTTGCATCAAATTGTCGTCAGCTTCGGGGGGCCTAGAGCGGCCCCTAGACCCCCGGCCGTAAAGGGCACCTCGCTACGTGAGGTGCACCAAGTCGCTTCGCGACTTGGGGGCAACTTACACTTTGAAGGGGCAAGTTATTTCTTCAGGTAACTTGCCCTTTGGGCAAGTTTCCTAAAAAAGTTAATTCTAACACTGTTTATAACATTGTTTTTTGGCAGAATATCAAAACCATGCTTGATAAAACAACCAATTTGAGTTGATACTTAGAGATAGCTGATAATTTATCATATGCATGGTTTTCATTTCAGCTCTGTGGGTGGTGAACAGCTGTTTCAGACTCTGGTCAAGATGATTCCTCCCCAAACTTCACATACATACTCATACATTGACGACATCAGGCTAAAAGCAAATGGCTTTGAGGTAATCTACAAAAACAACAGTTATGAAATTGTTCTGGAATTCTGGTCAGTTTGTCCAGCAGATATGAGTGTAGTACATATCTGTCATTGCCATCGTATATCAGACTTTGCCTAATATGAATTAACTTGGCCTAGATGTACACAACATATCACATGATGATCACCCAAATCCATACCAGCAGTGGTAAGTGTTGTGCATCTAGTTAACTTCTTTCTTCTTTATATCATTATATTTTTATTTCTAAAGGTGAGATGTCACCAAGATGGCGAGAGCAGACCTGTCCTTGAGCTTGTTTCCATGGCGACCTGCATGCCCACCTACGGGGTACCAGACCTTAAAGAAGTGTTAGACCTTATAACAAACACTGGAGCTAGCAGCTTGTACCAGGCGCGACCTCTCAAGGTCATATACTATCTTCAGGTAAGTTATACAATTAAATTAATCAGATCACATTCTAAAGGGATTCCAGACATATTAAATCAATGGAACACAACAGAAGTGATGAAACTTTGTATTCAGCAAGCTCATATGAACATGTGGCTTGGAATTGTTCGTCAGTGCCAAGGATTATGTTACGCCAGTAGAAAGGACTAGGAGTGATAGGGCTATGGTTGTTGTATCTGAAAATAGGATTTTGATCAATAACTTAAGTAAGAAGTGATTTACCCTGAAATCATTATTGATGAAGGTAAATTAATTGACATGGCTTTCGTTAGTTGGCAATCCATGAATTCGAGATCCCAACAAACGAATTGACCCTTAGTACTGGTATTTACTTTTATATATATTAAGTTTTACTAGCTGAAGAATGCTCTGGCCCAGGAACCTCAAACTTGGTAGACTGGTTGGTGATTTTAAGATCAGGGAATCAATGTTGCCTTGTTAAAGGTTAATATAATTCCAGCTCTATTTGAAGGTGCATGACATTTGTGTTCTAATCTCAAAGGTGAAGGTCACATTTCAATGAACAAAATTAATGAAAAAGTATCATGGCCATGATGTTTTACCTGACAATGGGATTTTAATCAATCTTCAGAATTTTTCAGAGTACCTCTTGAAGGTTATTTTTAAAGATAGATGGCAAGTTTAATCAAACATTTTTTTCAACATATATATATGTAACAATATATACTAATGGCTCTATATGTGATCAGATCCAATCGGGGGCATTTGTCATGTTCTGTGACAGCTGTTGTTCATAATGTTGGTGTTTAGACATACATTGGGAATTGGCTGCAATCAAGGCTGCTTTTACATGAAATACATAATAAGTTTCCATTAATTGATTGAGTCAGACATAATGTATAGCGATGAGAAAATTTATTCATTAACATCTTTTTTTCAAGGGAGAAGCAGTCCGGATGGTAAGGCAACGTCCAGTTCATCGTACAAGAGATGAAGTAGAAGAAACTTTAGACCAGATGTCATCTTTGCTGCCCAGCGACTGTAGCACCTGCTTACATAACAAGCCTCTTTTCCATACTGTATATGACCTTGAAACTGTACAGTCTACTCAATTGACACAGTCTCAAACTTGATTTCTGTGTCACCTGCGAAGCATACTAGAAACTTAGGGGGTATTTTGTCTGGCGTTGTTGTCACACTATTCGTTTCCAATCAAGAACTATTTGGTCACTATACGATTGCTTCTTATTTTGGGTTTGAAGGTCATGGTGACTAATACTACAAAAATAATTGGCATTCCTGACAGGTGACACATCTGATTTGTGTAATTCTGTTAATACTTTCATAACTTTAAAACAAGATGTTTTTACTGTTGACTAACATGAGCCTCAGTTTACATGGTGTATGACCTTCACACTCTGGACTTGATCATGAATGCATGATCTATATGTCATGACAAACTGTGATGCCAAGTGACTCGAGGCTAAACTGACCCAATTTCAAAGTTATTTTTTATTGCCTCGGGAAGACTCAATTTTGTGTTGTGTGTTACCTAGCAACTATAGTACTGGCTTAAATACTCATGTTTGCAAATTAACTTGTCATTGAAATGTTTGAAGCATTGAATGAACTTGGCTTTAACTCAGCCTCAAATCAAGTGAGTTCAAATCAAGGCCAACAGCTTTATCCTGTTGATGAACCTGACACCATCAGCAATTTTAATATACTTGAATGCATCACATGGAGCCAACCACTTAAGAAGCATGACTTAAACCCTTAAACTGACCAATTAAATTGAAGCTTTAAAATATGCTCACAAGAACAGCTCAGTGATAAAGAAAACTTTTTGAAGTGTTGAAACTGAATGTTTTAAGTTGTTGGAGGAGTACCAACTGACGGTCTCTTCAGTTAAAACTGACATTTCGATAATGCTTTGTTTAAATGATTGAAGAGTTTTTTTCATCAGGTTGATCTTCAAACAGCGGTAACAAAGTCTGTTTCTTGCTGTGAATGACATTGACACTACCTCCAATTTGGTTGACCTTGTCTCAGAGTAGATATGTATGCATGTTGAAGTGCTTTGTTTAAAAAGTCATTGTACTTAATTAATTCAATACTTCATTTTATAGATATAATGACATGATATGTGTTATAATGTATATATGTAAATATCGATTGTTCAAGTTATTTCAGCATTTTTACCTGGTTCACTTTTCCAAGAGAAAAATGTCATTTTTGTCATATTCTTCGTGTCAGCAGCATCCTCATGTAAAAACTTGGACATTTGGCCAAAACTCTGTAATGGTTCAAGATATTCACATAAACTTTGTACAAATGTTACTAGTGACACAATGGGCATGTGTAGGAAGGCCAATAACACTGAATCAAATATGTGTCGAGTTATGCCAGTTGTTTAATGTTATGTTATGTTCTGTTTAACGGACCAGCATTTGCATTCATTCTGCTGTGCTCTTGTTATAGGAATGTTTTGTCCTGCATGCTATGGATATTTTATATGTACCTTAATCTGTTGCACAAAGGATGTTTAAAATATTAATTGTTAATGATAATTATATCAAATGTATAGATTTATTAAATCAATAAATAAATACTGGTAAAAGAAGCAACTATTTGTTATATTTATTATTAACTGGGTCTTGGTCAGTCTCTATTTTGGCTCCATTCAGTTATTTTAAGCATTCATCTTAAGACACTCTGGTGTATTTCTGTCGGCAAATTTGTACTCTGCTATAAGTTGGCGTAACAACTGTTTGCTTTAAGGTCAAGGTCACCCTCAGGAGTCAACATTTGACCATTCTATTGTGTACTCATTTAAATAACATTCAAGTGGCACAATGTTCATTTAAAGACACCGTTGAGGTGCCTCTTTCCCCTATTTCAGTGTATTAGTGCTGTAACAACCTACACTATTACGATTATTTTTCTGCTAAATAATGATTTTAACCATTAAGCGACAGTGCACATGTGGAACATGTACAAGCAACAAAGATGATATATATTGTCATGCTAAGTGCTTGAGGAATGTCATAAGCCTTTCCCGCCAATTAGTCTTACAAAAATATTGTTAAGTATTTACTAGATAACTCGCTCAACTTATATAACTCCATTGGCCTTCCAGGGAATACCGGAATTTAACTTGACCGAGAAACTGGGCAGTCATCAAAATAAGACTTTTGAATGAACAAGTCTGAATTCTTATAGTTACTATTGCTTGGCATCAAATTTTTGAACAAGCCTTGCTATATAAAAATTGAGAATTTTACCAAGCCTGGATGACATTTTACCAGAGCAGGGCGTGCGGGCTTGTGTTAATTTCATCTAATGGAAACTGGGGCCAGATATTTTTGGCTTCAGAAAAGGAAACAACCATACGCAATTAACAAATTTTATTCTAGGATAGTCTTCAATAAACTGGAGTTAAACATTGGACAAAATGGTCGTGAAATAAATACTAGAGCTGTGTATGCTTTGTTAAAAACATGAACAAAGAACATCCATACAAGTATTTGTTCTCTGTTTTCACAAAGAAGACAAATGTTACATACCATGATTACATCTTTTTACGTTTTCAATTGCCTTTCAGTATATATAGGCACCTTAAAGAGATCCGTTATACAGTTAATTATGTAGTTCACACACAGATAGAGGATGTAATTATTTAGATTAAATTTGCAGCAACTATAATAACAATTCTTGATCTCTTTTTTGCATGCCCGAAATATAAAAAGTTCTTCACCACAACGCCTCGTAGGCTATCACAAAATGGGAACTTTTTTCTTGGAAAAACAAAAAGGGCAAAAATTAATCAACCTTGAGTCAGCTTATCCAAATAACTTCTTGTTTATTTTTTTCCCAACATTAATATTGATGAAATGAATAGGATATGAATTATCCATCGTCCTATACATGAACAAATACTTCATAAATCATCTCATTAATAGTTTTAACTATGTATAGTTGTGTAAATCAAACATTTAATTTTTTTAAAAATGGAATTTTCATTAAAGTTTGACCTGGGTATGGCCAACCTATGATATCACTTGTAAAAGAAAACTACACTACAATGGTCATGATAAAACTGATAGACAGAAACCAAATCACTAATAAATAAATACATCTTCAATCAATCAGTCATAATCAGTTTTAAAGTTTAAACAACATAAACTTCATTCACACAAATAAATCAAGCATATACACAAACCACTGACAGAATATTATAATTATAGAAAATGAATATAAATGGTCTGAAATGGTAATTTGTAGTTTAAAAAAATGTTAAAGCATACCAACAAAATACCAGGTTATAAGAGTAAGTTTCTAAGAAAATTTTATATTCAAATACATGTTGATGTTTCCACAAGGAAACAAAGTACATTTCACAGAATAATTAGGTTATGTAAAAAGGTATTTTCATAATTATGAAATGAATGGTCGAGGTAATGCATCGTTGTTAAATATATCTGCCTTAAAAGAAGATAAAGACAGATGTACCATCAAAAAGCATTTAACATAATGATAACAAAGAGTTAAGCACTGGATCACATGATCATATATTGATAAAGATTATCACCTGAACAAAACCAATAGTGGAAGTGCACTGATTCAGTCAATTTAAATCACTTTCAACACCATCTTTATCACAAGTCATGCTATCATTTTTACTTCAGAATATATATTACAAAATCAAGAAAATAATCAGAAATTTAAGAAAATAATTGTATACATTTAAATATAAACTTGTTAAACTGAACATATTATACACATGTTTGTAAAAATGACGTAAAGTCATTAAATTACAAGACATACATGTACAAACTTTTCACTGATTGGAGAATACCATAATTTTATATGAATTGTTACATTATCAATTGTTTAAAAATGCGTCTTATTAACCTGTTTCTAAACAAAAGCTATTAATGTGTTGGAACTGTTATGAATAAATAAACTAAAGAAATATTTCAAAATATGAGCAAACATAGGCTTCGTATACACACATACACTTCAATGTTCCTATTACGCAGACTGCTATTGAAAAGATGAATGCGGTTCATTTGTATCCTTTATAACCAATGTTATGTACATGTCTACACTAGAGCTCTCAAGCGCTGCAGGATTCCTTATTCCCGCACTTCTGTCCATGATAATTCCACATCCTACCATTTGTTGATTTCGAAGAATCTTTTTCCATGCAGGTATGGGAACTTTGCTATAACGCTTAGAGCACAGAACGATGCATTTATAAGAAAATGAACCTTTTCATATTTTGTGTAAAAACTGGCAATGAAAAACCTGAAACAGAGAACAAGAAACAAGTTTTATAACGTATGAAGTACATATGTACAATACTAGCCGAATTATGGGAGTGACTTGACAATTATTAAAACCATGCTTATGGGCCTGATTAAATGTGCCAATTTTCTCTGGCAACATGTGTGTACTAAGTTTCATTTCAATATCTTAATCGTGTTTCGAGTAATCGCCAAGGTTTAAGTTTATGCTTGCCAACAACAACATACAATGACTATCACAATTCCTGGACAATTTTCTCTTCTTCCAAATCACAGTACAGCTAAAGTAGGACACGTTTTTGGCGATATAAGTTTCATGCTTCTAAATAAGTTACTCTTTCTACATAACTTTAAAGTTGCATTTACCCTTTGTAAATATACTTTGGATATAAACATATATACATGAAAGTTTTAATTAAAATATACAACATTGTAGTACCATTTTACTTACAGAACAATGGGTACAATAGTGAGAAACTTTTTTGTAGGGGTGAACTGTTTTCCTTGGTCCAGTTGTTCCCATTGGGTCTGTTTACGAGCCTGGCCCTGGTCATCAAGGAAATATGGGGTCCCTCGTGTCACATGCAGAATTATAAACATTGACTGTGAAAGGAAGTAAAACAAATGAAAATTAAAACATTACCATTATCTGCATTTTGACGTCATTTCAACATTGTTTATTTGGTTCCTGCACTCTGACTGGGCAAGCACGCAGACATTTGACAAATCGTAAATGATGTTGCAAGTTTCACCCTTACCACTTCAGATGTTAAATGCCAATAATAAATTTGTCTCCATAACTTTACATGAAAATGATTTTACTCACGAAAATATACACAAATAAATACAAATGTAATGCCCTTCATGCATTTGCATAATGTATAAAAAAATCTTATATCAAACTTATCACAATTCGTTGAGACATACAATGTATCATTTTATGTCGCAACCTGATGTTTGATAAATATTATATAATAAAATAATATACATAATTCATTGAATGAATTAAAATGAAAGCAGAGCTTAAAAGTCTTCACTTAAAACCAAAAAGCTTTTTTAAATGAGGGGAATACTTGATAAACCATTAACAATCCATTTTAACACTTGCAAGTTACATCAATGTGTACACAGAAACTTTTATTGATGCTCCAATTTCTCGAAACTTTTTAAGTCCTTTATAACAGGATTAAGCTAAGCTCACTATTTTTGTTGTTCAATAACTTGCGTTATATTTACATTTTTGAGTTTTTATTTTTTTGAAAGGAGTAATCTTTATAATAATCACAATAAACCATTTTTCATTGAACAACATCCAATTTTAGTATGTATTTGCGCTAATTGAAATAAGCTACTCATAATGTACAATAAATGATCTTTTCAGTTGTTTATAATTCATAAGGCTTTAAAAAATGACTGTTCATGGCTGACCAACAATTTTATCTCTATTATATTTATAAAAACAATTTTAACAAACATTTAGTCTTACAATGTCATGGAGAACATTGGTAAGGGTCCAAGCCACAGCTGTACTGAAGAATGGCATGCTTAGGATGAAGAGATGAGCGAGGGAAATCACAAGAATGTAGGTGAGCCATATCCCTCGCTGGTTGAAGTAGTTTGATGTGGGATTTTCAGGCCCCGAAGCGGTTCCCACCTGCATTGCTAATACTCTCTTTTGGCTTATAATCCCTGTCTAAATGCCTGAATAGATAATGAAAAAACAGACATTAATCCAACAGATCAAAGTCTTGACATTAATCGATATGTTTTGGAGAGTTTGTATAATAAATCTAAAATAAATAATATAACAAATGATTAAATAATACATTATGTTGTAGATAATATACTTATGGAATAAAAACTGTGCATGCCTAACTTCTTGATTTCAAATAGTATGAAATCTCAAGACTTTGTCACAAATTGTAAAAATATGTTTAGATGTGAAAAGGTACAACTATAATCACATATTTTTATATCAAATGGTCAAGTTAAACAACAACAAAAAGTTTTGTAAAGAAAAAAGTTCCTTGTTCCACTAATTTCAGTTTACACTTCAGCAAATCATGTATTGGTCAACAAAAGTATGAATAAAAGTTAACACATCAACATAGTCAGAATCAATTAGCTAATGTATAGTGAAATTAATATAGACTTATGTAGCCGAGTATTCAATTTGTATAAAGAGGCACTAATACTGTCTAGCTATTGAGCTTTCTTTTATAGCGATGCCGTCGAGTGTCAGCCTGCAGAGCAAGCAGTTGTGGGTTCGAACCTCGAGAGGTGCACATTGCAATTTGTGCAGTCCGTTACATTTGGCGCCCAACAATGGACCTGTGTTGCACGATAAGTCTCAATGTCATTGCAAATTGACCTTTGTCTCCGAAATTTGAGGACTAATTTCAAAATGGAGGGGGAATGTGTAACTGGGAATTCGATATGTATATAGTGGCACTTATTCTGTCTCGCTATTGAGCTAACTTTTAAAATGACGCGGTAGAGTGTCTGTCTGCAGAGCGAGAGGTTGTGGGTCGAACCCCGACAGGTGAACATAGCAATTTGTGCAGACTGTTACACTTAACTGAAGGAACACACAAAAACAATAATGTTTCAATTTAAAACAATAAACTCAGGTACTTGAATCAAACTATTTAAATGTTCTATATTGCCTATAGACCCTGGCACAGTACTTAAGCATTTAAGAATATTTTGAATCAAGTAATTGTGTGGATAAAAAAATGAAAATGAATTATTCACCTTAAAAAGCATCTTAAATTCTTAATTTATATCTTTCCTTTCAAACAGAAGCTAGTTCAGCCACCTGGTAACGAATCAAAACAAAGGAATGCCAATGAGTCTGCTTAGATTCTTGGATATAGTATGATTAGATATAAAATTGTCCAATATTTTTGGCAATTAATCCTTTATCAAGATTTGGTTTTGCCTTTCGCCTGTCATTCTGATGTTACTGTGTTAGAGACATGCTGTTTTGAGCAAAGAGTGACAGGTTACGATTCAAATGTGCAGCCTGCAATATGATCCTTAAGAATCTGTTAACCTTATGGTTACTCAGACAGGATTTTCCAGGACTCAATGACCGAAGTTGTCTGAAAGTTCAGTGGAACTAATGCACCAGTCAATTGTAACCATGGCCCCCCAAGGTCCGGGGTAT
The DNA here is from genome assembly GCF_026914265.1 of Mya arenaria. Taxonomy (NCBI): domain Eukaryota; kingdom Metazoa; phylum Mollusca; class Bivalvia; order Myida; family Myidae; genus Mya; species Mya arenaria. The sequence continues at coordinate 54,732,972 of NC_069122.1, read as the reverse complement.
AGCGGGGACTTACTTTCGGTCCAGCCAACCCCGGCTAACATCCCCGCCCTGCTGGGATAAACAGATGATAAAAAAGGTAAAAGGTAAGGCCCATTTTCCGCTATATTAAAAGCAAAGACAAAACCACCACATTTACCCGGCACTGCGGGGCCACCAGAAAGGTAAAACAAGGCCAATTTCCCCGGTATACCCCTGGATCTGGGGGGACAGTGGTTACAATTGACTGGTGCATAAGGATATTAAATCAGATTCGTCCAATGGTCTTTCACATCGCCTGTGTTTATATCTACTAGTATCAGGTACACATATATTAACATTGCATTATTTGCTATTTATTTGAGGGTGGAATGATTAACAATGGTTGTGACAACACATTCATTAGCAAAATAATTACATGTTATTTTCCAAAACCTGAAAAAAGTTCCTGCACTTGCAGTCATTCCTGAAGTCAAGATTTTTCTAGTATTATATATCGGAAATTGGAATTAGTTTAATGTTATGTGGATAGTGAAAAGCATATTATAAGCATTGAACGTTAAACATATTTTTTATCTTTGAAATACAAAGGGCAATCAAAACAATCCAAGCTAGGATGAAGAAATCACCGAAAAAGTTTGTTTTGTTGAAATGTTGACATTCGCGTAATCCTGCGGAAGTGATTTAACGCATGCGTGGACAAATATTTAACGAATATTATTCTGTTTTTCAAATTGGGTTACATACAACCCTCTTTCGAACTAAGCTACAAGACCGTCACAATTTTTGTAGATCAAAGAAAAAAATACAAAAAATTTGGTTTTGTAACTTCACTACATCTTTTTAAAATAAGGAGTTCACGAGGAATAGTCCTTAGAAGTTTCTCTGCCATATAAATGACCCACCACTGAGCGTCAAATCTCAGGTTCGACTCTTTGCGGATGATTGTTTGCTTTATCGACTGATAACGAGTTACTACTGGTATGCCCTGGGACCAATAATACATGTAATCTTACTCCCAGGAATGCCGAAACTGGAAAAGTGGGTTTCTACATGGGGAATAAAATTTAATGCAAACAAGTGTTATATTCTAAGCGTCTTGACAGTAAAACGACCCACTTTTATGAACTTGACAATACAATACTGAAACACATTGACTCAAACCCTGTTACCAATCTAGGATTACTTACATAAACACACTGACATAAGTATATATCCGTGTGTGCAAGATACAAGAATCTTTATTTAATGTCGGGTATGTGTTAACAAAAAACATATAATATTAGCTCAATGAGCTATTTTCCGACATGGAACTGTGTGTACAGTAGAGCATGTTTAAACAAGTCAACTAATAAGTAATTATTACCATTCTCGTACAACAGAGCGATGATGCTATATGTACAACAGTTATCCTTACCATTCTCGTACAACAGAGCGATGATGCTATATGTACAACAGTTATCATTACCATTCTCGTACAACAGAGCGATGCTGCTATATGTACAACAGTTATCCTTACCATTCTCGTACAACAGAGCGATGCTGCTATATGTACAACAGTTATCCTTACCATTCTCGTACAACAGAGCGATGCTGCTATATGTACAACAGTTATCCTTACCATTCTCGTACAACAGAGCGATGATGCTATATGTACAACAGTTATCCTTACCATTCTCGTACAACAGAGCGATGATGCTATATGTACAACAGTTATCATTACCATTCTCGTACAACAGAGCGATGATGCTATATGTACAACAGTTATCCTTACCATTCTCGTACAACAGAGCGATGCTGCTATATGTACAACAGTTATCCTTACCATTCTCGTACAACAGAGCGATGATGCTATATGTACAACAGTTATCATTACCATTCTCGTACAGCAGAGCGATGATGCTATATGTACAACAGTTATCATTACCATTCTCGTACAGCAGAGCGATGATGCTATATGTACAACAGTTATCATTGCCATTCTCGTACAACAGAGCGATGATGCTATATGTACAACAGTTATCATTGCCATTCTCGTACAACAGAGCGATGATGCTATATGTACAACAGTTATCATTACCATTCTCGTACTACCTTACCATTCTCGTACAACAGAGCGATGATGCTATATGTACAACAGTTAACATTACCATTCTCGTACAACAGAGCGATGATGCTATATGTACAACAGTTAACATTACCATTCTCGTACAACAGAGCGATGATGCTATATGTACAACAGTTATCCTTACCATTCTCGTACAACAGAGCGATGATGCTATATGTACAACAGTTAACATTACCATTCTCGTACAACAGAGCGATGATGCTATATGTACAACAGTTATCCTTACCATTCTCGTACAACAGAGCGATGATACTATATGTACAACAGTTATCATTACCATTCTCGTACAACAGAGCGATGATGCTATATGTACAACAGTTATCATTACCATTCTCGTACAACAGAGCGATGATGCTATATGTACAACAGTTATCCTTACCATTCTCGTACAACAGAGCGATGATGCTATATGTACAACAGTTATCCTTACCATTCTCGTACAACAGAGCGATGATGCTATATGTACAACAGTTATCCTTACCATTCTCGTACAACAGAGCGATGATGCTATATGTACAACAGTTATCCTTACCATTCTCGTACAACAGAGCGATGCTGCTATATGTACAACAGTTATCCTTACCATTCTCGTACAACAGAGCGATGCTGCTATATGTACAACAGTTATCATTACCATTCTCGTACAACAGAGCGATGATGCTATATGTACAACAGTTATCCTTACCATTCTCGTACAACAGAGCGATGATGCTATATGTACAACAGTTATCCTTACCATTCTCGTACAACAGAGCGATGATGCTATATGTACAACAGTTATCCTTACCATTCTCGTACAACAGAGCGATGATGCTATATGTACAACAGTTATCCTTACCATTCTCGTACAACAGAGCGATGCTGCTATATGTACAACAGTTATCCTTACCATTCTCGTACAACAGAGCGATGCTGCTATATGTACAACAGTTATCCTTACCATTCTCGTACAACAGAGCGATGCTGCTATATGTACAACAGTTATCATTACCATTCTTGTACAACAGAGCGATGCTGCTATATGTACAACAGTTATCATTACCATTCTCGTACAACAGAGCGATGATGCTATATGTACAACAGTTATCATTACCATTCTCGTACAACAGAGCGATGATGCTATATGTACAACAGTTATCATTACCATTCTCGTACAACAGAGCGATGATGCTATATGTACAACAGTTATCATTACCATTCTCGTACAGCAGAGCGATGATGCTATATGTACAACAGTTATCATTGCCATTCTCGTACAACAGAGCGATGATGCTATATGTACAACAGTAATCCTTGCCATTCTCGTACAACAGAGCGATGATGCTATATGTACAACAGTAATCCTTGCCATTCTCGTACAACAGAGCGATGCTGCTATATGTACAACAGTTATCATTACCATTCTCGTACAACAGAGCGATGCTGCTATATGTACAACAGTTAACATTACCATTCTCGTACAACAGAGCGATGCTGCTATATGTACAACAGTTAACATTACCATTCTCGTACAACAGAGCGATGATGCTATATGTACAACAGTTATCATTACCATTCCCGTACAACAGAGCGATGATGCTATATGTACAACAGTTATCCTTACCATTCTCGTACAACAGAGCGATGATGCTATATGTACAACAGTTATCCTTACCATTCTCGTACAACAGAGCGATGATGCTATATGTACAACAGTTATCCTTACCATTCTCGTACAACAGAGCGATGATGCTATATGTACAACAGTTATCCTTACCATTCTCGTACAACAGAGCGATGATGCTATATGTACAACAGTTATCATTACCATTCTCGTACAACAGAGCGATGATGCTATATGTACAACAGTTACCCTTACCATTCTCGTACAACCGAGCGATGATGCTATATGTACAACAGTTACCCTTACCATTCTCGTACAACAGAGCGATGATGCTATATGTACAACAGTTATCATTACCATTCTCGTACAACAGAGCGATGATGCTATATGTACAACAGTTATCATTACCATTCTCGTACAACAGAGCGATGATGCTATATGTACAACAGTTATCCTTACCATTCTCGTACAACAGAGCGATGATACTATATGTACAACAGTTATCATTACCATTCTCGTACAACAGAGCGATGATGCTATATGTACAACAGTTATCCTTACCATTCCCGTACAACAGAGCGATGATGCTATATGTACAACAGTTATCATTACCATTCTCGTACAACAGAGCGATGATGCTATATGTACAACACTTATCATTACCATTCCCGTACAACAGAGCGATGATGCTGTATGTACAACAGTTATCATTACCATTCCCGTACAACAGAGCGATGATGCTGTATGTATAACAGTTATCATTACCATTCTCGTACAACAGAGCGATGATGCTATATGTACAACAGTTTTCATTACCATTCTCGTACAACAGAGCGATGATGCTATATGTACAACAGTTATCATTACCATTCTCGTACAACAGAGCGATGATGCTATATGTACAACAGTTATCCATACCATTCTCGTACAACAGAGCGATGATGCTATATGTACAACAGTTATCCTTACCATTCTCGTACAACAGAGCGATGATGCTATATGTACAACAGTTATCATTACCATTCTTGTACAACAGAGCGATGATGCTATATGTACAACAGTTATCCTTACCATTCTCGTACAACAGAGCGATGATGCTATATGTACAACAGTTATCCTTACCATTCTCGTACAACAGAGCGATGATGCTATATGTACAACAGTTATCCTTACCATTCTCGTACAACAGAGCGATGATGCTATATGTACAACAGTTATCCTTACCATTCTCGTACAACAGAGCGATGATGCTATATGTACAACAGTTATCCTTACCATTCTCGTACAACAGAGCGATGATACTATATGTACAACAGTTATCATTACCATTCTCGTACAACAGAGCGATGATGCTATATGTACAACAGTTATCATTACCATTCTCGTACAACAGAGCGATGATGCTATATGTACAACAGTTATCATTACCATTCTCGTACAACAGAGCGATGATGCTATATGTACAACAGTTATCATTACCATTCTCGTACAACAGAGCGATGATGCTATATGTACAACAGTGCTATATGTACAACAGTTATCCTTACCATTCTCGTACAACAGAGCGATGATGCTATATGTACAACAGTTATCCTTACCATTCTCGTACAACAGAGCGATGATGCTATATGTACAACAGTTATCCTTACCATTCTCGTACAACAGAGCGATGATGCTATATGTACAACAGTTATCCTTACCATGCTCGTACAACAGAGCGATGATGCTATATGTACAACAGTTACCCTTACCATTCTCGTACAACAGAGCGATGATGCTATATGTACAACAGTTATCATTACCATTCTCGTACAACAGAGCGATGATGCTATATGTACAACAGTTATCATTACCATTCTCGTACAACAGAGCGATGATGCTATATGTACAACAGTTATCCTTACCATTCTCGTACAACAGAGCGATGATACTATATGTACAACAGTTAACATTACCATTCTCGTACAACAGAGCGATGATGCTATATGTACAACAGTTATCATTACCATTCTCGTACAACAGAGCGATGATGCTATATGTACAACAGTTATCCTTACCATTCCCGTACAACAGAGCGATGATGCTATATGTATAACAGTTATCATTACCATTCTCGTACAACAGAGCGATGATGCTATATGTACAACACTTATCATTACCATTCCCGTACAACAGAGCGATGATGCTGTATGTACAACAGTTATCATTACCATTCCCGTACAACAGAGCGATGATGCTGTATGTACAACAGTTATCATTACCATTCCCGTACAACAGAGCGATGATGCTGTATGTACAACAGTTATCATTACCATTCTCGTACAACAGAGCGATGATGCTATATGTACAACAGTTTTCATTACCATTCTCGTACAACAGAGCGATGATGCTATATGTACAACAGTTATCATTACCATTCTCGTACAACAGAGCGATGATGCTATATGTACAACAGTTATCCATACCATTCTCGTACAACAGAGCGATGATGCTATATGTACAACAGTTATCCTTACCATTCTCGTACAACAGAGCGATGATGCTATATGTACAACAGTTATCATTACCATTCTCGTACAACAGAGCGATGATGCTATATGTACAACAGTTATCCTTACCATTCTCGTACAACAGAGCGATGATGCTATATGTACAACAGTTATCCTTACCATTCTCGTACAACAGAGCGATGATGCTATATGTACAACAGTTATCCTTACCATTCTCGTACAACAGAGCGATGATGCTATATGTACAACAGTTATCCTTACCATTCTCGTACAACAGAGCGATGATGCTATATGTACAACAGTTATCCTTACCATTCTCGTACAACAGAGCGATGATACTATATGTACAACAGTTATCATTACCATTCTCGTACAACAGAGCGATGATGCTATATGTACAACAGTTATCATTACCATTCTCGTACAACAGAGCGATGATGCTATATGTACAACAGTTATCATTACCATTCTCGTACAACAGAGCGATGATGCTATATGTACAACAGTGCTATATGTACAACAGTTATCCTTACCATTCTCGTACAACAGAGCGATGATGCTGTATGTACAACAGTTATCATAACCATTCTCGTACAACAGAGCGATGATGCTATATGTACAACAGTTATCCTTACCATTCTCGTACAACAGAGCGATGATGCTGCATGTACAACAGTTATCATTACCATTCCCGTACAACAGAGCGATGATGCTACATGTACAACAGTTATCATTACCATTCTCGTACAACAGAGCGATGATGATATATGTACAACAGTTATCATTACCATTCTCGTACAACAGAGCGATGATGATATATGTACAACAGTTATCATTACCATTCCCGTACAACAGAGCGATGATACTATATGTACAACAGTTATCATTACCATTCTCGTACAACAGAGCGATGATGCTATATGTACAACAGTTATCATTACCATTCTCGTACAACAGAGCGATGATGCTATATGTACAACAGTTATCATTACCATTCTCGTACAACAGAGCGATGATGCTATATGTACAACAGTTATCATTACCATTCTCGTACAACAGAGCGATGATGCTATATGTACAACAGTTATCATTACCATTCTCGTACAACAGAGCGATGATACTATATGTACAACAGTTATCATTACCATTCTCGTACAACAGAGCGATGATGCTATATGTACAACAGTTATCACTATCAAACTGACTGACGAATGAGAGTTATTATTAGTTATCATCGGAGACTTTTATCCTTCTTCAAAGGCCCTAACACAGCACTTATGTCTAGTAATGCAACGAAGACGTAAGTACAGTATATGGATGCATAGTGATTCTTAAAGACTGTCACGAGAAAGAGAAAGATAAATTATACTTACTGTAGATGCATGCAAACAAAAACAATTCACTATCAATTACAGAGGCTTATAATTCTAAGTGATGTGTTAGTATTGTAAGGTATTTGAAACCTATATGGAAATAATATTTTCTGATTAATCTAATTATTTTTTTAATTTCGATATGACATGAACTATCAAGCGTATTACGATATATTAAAGCATTGCACTTAAGATGTAGATAATACCGGTATTGGCCTTTTTTTCGCCCGAGCCAAATACATTTGTATTCGCCAAACTTGTAAATTCCTTGTTTAACTATTCCGTCTGTGTTTAAAATAGAAAACATAATATTTTTTTCGTTGAAAATAATCAGATTAATATCAGCAATATTGAAATTGCACCAAGTTGCGCTATATTAAATTCATACAGCAGGGAACGGAGTATCGCTGTCTTACCGCTCAACTAAAAAGAAAAAATACCCCCCCCCTTCCCCCCAGTCCATTTTTCGTTTAAACAGAGAAATAATGTCATTTCAGCGCTTTTTACTGAGTAAGGGAGGCACGTGAGTTCGTTCTTTAAATAAGCATACATTATAAATCTTATCATGCTATTTTTGATCATGAACTTAACTTTTTTCCAGTGAAATTTCGTTTGAAAACGCTCGGTCTTTCTCGAGTTATTTAAGAAAAACTGTATTTCCGGATGTTCTGTGATTGGTTTACACATTGAGAATCGTAATAGAAAAAAAAATATGCATAGCATTAAGTTGGCGCGATAAAAAAGAAAAAAAAAAACATGTAGATCACCAAAAAATGATGTTATTTATATCAATAATTACATGTTGAGAAAGGCATTATTTCTAATATAGTAGCAATCGTATTGTGTTTGCGAAGACACTTTACTGTTGTGAGTATATAGAACTGGGATAAGCAAGACTATACAATTATGAATGAATAAACCGGATTTTCTCTTTTGATTAGATAGCATTATAAAACATGAATATAGGTAAGCATGTTTTATTTTATATGTGACTGAGTACGTATTTCGCGTTTATTCAATATGAAAAGTAATTACGAAATAACCTTATTCAGTTACTACTAATCACAGATTTCACTTGAATTCCTTTGTTTTAACCTACTGTGCATGGACTAAATCCTTTTAATATTTAGACAGACAATCAAGCGCATTGAATGAAAGTCCTTTTATAGAAAGTCTCCTATTACAAAATGACGTTAGTGGAAGTTATGATACCAGCTGAATTTTAATTTATACAGCTTTTATCAGGAAGATTGAAAATACATTTAAAAATAATAAATTGTATTTCGTCGGAACTCCAAATCAGAAACATTATTTATCATTTTGTGTTTATTTAAGGATATCTGCTTATACAGGGATACTTATTAGAGTTTTAAAAGGAAACGAATAACAAAAGGATACTAATTGATGTAAGTATTATTTACTTGTCATGATTATTTTAAATGGGGGTTTGAAAAAAAAGTTGGACCCCGGACAAATAGTCTTTGCATCAACGAACGATGGGAAATAATTATGTTTTTGTTGCAATCATTCTCAAGAAAAAGACAGACGACGCCAAGTTTATCCTGATATTTGAATTAATGCTAACAATATTAAATACAATTACTATACATGTACGATACCAACGTTGATACGTAAAACAATACGCTTTATGTTACAGAGACAAATGGCGTCGTTTCGGGGCTTTCTGGCGCTGGTGGCGAGCGTTGCCTGCTGCTGTTACCAAGTTAAAGCAGCAGAAAACTACGAGGAGTCTATTAATGTAAGCATCTTATCGATACTTTCAAGTAACTAATCCAAAATATCTGAACATAATCATTATTTCATTAAAGGTCGCTATACTATTAAAATATGTTGCCAAGTACTAATATTGTTTGTTTGCTAAATGAAATAGTGATTTGGTCACCACCTAAACATGATCATATTTTACAGTGAAACAGTATGTTTTTCAGTTAATATTTGAAATAAAATTAAAAATGTGTGTTTTTTAACTATTCATAAAGATTGAATGCAATGTATAAGTATGCGGTAACATAGACAAACGGTTACATACCAACTATAAGAAGGGAACGGAATAAAGGGACATTGAATATACATTGTACACAGTAAATATATTTAATAACCCTTTTTCAACAAGCATAATACCTTTTATCGAATTTTATTTGAGTCAGATGCAGTATTTATCATTGGTAGTTTTTATAAAGAGTACTTACATATTTACGTATATTCCTAATTGACATTTCGATATTGAACTTTGAACAAAGACTACATTTAAAATGTTTAAACCTTTTAAACTAATTATTTATAATCATTGTTCTAATCCTAGTATTCTGCTGGTATTATGTTTTCATACAGACCGTATGTCAAAATGTACCCTTTCCGCACCAAAAGCAGTGACTTTTATTATGATTGTGACAAATGTTATTCCAGAAATGATAATTAAATAACACATATTGATACCATATACATCTTACGTCTATTAATCTTCGTTTTATACAATTTCTTGTTTCATTGGAAATGGAAACAAAAAGAATCCTATTTAGATCTAAAACATCTTTCAAATAGCGTTATATTTACGGGCGTTTAGATGCTTTCATTGCAGGGCTTATATATTCCCGGTCATTATGAAAAAATAAATTAATCCTTCGTTACTTTCTTGTATGAGCCAGCTATGCCAGTTCTCGAGCTCCATGGCCAACCGCTCGTAAGGTTGACCGTGCATTGTACGCGATATGTCGTCTACTCTATGGCCCTCATCGGTTCTAAGCGCATGGGGTCGTTTACTTCTGTATTGTTTATGTGCGTTTTAAAAGATTGCCTACTTTCTGTCCTTCCCCCTATATATATAATTATCCCCTTTAATTTACGCACCTTTTTTCTCAAATTCATTTCGCCTCACCCGGTTACCCCTTTCAATAATTAACTCGCACACACAGAAGCACGCACGCACGCACAGAAGCACGCAGGCTCTCTATCTCGCAATCATTTTCTCCACTCGCCATTTGACACTTAAGCGCTTTCCCATTATCTGTCATATTAATAAACCTCTCTTGCCCTTTACTTAATCTGTGTATCTCCTCCTGTATATCAATCTCTCTTACCCTTTACTTGGCTCTCTATTCCCTCTACCAGTACCTCTCCGTTCCTCCAACCTCTCATCCTTTACTTAATAATTGGCTCTCTATTCCCTCTACCAGTAACCCTCCGTTCTATCAACCTCTCTTACCCTTTACTTAATAATTGGCTCTCTATTCCCTCTACCAGTAACTCCCCTTTCTGTCAACCTCTCTTATCCTTTACTTAATAATTGGCTCTCTATTCTGTCTACCACTATATCCCCGTTATATCAACCTCTCTTATCCTTTACTTAATAATTGGCTCTCTATTCCCTCTACCAGTACCTCTCCGTTCTATCAACCTATCTTATCCTTTATTTAATAATTGGCTCTCTATTCTCTCTACCAGTGCCTCCCCGTTCTATCAACCTCTCTTATCCTTTACTTAATAATTGGCTCTCTATTCCCTCTTCCAGTAGCCCTCCGTTCCATCAACCTTTCTTACCATTTACTTATTCCTTGCCCCTTAGTTATTCGTTGGCTTTCTATTACCTCTTTCATTACCTCCACGTTCCATAAACCTGTTTATTGTTATAATTATATTCACATGGAAGTCAGTGTCAAATATCTCCCGAGAAACGTCGCCATTTTTAAGCTTTTAAAATAATGTTGTGGTAATAGTTTTTATAAGTATATCTTATTTTGACATTGCCCTTCTAAATTGCTTCACTTTTAATAGAGCATCATTATGTAATGACTATATCATTTTGAAATGTCGCGTTAGTGCCCGCGAGTTGTCCTACGAAGGGGAGGGAAGACACAGATTTCAAGATATGGTAGAAATACGGTAAACGATGTCTGTAAGGCAAGGACTGGCAATCTATAACTGGCTCTTTCATTTATTGTGTAATTAAACGATGGAAACTATAGGAAAACTAAACCATCGGAACCTTACAACGACTTCTTTACCATGCTAACCAACCAAGCTGTTAAAAAAGCCTTTTTGTTTAGAAAATGTCGTTTGTTTAACTTTTATGTATGTACATATAACGGGCGTCTTGACACGGAGTTGGAGGCTAATCAGGAAGTACATATCTTATTCAACGGAACAGCGAACACCATTCAAAGACGAGCCTATTTATTAGCTTGCGATAAAAACAAAAGAAAATTTGGCAAATGCATTAAAACACATTGAGCCGTGTAATTGTCCGAACTTGAAAGGATTTAGTACCGTGATTTCTATCTTTTATTGTTTTATAAATCAGAATATTATTTAAGATATTTCAATAATCATTAACCAAGTTTCCGAGCTAAGCCATTACATATCCAACTATATAATTCAGTATAGATAGATATGAAAAACGGGGGAAATTGCACCTAAAATATATGTGAGGGATTCACGTCATATTATGAGTTTTTAAAGATACAAACAACTTGAGTTGTATGCTACGCGTGCGAACTATGATTGTGCACAAACAAACATCCAATAAGAAATTGTAGACTAAATACCTTCAAGCTTTGTATTTGATTATAACGATAGTGAATTGTATTTGATAAAGAATTGTTACTACAGTGAATTGTATTTACTTAAGAATTGATCGCGTTTATAGTTTATGAATGCAGTAGGGCTCGTGAGAGTATTCCATAGACGTGTGCTAGGGCCTCTTGGTATTTCGCTCGTATGCATTACTGCGTGTATACAGCATAAACGCAAGAAAAAAAGCGACCAATACTTACTTTTCCTCTTTTAAATTAAATATTTATTCATTTCGGTTTAAAATTAGCAGTATCTTTAGCAGTTTTGCAATTGAGAATTTGTTTTTTAAGAAATGTAACCGTTTGCATTAAAGAAAAGCTGATATCTGTGACGCCGTTTATCATTTGTTAAAGGACCTCAAGCTACTCCAATCGGAGCGAAGTAACACTGACGTCATAACTCCTTGCGTGTTATACAATACGAAAGCCAAGTTTTACCTATAGAAAGGACTAGACGAATGTAAATACATATCATTTGCAACAAGTTTCATTTAATGGAGAAAGAAATACGTCAACAGATTTTAAACTATCACGGCCGTTTGTGGTAGGTTTTGAGCAATTTAATTTTAAACGTTGATCAATTTCAATAAAGATATAGACCGTCGATCGCCCTTCGATTTTAACAGTATACCATCTGTTAACAAGACGAAGTTTGATGCAATACATCAATGCCGCGATTAAATAGGTTTAAGTGTGAATACATATTTTTTACCAGAATTATTTTGAAGGTAAGCATTAGTTCGAACATTCTAATAAGTGATTGAAATAAGAAGGGATGAAATAAATTAACATAAAAATATTAAACCAAGAGAGCGCAATGTTGTCAGAAACACGTTAAAGATTAAATGAAACAGGTATCCCACACGACCCGAATGGTGGCCAATAAGTCATTTCGCAGTAAACAATTAGTGGAACAATTTTTAGGAGATATTGTGGAAAATATTCCAAACACGTAAGGTTGATATATAAGTGCTTAATCGCCTTCTTTGTTTTCATAAAATTATCCTCTTCCTTATAATGGCTGCATTATATCTTAATGTGCGTAATCGTCTGGAATGAAACGGCTGTTTCAGTAATCCTAGTTTTGCAGTAAACCATACAGTTACTTGTATCATGCCTGTGTTTCTTATTGTAACATTTTGCTATCCCTTGACAAAGGAATTTAACCACTGCGTTTAGTAACCCAGCGACCATTCTGGATAAAAAGGCAGCGACAATGTTTGTAGAGTATCGTTATAGTCGTCTGGCTAACATTTCTTTATGTTATATTGTTGCTTAACTATTCATGGACATCAAAACGGCTGCTTTACAACAAATATTAAGGGAAACGTGTTATTGTTGGTATTCAATTCTCTAACAATATAAAATTTAACCCATAGACCCGCATCCATTACAACATTGTTGAAATGTATCCCTTTAGCTGTTCATTCAAGGGAAGTCAAAATCAAATTTCGAATCAACATTGCAGACGACCTAAAATTATGCAGGGTAGAAAGCCGCTTTTGGGAGTTGCTTCTTTACCGAACATGGTTTAATGTCGTGGATGTGCCATTAAAAGTGATTAAACTATTTCCAGCAAATTTTGAAATGTTCGTTTGTTATAATTTAGTTATACTTGTTTTCAGTGGGAGGTCCCCGCGGAGACGGCGGAGCACACAAATGCCATAGCAACATTCCTGGGATGTAAGTCACGTATACTTTGATCACAACTGTTACTCGTACTCGTGCTGTGATGTTTGAAAATTGATTTCATTGTTTCTCATGACAACATTCCACAAAACCTGCATGACAATGTAACAAGAAATATCTTGAACTTTCTGGTGATGTCAGCTTCTGTGGGTGATAGAGCACCGCCTTTCGACTATTTCGTTTTTCTGTATTATGATGATAGGCATTTGCACTTAAGATATTGTTAGTTTAGCTATTACTAAATGTCCGCCCGCCAAGGGATACTTACAATGTTATAAAACGAAGGTGGGGATTCTAACTTTGACAGGCTGAATACATAACTATTACTGTTGTTGATGGTGATTTATTCAAAACATTCGTATCCCTTTGATTGAATGTGTTCATTGACATTTGACAGTAATGCAAAATACAACAATAGTAACTATCAATGCCCCAAGCACCGGCTATAGCGGTAGCCATGGTAATGATTTCAGGTCATGACAATAAATAACCGCATATTTGATAAAGTAAGTACTAAGTATGAAATATATTTCGTCTTAGATTTTCTCGTCATGTTAACAAAAGTTTTCCGATGCCTGTCCGTTCAAAAATGCCTGCCTTATAACAATGACATGTTTTTTATAAAAGAATTGCAAGGGATCGAACTTTTGACTATTCGTCCTGTATTGTGTACCACTCTACTTTAAGTTGATTGGCTTTCTTCTTCTTACAATTATTGTAGTCAAGTGCCCAAAGCGTTTGTCCGATTGAGAGCCCCTTTCTGCTAATCATTGATTTGGCTAACCTTTCTGTATATTTGTTCCAGTCCAGTGTCCAAAAGGTCACCGGTGCCTACCAGTGTTGGAATGCCTGCCATGTGATTATGGGACGTACAAGGAGAGTGAGGGATCGGACCTGTGTTCCCTCTGTCCAGCTGGCTGTACCACACTGAGACGTGGGGCGGAGAGCTGGCGAGAGTGCGTCCGTAAGTATTCGACAGTAATTCGGTGTTGGAAATTACAGTTATGCATTTCCAGTTTTTATTTTTAAACATAATTACAGAGTACATACTCAAATATGCGTCCTGCAGATAAAAGGTACCATTGACAACATGCAGTCTTCATATTTGAAACAAAATCGAAATGGCTAATTTTCTGAGAATTAATAAGTTTAAAAATACTTTGACTTTGAGGTTTAATCCTTGAATAATTATGACGATAATTATGCAGCTTTGTTTCCAAATGTTTATTATTATTATTATTAAGTCAGTTTCTGAAGTGGCTAGTATAATGATTTGTTTTAGATGAACTACAAATAGCAGAACTACCGTCCGGTTGGTCTTAAATATAGTTTAGTGTTGAAATCGTCACATCACATGAACAATGTATGTAAATAAACTTGAACGTATCTATGACCTTTTCAACATGTCACATCATTGGTGCCGCCAGTCTACCTAAATATGATGACATATTTCCCACTGAGGTCATATTTACACTGCACTTCGCCGTATATACTTACTGTTCAAGGAGTTGCTTTACATTTTTTAATACATCTAATTTTCTATATATACAGTCATTTCAAGCTTTATTCAAATCCCTAGCCAAGTGTCCTCCAGGCTACGAGGAATCCTCGGATGGGAAGACCTGCATTAAGTGTCATCCCGGCTACTACAAGTCGGGCTGGAGAAACGTCGCTTGTAGTGCCTGTCCCCCTCTGGCCGCGTACCCACCAGATGAAATTGGACTTGTGCGGGAAAGCCAGTGTTACGGTAAAAATTGGTTGTTGTTGTAATATTATATATACAGTCGAACCTCGTTGGCTCGAACTCTCACGGACCGGAAAAAATCTCGAGCCTCGGAAATATTCGAGCTAAGCGGGAATGATTACCTTCAGTCGATAGAAATAGATCCTTTACATCCATTTCAAGCCAAAGAGGAATTCGAGCCACGCGAGCTCGAGTCAATGGGGTTCAAATGTATTATTTAAGCGCTTTACTTTGATATTGTTTGCTGTTGAGCTATTTGAACTGGTCAGAAAAAGCCAGTACGTTTCTACAGACTGAATCATGTGTAATACCATCTACTGAGTGCCAGAAAAGCATACCAGCCTTCTTATGAGGGTTGATACCCCGCCATGTGTAACAGATGCTCGTTCTTACCTTCGCGAATCTTGCATATCAGCTAAAATAAAATATGTTGAGGATCTTTGTGTTTAGTAATGCCAAAGTTTCTGTATAATGTTCCACTCTCAAGAGACATAATTTCTGCGTAAAAAGCCCCTGAATAAAGCGTACGAAACAGGGGAGATTTCAGCCTCACGGTAGGCCTTGTTTTTCATTAACGGACGGCATACTATATTTAATTGGTTACGCATGCCCATCGTGCTATAGTAAGATTTAAACAACCCTATCAAATCGCTTAATTTCTAAACCAATTAGATCATTTTGGGAAACACACTTTTGCGTGGTGTTTATATTTCAAATGGTTTAAACATTTGATGAAACCTTTTAAGATGCCCTTTGTTGCACGGTATAATCATTTAAGCATTAACTATTTTACAATTTAATGGCTGCTGACAAATTGTTGCTTCCTGAATAATAGAAAGATGACATAAAGTAAATTCTTTATGATTAAGAATGGTCGGGGTGAGCGTAGCGAACGAGCCCTTCTTAATCATCAAGAAATTACTTCCGGTGATCTAACTGGTTTGGAATACGACCTCATTGGCTGATACACATCCTCGGCACCCCAGCGTATCATAACCTATATCATATAGGTTATGATACGCTGGGGTGCCGAGGATGCTGATACATTGCCAACGCAAAATCTAACGCAGGGAGTGTGTATCGGATGAGTTGCAGTAGGGGGACTTACAAACACGCGCGAAAGTTGCCATTTTTAATGATTAAGTCTACTCCTTAATAATTGCCTATCTGCAAGTTCATTGGCTGAAAATAAAAGTTGCATTCTAATTTATATTTCAGCGCATGGCACATTGGCACCAAGTACATGTAAGT
The DNA here is from genome assembly GCF_026914265.1 of Mya arenaria. Classification (NCBI taxonomy): domain Eukaryota; kingdom Metazoa; phylum Mollusca; class Bivalvia; order Myida; family Myidae; genus Mya; species Mya arenaria. The sequence continues at coordinate 54,716,109 of NC_069122.1, read as the reverse complement.
TCTTTAGTGTTGGAACTACTTATTGTTTTGTCGTATTTTGTGGAAATATTTTTTTTTATTAAAATATGATGAAAAAGTATACTACTAAGAAAACAAATATTCTTTTTCATATTCTGTTTCTCCTGCAACAGCCCTAGAACCCGAAGGTAAGCCAAATATGTTTTCTTTGTTTTAGAAAAATGTATCACATAACAAGACTCGATTTGGAACCAATCATGTAGAACTCAGAAATAACAAATAAATCATTTTCGCCGAACAATCTACTCTTGAAAAGTGTTCCAGTAACGCGACTTTAATAAGGTTTTAGACCATTCGTCTTAGTTTAGCCAAATTCGACCCTAACGCACACTTATAAAGCGGTATTAGTTACGAATTTATTGATCTGACTAGATTATTTCACTCGCATTCGGAACACCTCGGCCTCCATCGAAAAAGTATCAATTAAGTATAGTGTTTAACGTGTGTTTTGTACACATAATGCACCAGTCAATTGTAACCACGCCCCCCCCCCCCCCCAGTTTCGGGGGTATACCGGGGATAGCCGGGGAAATGGGCCGTGTTTTTACCTTTCAGGTGGCCCCGCAGTGCCGGGTGAGTGCGGTGGTTTTGTCTTCGCGCAAAATATAGCGGGGAATTTGCCTTACCGAGGCTCCCTGGGGTGCGGGGGCATTTGGCGGGGATTTGACCATCAGTTCGTCTCCGCAGGCGGAGATTTTACACGGGGTTGGCTGGACCGAAAGTCAAAGTCCCCGCTATTCCCCGGACCTGGGGGTGGGGGCGTGGTTACAATTGACTGGTGCATAAGTTTAAACTTATTGCCAATGAAGGGAATTGTTGTATAAATAATAAAGATCCCCAAGAGTTTAATCTTTAGGTTTAACTGCTAAATCTAAATCACTACGTACGCTATCTACTTGCAGCGTAGTTAAATGTTAAGATTTCTGATATTGTAAACCGCCCATAAACATGTACATCTGAAGTTGATTTCGATGGGAAATGACCGATGTGTTCCGAACGTTTCTCTCGGTACCTCTGTTCAAGAAAACCTTTATTTATGTTATGTAGTTTTATGTAGAGGTAATGTTTTGATTTTCTTTGTTCCGTTTGCAGAACCGGTTGATGGCTGTAATGTTGGAGGTAAGGATCAAAGAGACAACTAGATCTGAATAAATAGTATTTTATGCCCACATACAATTCTTTACGTCATTGTGCAACTAATATCGAATAAAGTAAAGCCAGTCACCTAATCGCGATAAGCGAATCAGGAGATTTGTTAAGGCATGCGGTGTCTAGCATTGGTCAAACGGCCTCTCATGTGATCTTTGTTTTTCTACATACAAGACTAGTTTCACCAGCTTGCGGTCGCCTTTACAACCTCATAAGTGTACAATAAATAAATAAGGTATATTTCATACGTTATCTGAACTGGTATCCAGGAAATTTATAGAACGAATTTGCCAGCCATCTAAACAACTGAATGTCACATAATATATGTCACATAATATGGTATTCCTTTTTTTAAGTATCACTTTAGTCATACGCGTCCTTGAACAAAATCATGACTTTCACTATAAGTTTTTTCTGAGTTTGACATTTTATCAATAGTAACACTCTGGGTTATTAACAAAAACAAAATTATTATATTCGAATGTTCCAGTGTGATTTCTGTCTGATTTTTGGTCTTTATTATTCAACTGTTTTTGTACGTGGAGGTACATGTTAATCCAATTGTGATGCGCAAGGATGTAATTTTCGATGAAACTTATTGACGCATTGTTTCTTCAAATAAACTAGACTGAGCTATTAAGTTATGACATAAGCTGCACGTTAAGTACACAATCTGTTACAATTGGCGTAAGACCACAGTTTATTTTTAGTATAGACAGTAACCTCGCTTTTCACTTTAAACAGTCCCAATTAAACAAAAAACAACAACTGGCTGCTGTAGAACAATCTAAGACACCAAATTTTATCATAAGAAAACATAAGGTTGACCCATGCAGTGTGTCACAAAATTGGAAATACATGACCCTGAGGTCAAGACAGAGTAATGTTACAAACAGCCAATTTACACACTTCCACAGGCATTTTTTTTCCAATTTTTGCAGTGAAAATATTTCTTTGCAAAACAGTGTCAAATGCTGTTAAGCTCTATGACAACCCGTTTCTTCTCTTTCATTCAACTTGAATTAAATATTGATACTTGAACACAAGCACTCTTTTTTCTGTGTTAACATCCGGGTCTTTGGTCTTGAGCCAACTATGCCGTCTTTGTACCCTTTGTAACCATTCACGCTTGGCTCGATAGTATTTTGGCCGGTCCCTGGGATATCGAGCCAATGGGTTTCGACTGTAATTATGATATCTAATTTAAAACTAAAGATCCTTATTGGTCGGTTTTGGCAAGGTTTATTTCATTTTGCAATAACAATTTCAATTTGACCGTTACTAAATATTAAACTGAATTTCCTCATCTTACTATACATTGTCCTATACATTCGTTGATCTGATGGGGACTCAATCCCTATTATGATGTTCGTACCATTCATCGACTGTATCTAAAGTATATATTTGAAATTTTGTAGATGTCTGTACCTTCGAAGAGTATGATGAAGTACGTTTACGGCTGCGGTACGGCACAGATTGTCGACAGTTTTGTCATTGTGCACACAGCGAAACCATTGAGGACGGCAGCGTCTTGTACTACTGGGAGGTTCAGCAGTGCCCAGACGGCACACAGTTCAAGGTGAGTGTTGATCGTTGAAGCCATGCAGATATTAACGAAACTGTTAAAACCTGACAAGATGGTCATGGGTGAAAGTTTGGTGTTCAAGCAGGATAAGCTGGTAATACAGAGACTGCAGCAAGTTCTATCCGTGTTCGCATGGCTCTACGATCGGCATCATCTCTTGTGTGGTGCAGAAGAACACTAGAAGAATGCAGTTTAAGGTAATTGTGATATAAGGTTTGGATTGATCAAGCCAGGTAAGCGTTTACGAGACACTGGTGTGTGTACACAGTGCGACCTCCATAGACAATACGTCTGATGTGCTCTTTAAAAACCCGGATTGGTCTTAAAGATACTAACCTTGAGGTGACTTTAATCGTATTGTTTGAGCTAGATAAGCGTTTAAAAGAGGCAATTTTTAATAGTGTCACCCTTGTATAATTATGGTAGCATCCCATATTACTGGGATGTTCGGAAAATGAACAATCTACATTGAAGTGAAACAATTTTTTTCCATCCTTTGGGTGTATTTTGTGCTTCCAATGGACAGCTCTTCCAGGGAAAATTCGACAAAGTAAAGACATATGTATTGGACATGTTGCATTTGTAACCGTTTTTTTTCAGGATGACGGTGTGAATGCTCCTGGGTGTTTCCATGAGTGGCATGTACAGTGTCCTGGTGAGTGGAGTTCAATGAAACTACCTGCTTCATAGTTTTGTAAAAGACATACTTTATTATTATATCTTTATTTGCCTTTGATTCATATCACATGTCTCTTACTAAGCTATGGATTGGTGTGTCAAATTTTGTTTTTGTTTTTTTCACGTAATGCATAATTATTGATTATTTTCCTCCTTCAGACGGGATGGATACGTCTACTCCGCACCCAGGTATGAACCTGGTGAACATTAAAATCTATTGTGTACTTTGTATATTGGTTATGAATCATATTTAACTGCAAGATGAGGAAAGTATATGTATTTATTTATATCATAAAATGATGATTTAAAAAAGTGGGGTACATTTTCAAATATTACCGCTTATGTTTTGATTGGTACTAAGAATACAGGCCTACACACCCTAGGATAACGGAATGACAATACATTATACGTACAGTTGTGACGTCATAATCGAAAATGAGTCCTGTATGGGGAAGCTTGACGTTTTTGCGAGGTATCGTGACTCATAAGTCGGCAATCATAGTTATTTGTGTCTCTTTTCGAAAAGGTTCTTTGATTTGATTTCACTCATTGTCATAAGTATTTTAAGAAAAGTTCTTGGTAAAAAATATTTTTGTTATTAACGTTTTGCCTTTACAGGACTTGTTTTCGCAGATGACGTCACATTTGTATTCATGGTCACCAACTCCAATTTATTTTCGAACAGGTTCGACAGAAAGGATATCAGGATATCCGTCGACCCCCACAACGGCAAGTGTAACTGAATGTAGGTATTGGTACAAAACATTTATATAGAATGTTGGCTCTAACTTTTGATGCAGTTTTCAATTTTGCGTTAATCGATATTAATGGCTGACCATATGCATAGAGTACACCATAGCGGCCACACTGCTTAAACAACGAGCTGGATCAATATGGCGCTTTCCGTATTGAACAAAACACACACACACACGCACGCACACACACACACGCAGCACACACGCGCACACACATACGCACGCACGCACACACGCGCGCGCACACACACACACGCACACACACACACAAATAGCGCAAATGTTAACGTCTCGCCCACAGAGAACCCACGTGGTTTTAAACATTATTTTTAATGCAATGACCTGAATCGAAAAAGCGCTTTCTTCAAGGCTGCAATATTCTACACACTGAGACATACTCGGTACCCTAAGCTAACCAACCGTTGCATATGATTTGTTGTTGAGGGTTTTGTAGGAACAGCTTAAGCATCGCATTATTGAACATCTCTGTTTAACCTCAAGTGATGTCCTTTGTTTTCACTGACATTTTCAAGGCGTTAGACCCACATTGGTACTTATATACATTTTTGATGTTGCGTAAATTGCTTTATTGGTTTTGGAGGTTTATGTTGATTATTGTGATATAACATATCACAGTAACTAGTTGTCTGGCCTTTGTGATGGTGTCTCCTTATATCTATAGTATTATGGCAACGAATACAAGTGAAATAGAGGTAATATATGTTTGTAAGTTCTAATACAACTACATGTCTTTAGCTCAGTAGGAAAACTATATTGACTGTATATTGACCGAAGAAACCCTCCAACTATTAACTCTTGTAGAAATATGTTTATATGATGATATTAATATTAAAGAACCTGTACACTCATTGACAAACATGCATACATATCATCTACAAACATGAATAAAGACCCAGTACAGACATTGATAAAAACCATATACAAAAATGCATAAATATCATCTACAAACATTAATAAAGACCCTGTACAGACATTGATAGATACCATATACAAAAATGTATAAATACCATCTACAAACATGAATAAAGACCCTGTTCACACATTGATAAATACCATATACAAACATGCATATATATCATCTACAAACATGAATAAAGACCCAGTACAGACATTGATAAAAACCATATACAAAAATGCATAAATATCATCTACAAACATTAATAAAGACCCTGTACAGACATTGATAGATACCATATACAAAAATGCATAAATATCATCTAAAACATGAATAAAGACCCTGTTCACACATTGATAAATACCATATACAAACATGCTTAAATATCATCTACAAACATTAATAAAGACCCTGTATACACATTGATAAATACCATATACAAACATGCTTAAATATCATCTACAAACATTAATAAAGACCTTGTATACACATTGATCAATACTAAATACAAGCATGCATAAATATCATCTACAAACATGCAGAAATATCATATACAAACAGGCATAAATATCATCTACAAACATGCAGAAATACCATATACAAACATGCATACATATCATCTACAAGCATTAATGAAAACCCTGTATAAACGATGATAAAGACCCTATAGAAACATTGTAAAATACCCTCTACAAACATTAATTTAGACACCTAGGCGTAAAAACATAATCAAAAAGATATATCTAATTTTCAGATCCACATACAACGTGCGTAGAATATGGTAAGTCAAAACATACAAAAAATAACGTTTATTGTATATAATTTCAATCTCACGAGATAAATATACACTAGTTGCAGTTCATTTGCATTGTGGAATTACAACTAATCTAAATAGTGAATTAAAGTTCAATACCCTAATGTTAACACAAACGTTAATGATTTCATTATTTCTTTTCAAATACATTCCAAAGTACATTTCATCGAAGAAAAAAATAATCTTGAAAAAGCAAGTTCCAGTTTCATTCTTATTGTAATTAAATGTATTTTTCATTTAAAAGAGATAAGGTAAGTAAACAAACTTTAAGACAGAAAAAAACACGATAAAGATTCTCATTAATCAGTGTCACATTGTTAAGGTTAAACACCACCTATTAATTTGAAACATGTTTATTAATTATCCAAATGAGCTTATGTTATTTGTGTTTAAAAAAAATCAAAATGAAGCCTTATTTGCATTTACTAAATATGTTGCCTTACTGTTTCAATTTATTTTCTGCATTATGTAAACTGTAATTTATATCTCATATAACATGACCCATTATTGGAATAAAATTTATCCTATCTTATCTTATCTTATATTATCTTATCTTTCCCTATACATTACAATGCAAACAGAATAAAATAACAATATTGTTTAATACACGACGGAAAACAGCAAAGGTCTGGTTGAGCAAAAATATCTGATCTCTGTAATATTTAAGTAATTTCTCTCTCTGTGTGCATTTATTTGACTGAATTTACAGCAACTATGAATTATGCACATCACCCAGACTTAAACAAAATATCAAACTGAAGTAGCATTTTCAATCTTATATATAGGGAAGCCTTGACTACTGCCTTGTACTTAGCATTTACTTATAAGATACCTAAGGTTTATTGTTCATGTCTATAGCCCCATGCTCACAATATGAGCACGATCATGTTCGTCTGCGAATGCTACCGGACTCCAACTGTACGGCGTTCTGTCAGTGCGCCACGGCTGAAACCATAGGTTTTGGCGCCGTTTCTTACCAGTGGGTGCGGCAAGAGTGTCCCCGAGGCCTAGCATGGGACGAAGGGTACCGTGTGTGTATACACAAACACATGGCTAACTGTGAATGGGGAGGTAGGTGCATGCATTAACAGGAAAAGGCATGGTAAAGTGTTTGAAGCCTCCTTAAGCGCACATTATATGCTATTTTATATGATCATTGTAACATTGGTTTTGCTGATTTTTTATGACCAGTGATTGTAAGTGCTAATGTGTCAGCGTTCTGTAGCGTAGAGCAATATTAATTACGACCACACATATATGGAAACATTATGAATTTATAAAACGGAACAAAGAAAACATATCCTTTGCCTCGAGAACTAAGACTGTCTCTTTTTTGGTTTCTTCTGTCAGCATATTTTACTCGGATAAAGGTATTATTTCTTTTTTGATCGGCTGATAAACAGTTTGCTTTAATTGTATGTTGCAGGGTATGAAACATCGACGCTTTCATCACCAGCCCCGCCTGAAGGTTGGTGGAAAAAAACCAATTAACAGTTTATAACTGTCACTTTTAAAAAAGGCATTGTTCACTGTTTTGATGTCGGGAACATTGTTTGAAAATTTTGTTGAAATTAATTTATCTTACTTACTTATAGAAAAACACCGTACAGCAGCGTGCAGCTGCTTATTTGAACCGAATTATATCAATCATAGCCCTGAGTTGTCACACGCGTTACTTACGTTTTTCGGCCATCAAAAACAATTTCCGTCATATTTTAAATACGTGTTTACAATAGAGCTCTTATCTAATTTTCTCGAAGCCTTAACCTATTAAACGTTAACATTTCTGTTTAAAGTCTAAATATCGACAGAAAGACCATTATTGCAGTGTTCGAAGTGAATCGTTAATTGAATATGTATGTGATATTTAATTTTAAATTATTGCCTTTACGTATTTTTATTAAACGTAATTGAACCATTTTTGTGTGTTTTAGATCCAGATTCGATTGGATGCAACATTGGAGGTAATAGCAGTATATTTATATACATATATAAATATATAAACGTATACGTTATTTTGTAGATTAATTCCATTTATCCAACTGTACCGGGGTCTGATTATAAATTAATGCGAATTGTATGCGGGGAAATATTTTCTTGTCAAATATCTTCTTGAAACTAGCCTTAGATCGCCACATTTTCCCTGTTTCCTAGACACGTGCTCACAAGAAGAACACGACGACGTGCGCCTAAAACTTCTTCACAATAGTGACTGTGAACAGTTCTGCCACTGCGCTCCGGCGACCACGAACGGTGATGCAAGTACGGAGTACTACTGGGTGGTGCAAACATGTCCACAGGGAACAGCGTTTTCTGACGCTTATGGATTTGGGGGTTGTTTTCATGCCATGAACGTTGTCTGTGCTGGTAAGTTGGTTCATTTTCATTTTATGTTTTGTTTGTTTTGGTGTCCTTTTTAATTCGAACTTTTATTGTGAATCTCTTGAAATTTTACACTCAGATGAGACCTACTCCTGTTTTCAATGTCACTTTTCTGAACTACTTTCAAATTGGTTTTGAATATTATAATTGAATTCAATACTTGTTGAGTATATTTATCCGTTTGAGGATTTGACATAGTGGCAACCTATTGATTTATTTGTTGTTGTATTTTATTTTTAGACGGAAACTACACAATGCAAACCACAGGTATTACTTTATAAGAAACTCACTTGGATTTGGAGGTTTCAACAGTATTTGGATTTATTTGCCGATCGTGGAATTAGGGCTTTCCCTTTGCGTGTTTTCCGATCGCGAAACATTTGTGAATTTGTTGCTCTATCAGGAAATAAAACGTCATTTTTTCATATATCTAGTAAAATTGTCCTGTGTTAAAAGATATTTATTTTTACAGAAAACTGTGTTACTAGGTAGATGGATCTAAATCTAAACCGTCAGCTATAATTTTCCCCCGAACAAATTAACTAAAGGGACACCCTCTTGTTTTCTGATCGGTGAATTTCCTCACTGATAGTATCTGACATATTAAGTGTTGATTTTAAATAATGGAAGAAAATGCTTCACTTTTTTCCATACATTGATTGCTAATACTTAATTGCTTACATGTAGTAATACAGTTGTTTGAAGTGATAATCAATAACAAATAACGCTCGCCTCAAACTGGATAGTTTTCTTGTAGTAACTGAATTAGTGTATCGTGCTGACGTTGAATTGTATTATTCGTTGTCCATTTAAACAGACTCCCCGCAAACTGGTCCCACGATGACTCCTCACGTGCCAACCGGTATGTACAAATTCAAGGAATACTTTTTATTTTAGTGTTTATTTTTTGTTTTAGGCTTTAAAAACAAGATGAATAATATAAGTTTAACAATGACCAAATTGGCTAGCATGTGTTTATCAAATGCATTAGTTGTAAAGTAAAGAGATTGAACAAAAAGTCATTATTGTATTTCATTTGTTTTCTCCAGATAAAGCATTAAAGAAATTGTGTATGTTCATAAATGATTTAACACATCAAGCACAAATTTTACCCCTAAATACACACTATTGTGTTTTTGGAAGCTAGGAATTTCGGAAGAATTGCAGTATGTATACAATCTATTTTATTTCCAGGTGCACCTGAAATATGCTCAGAAGGAGGTTTGTACAACATAGGCGGACAATTTTAATTTTATCTAAAACAACAACAAATAAAGAAACGAAAACAAATACATAAATAAAGCACATAATAACCACGCATTGAACTCGAAAACAGTACCATGAAAGAGATACAACCACGTGTTTGGGAGATACACAGTTACTTTACCAAGATAAAAATTATTATATACTTATTTTTATTAAAATATATATTTTTGTATTTACTGATACAGCAATGAAACGTCTTTTAAGCTATCCGACGTACAATTATGTGAATATTAGTTGTCTGGTGATCTCATAATTTTATTATTTCGCTATCGTTTGAAAGAGTTGTATGAGAAAAACATGGATTTGCAATCAAATAACAGATACGATGCAATCACATTTTTGGCCATAAAATAGAATGAAATATGTGATTTCTTGTCCAGTTTCGATGGAAATAAAAACAAATCGAGCTGCCATAAATGTGTTAATTATGTGTTGTTTTATATTTCGGACAAAATGTTAGATAGATGTTGTAATCAGTATGCAATATGCCTGCAAATGCTATGAACATTATTTAAGGCCATACTACATCAAGTTTTAATGTTATCACCAAAGGCCCGGTACATTGAAACGCTTACTTCTAGCAAACATATAGAGTACCCACATGTGAATCTTGATAGCGGTATTGAAGCAATAATAAGTCGTTTGATAGTTTTAAAGACAACATACTCATTCTTTAAATTTCGCGAAAAAGCGTGTACATATATCTAAATTGCATATTTTTCCAGATTGACATTTATTATTTAAATAATTGCATCTGCTATGAATATGTGTCTGATTATGTCAGTTTACACGCCCAACCTACATCTTCATATTTTGCATCTTAAGCCCCATGCTCACAATACGAACACGATGTAACAAGACTACTAGCACTTCCGGGAACCAACTGCACGGCTTTCTGTCAGTGCGCCCCAGCCAACACGGATGAGCAGAGCGTGGTCACATACAAATGGTTGCGACAAGAGTGCCCACAAGGCCTTGCTTGGGATTCAGACTACCGTGTGTGCATCAATGAACGCCGTGCTTCGTGCGAACTAAATGGTAGGTGAACATATACCATTAATTTATCAGCTAAAATTTAAGAATACAAATTAATCATATAGCCATAAAGGTCGGACCCCTTCCGTTTGACCCAAATGTTTTCTTGTGGTATATCAGACTTTCTCTTCATATCGATTTTACTCCGTGGTGAGTTGTTACGGGTTAGAATAACCTCCTTTAGCCAGCAAATAGAGGTTAAAATATTAATTACGGCCACACATATATGGAAACATTATAAATTTATAAAACGGAACAAAGAAAACATATCCTTTGCCTCGAGAACTAAGACCGTCTCTTTTTTGGTTTCTTCTGAAAGCATATTTTACTCGGATAAAGGTATTATTTCTTTTTTGATCGGCTGATAAACAGTTTGCTTTAATTGAATGTTGCAGGGTATGAAACATCGACGCTTTCATCACCAGCCCCGCCTGAAGGTTGGTGGAAAAAGCCAATTAACAGTTTATAACTTTATGTCACTTTTAAAAAAGGCATTGTTCACTGTTTTGATGTCGGGAACATTGTTTGAAAATTTTGTTGAAATTAATTTATCTTACTTACTTATAGAAAAACACCGTACAGCAGCGTGCAGCTGCCTATTTGAACCGAATTATATCAATCATAGCCCTGAGTTGTCATACGCGTTACTTACGTTTTTCGGCCATCAAAAACAATTCCCGCCATATTTTAAAATACGTGTTTACAATAGAGCTCTTATTTGAACTTCTGATGATGTTTTATCATTGCTCCAAGTATTTTGTTTTGTTCATATTTAACATGGAATTAATTTTCTCGAAGCCTTAACCTAAAAAACGTTAACATTTCTGTTTAAAGTCTAAATATAGTCTGAAAGACCATTATTGCAGTGTTCGAAGTGAATCGTTAATTGAATATGTATGTGATGTTTAATTTTAAATTATTACCTTTACGTATTTTTATTAAACGTAATTGAACCATTTTTGTGTTTTAGATCCAGATTCGATTGGATGCAACATTGGAGGTAAAAGCAGTATATTTATATAAATATATAAACGTATACTTTATTTTGTAGATTAATTTCATTTATCCAACTGTACAGGGGTCTAATTATAAATTAATGCGAATTGTATGCGGGGAAATATTTTCTTCTCAAATTATGTTCTTGAAACTAGCCTAAGATCGCCACATTTTCCCCGTTTCCTAGACACGTGCTCACAAGAAGAACACGACGACGTGCGCCTAAAACTTCTTCACAATAGTGACTGTGAACAGTTCTGTCACTGCGCTCCGGCGACCACGAACAGTGATGCAAGTACGGAGTACTACTGGGTGGTGCAAACATGTCCACAGGGAACAGCATTTTCTGACGCTTATGGATTTGGGGGTTGTTTTCATGCCATGGACGTCGTCTGTGCTGGTAAGTTGGTTCATTTTCCTTTCATGTTTTGTTTGTTTTGGTGTCCTTTTTAATTCGAACTTTTATTGTGAATCTCTTGATATTTTACACTCAGATGAGACCTACTCCTGTTTTCAATGTCACTTTTCTGAACTACTTTCAAATTGGTTTTGAATATTATAATTGAATTCAATACTTGTTGAGTATATTTATCCGTTTGAGGATTTGACATATTGGCAACCTATTGATTTATTTGTTGTTGTATTTTATTTTTAGACGGAAACTACACAATGCAAACCACAGGTATTACTTTATAAGAAACTCACTTGGATTGGGAGGTTTTAACAGTATTTGGATTTATTTGCCGATCGTGGAACTAGGGCTTTCCCTTTGTGTGTTTTCCGATCGGGAAACATTTGTGAATTTGTTGCTCTATCAGGAAATAAAACGTCATTTTTTCATATATCTAGTAAAATTGTCCTGTGTTAAAAGATATTTATTTTTACAGAAAACTGTGTTACTAGGTAGATGGATCTAAATCTAAACCGTCAGCTATAATTTTCCCCCGAACAAATTAACTAAAGGGACACCCTCTTGTTTTCTGATCGGTGAATTTCCTCACTGATAGTATCTGACATATTAAGTGTTGATTTTAAATAATGGAAGAAAATGCTTCACTTTTTTCCATACATTGATTGCTAATACTTAATTGCTTACATGTAGTAATACAGTTGTTTGAAGTGATAATCAATAACAAATAACGCTCGCCTCAAACTGGATAGTTTTCTTGTAGTAACTGAATTAGTGTATCGTGCTGACGTTGAATTGTATTATTCGTTGTCCATTTAAACAGACTCCCCGCAAACTGGTCCCACGATGACTCCTCACGTGCCAACCGGTATGTACAAATTCAAGGAATACTTTTTATTTTAGTGTTTATTTTTTGTTTTAGGCTTTAAAAACAAGATGAATAATATAAGTTTAACAATGACCAAATTGGCTAGCATGTGTTTATCAAATGCATTAGTTGTAAAGTAAAGAGATTGAACAAAAAGTCATTATTGTATTTCATTTGTTTTCTCCAGATAAAGCATTAAAGAAATTGTGTATGTTCATAAATGATTTAACACATCAAGCACAAATTTTACCCCTAAATACACACTATTGTGTTTTTGGAAGCTAGGAATTTCGGAAGAATTGCAGTATGTATACGATCTATTTTATTTCCAGGTGCACCTGAAATATGCTCAGAAGGAGGTTTGTACAACATAGGCGGACAAATTTAATAATTTTATCTAAAACACTACAACAAATAACAAAGAAACGAAAACAAATACATAAATAAGTCACATATTGACCACGCATTGAACTCGAATACAGTACCATGAAAGAGATACAACCACGTGTTTCGGAGATACACAGTTATTTTATCAAGATAATAATTAGTATATACCTATTTTTATTAAACTATTTATTTTTGTATTTACTGATACAGCAATGAAACGTCTTTTAAGCTATCCGACGTACAATTATGTGAATATTAGTTGTCTGGTGATCTCATAATTTTATTATTTTGCTATCGTTTGAAAGAGTTGTATGAGAACAACATGGATTTGCAATCAAATAACAGATACGATGCAATCACATTTTTGGCCATAAAATAGAATGAAATATGTGATTTCTTGTCCAGGTTCGATGGAAATAAAAACAAATCGAGCTACCATAACTGTGTTAATTATGTGTTGTTGTTTTTCTTTCGGACAGTTATCTTAGATATATGGTGTAATCAGTATGCAATTCGCTTTCAAATGCTATGAACATTATTTAAGGCCATACTACATCAAGTTTTAATGTTATCACCAGAGGCCCGGTACATTGAAACGCTTACTTCTAGCAAACATATAGAGAAGCCACATGTGAATCTTGATAGCGGTATTGAAGCAATAATAAGTCGTTTGATAGTTTTAAAGACAACATACTCATTCTTTAAATTTCGCGAAAAAGTGTGTACATATATGTAAATTGCATTTTGTTCCAGATTGACATTTATTATTTAAAATAATTGCATCTGATATGAATATGTGTCTGATTATGTCAGTTTATATGTACAACCTACATCTTCATATTTTGCATCTTAAGCCCCATGCTCACAATACGAACACGATGTAACAAGACTACTAGCACTTCCGGGAACCAACTGCACGGCTTTCTGTCAGTGCGCCCCAGCCAACATGGATGAGCAGAGCGTGATCACATACCAATGGGTGCGACAAGAGTGCCCACCAAGCCTTGCTTGGGATTCAGTCTACCGTGTGTGCATCAATGAACGAAGGGCTTCGTGCGAACTAGATGGTAGGTGAACATATACCATTATTACATTAGCTAAGAATTTAATCATGTAGCCAATAAGGTCGGACCATCTTTGTTTTTATCTAAATGTTTTCTTGTGGTATATCAGACCTTCTCGTCATATCGATTGTACTGCGTGGTGGGTTGTAGCGGGTTAGAATAATGTGCCATAGCCAGCAAATAAAGGTTAAAATTAGACGTTCGTATAAACACATGTGCGGTATGTTCGTGGTGTTTGTGCGTATAAACACATGTGCAGTATGTTCGTGGTGTTTGTGCGCATAAACACATGTGCGGTATGTTCGTGGTGTTTGTGCGTATAAACACATGTGTGGTATGTTCGTGGTGTTTGTTCGTATAAACACATGTGTGGTATGTTCGTGGTGTTTGTGCGTTTGTGTCACTCTTTCATTTGTCTGTTCGTATAAACACATGTGTGGTATGTTCGTGGTGTTTGTGCGTTTGTGTCACTCTTTCAGTTGTCTGTTCGTATAAACACATGTGTGGTATGTTCGTGGTGTTTGTTCGTATAAACACATGTGTGGTATGTTCGCGGTGTTTGTTCGTATAAACACATGTGCGGTATGTTCGTGGTGTTTGTGCGTATAAACACATGTGTGGTATGTTTGTGGTGTTTGTTCGTATAAACACATGTGTGGTATGTTCGTGGTGTTTGAGCGTTTGTGTCACTCTTTCATTTGTCTGTTCGTATAAACACATGTGTGGTATGTTCGTGGTGTCTGTGCGTTTGTGTCACTCTTTCAGTTGTCTGTTCGTATAAACACATGTGTGGTATGTTCGTGGTGTTTGTGCGTTTGTGTCACTCTTTCAGTTGTCTGTTCGTATACACACATGTGTGGTATGTTCGTGGTGTTTGAGCGTATAAACACATGTGTGGTATGTTCGTGGTGTTTGTGCGTATAAACACATGTGTGGTATGTTCGCGGTGTTTGTGCGTATAAACACATGTGTGGTATGTTCGCGGTGTTTGTGCGTATAAACACATGTGTGGTATGTTCGCGGTGTTTGTGCGTATAAACACAGGTGTGGTATATTCGCGGTGTTTGTGCGTATAAACACATGTGTGGTATGTTCGCGGTGTTTGTTCGTTTGTGTCACTCTTTCAGTTGTCTGTTCGTATACACACATGTGTGGTATGTTCGCGGTGTTTGTTCGTTTGCGTCACTCTTTCAGTTGTCTGTTCGTATAAACACATGTGTGGTATGTTCGTGGTGTTTGTGCGTTTGTGTCACTCTTTCAGTTGTCTGTTCGTATAAACACTTGTGTGGTATGTTCGTGATGTTTGTGCATTTGTGTCACTCTTGCAGTTGTCTGTTGGTATAAACACATGTGTGGTATGTTCGTGTTGTTTGTGCGTTTGTGTCACTCTTTCAGTTGTCTGTTCGTATACACACATGTGTGGTATGTTCGCGGTGTTTGTGCGTTTGTGTCACTCTTTCAGTTGTCTGTTCGTATAAACACATGTGTGGTATGTTCGCGGTGTTTGTTTGTATAAACACATGTGTGGTATGTTCGCGGTGTTTGTTCGTATAAACGCATGTGTGGTATGTTCGCGGTGTTTGTTCGTATAAACACATGTGTGGTATGTTCGTGGTGTTTGTTCGTATAAACACATGTGTGGTATGTTCGCGGTGTTTGTTCGTATAAACACATGTGTGGTATGTTCGTGGTGTTTGTGCGTTTGTGTCACTCTTTCAGTTGTCTGTTCGTATAAACACATGTGTGGTATGTTCGTGGTGTTTGTGCGTTTGTGTCACTCTTTCAGTTGTCTGTTCGTATACACACATGTGTGGTATGTTCGTGGTGTTTGTGCGTTTGTGTCACTCTTTCAGTTGTCTGTTCGTATAAACACATGTGTGGTATGTTCGTGATGTTTGTGCGTTTGTGTCACTCTTTTTGTTGTCTGTTCGTATAAACACATGTGTGGTATGTTCGTGTTGTTTGTGCGTTTGTGTCACTCTTTCAGTTGTCTGTTCGTATTCACACATGTGTGGTATGTTCGTGGCGTTTGTGCGTTTGTGTCACTCTTTCAGTTGTCTGTTCGTATAAACACATGTGTGGTATTTTCGCGGTGTTTGTTCGTATAAACGCATGTGTGGTATGTTCGCGGTGTTTGTTCGTATAAACACATGTGTGGTATGTTCGCGG
Organism: Mya arenaria; assembly: GCF_026914265.1. Lineage (NCBI taxonomy): Eukaryota > Metazoa > Mollusca > Bivalvia > Myida > Myidae > Mya > Mya arenaria. Next base: position 54,699,618 of record NC_069122.1, on the reverse strand, counting down.
TGTTTGTTCGTATAAACACATGTGTGGTATGTTCGTGGTGTTTGTTCGTATAAACACATGTGTGGTATGTTCGCGGTGTTTGTTCGTATAAAAACACATGTGTGGTATGTTCGGGGTGTTTGTGCGTTTGTGTCACTCTTTCAGTTGTCTGTTCGTATAAACACATGTGTGGTATGTTCGTGGTGTTTGTGCGTTTGTGTCACTCTTTCAGTTGTCTGTTCGTATAAACACATGTGTGGTATGTTCGTGGTGTTTGTGCGTTTGTGTCATTCTTTCAGTTGTCTGTTCGTATAAACACATGTGTGGTATGTTCGCGGTGTTTGTGCGTTTGTGTCACTCTTTCAGTTGTCTGTTCGTATAAACACATGTGTGGTATGTTCGTGGTGTTTTTGCGTTTGAGTCACTCTTTCAGTTGTCTAGGCCCTTTAAAAAAAAATATTGACATTTTGACAACTAGGTTTGTTCGTGCAGAGTTCATTTTATATTTGGGTTATCATTTTGGAGATGTGAATACCCAGTTTCTGCGGAGGGGTGTGTGTGAGGGGAGGGGGTAACCATTGCTGCAGTATTGTCTGTTTGAAATGGTTCAAGCTATTGAATATATCATGCCTAATAAGGTAATATGAGTATTTACACTATTATAGACTTGGGAACATCTGAGACACCACTCACTTCAAACGGAACATCTAGATCGACAGAAGGTTGGACATTATAGTGTATTGACAAGACTCACGGCATACGTATTCATGAACGTCGCTTTTCATATTAAATAATGTATTTATTTTAACAATATATGATAAAAAAACAACTTGATTTTGTTAAAATAAATAAAAAAAAATAAAAAAATATGTGGATGTAAAGTTATAAATTTCAAAGTGAATCAAGCACAATTTCCGTTGTTTCTTATTCGGGCATATATAAAAAAATCTTACCTGCCTATACAAAATCAACAATTAAAAGTTTCTAAAACCATTGATGTGTAAAAATTCCTTAATTAGACGAATGTCTACTGCTTGCATGATCTGTGCTTTGTATAATTAAATAACGGACCGGTATGTCTTTCCATGCACTGTGATTGTTAAATAGTTCGCTAGTGACAAAAAGTCCCATTTCAAGGTACATGCGGTCACTATCTGAACGGCTTGGAAGGCATAATAGAACATCCTTCTCCTTTCGGTAACCGGACGTACGGTAACCAGGAAGCATGTACTTGGGACATCGAAGTATCATCTGGAAGCGTTATCAGTCTGACATTTTGGGTGTTCGATGTAGAGCCGGTAACAAATTGTACCCACGATAATGTTACCTTGATGGAAAATGGCATAGTTTCTGAAACGTACGTATATTAATTTTATACGTGTTGTGTTGACCATTTGATAAGCTAATCAAACATACGGGAGACCAAGATGGGAGATTCACCGATGATTAGTACTGGTTGCTACACAGGAAGTATATTCGGTATACAATGGGATGTTGAAACTATTTATGAAATAAATAATACATGGATATGTTAGTCGCAATAAAATGTTCCGCATACCCTTTTATACTTGCGCACCAGTGCAAAAACAACAAATATTGTACTCCTTAAATATTTTTTCTACGATGTGTTCATATTTTTGTTATTTCTTTAGCTAGATGCAACTACATGCTTTATTCCAATGTGATAAAGCTGATATTAGAGTGGAGTTTACGTGATAATTGATTCACATCGAAGGTCGCATACATTCAATCGACTTTCTTGCACTTTAAGGGAATATACTAACAGATTGGTTTGGTAATCAATGTTGTTGTTTTTTTCAGGCTCTGCAATATAACCATTCCTTACACATACACGTCTACGACAAACAGATTAACAGTGAAATTTGCTTCCGATCCAAGTGTACAAGGGATTGGATTCCAAGCAAACTGGTCGGAAATCGGTAAATAATGTGAATTGTAAAGTGCATATTGATAGACGTTCTATCAGTTAGTAAAAACTGTTTTTGATGAATATTTGTCTCGTCCAATTTGCATAATAATGGCTCTTAAACTGTCTGAGCGTTGCAACGCCGATACTATGTCACGTATTAAAAAAACGTAACGTTTTCGTTTTATTTTAGTTTGTATGAATTTTGTAAAAGAAAAACATTATTCATTAATACGTACTTTATCACGACAGATCCATCTTCAACGCCTATCATCAAACCAAATGAAGGTGCATTATCGTGTAAACCATTACATTTATTTAGTTTGTATTTATGACTCGGGATGACAAGCACCGTACTATGTGATGATTTAAAAGCAACATGGTAACCAATTGTACCATAAATATTAACACGCTAGTCCTCAATTGAATGCCTTTGATTAGAAAATAGGTTAACCATTGCAAGAGAATGAAGGCATGGTATTTTCATTATTTGTTTGTTAAAATGTTATATAAGTTGCATTAAGTGAACAATCACAAGCAGAAAATGATTTTTTTAAATTAAAATGTCGTTATCAGCAAATGTAATGCCATAGTATTTCATGAGTGAAAACAAAATGTTGAAACCCATCATCTTTTTTAGTATTTTTTGTGTAAAGTATATTTCATCCGGTGTCCAAAACTGTCCTTTTCGAAAGTGTTCTTTGTAAGTGTAATATTAAAATGATATCAACTATATAAGAGATGTTTGCTATATCTAGCGTTTAAGCAGCCGTTTGTAGATGAATCATGGCATTGTTTGGACTTAATTTTTCGTATTTATGTTTTAAAGACACACCAAATAAAGATATAAACACTTAAAATGATTTACATTAGAACTCGAAGAGGTTATGACTGTGCATTAACAACAACTAATGATGGTTTGTTATTACTATTCGATAACCCCATATACATAACTGATAACGAGGCCGCACTTCGTCTGGAAATGACAATAATGAATGTTATTAATCTTTAAGCAAACCCGACGTCAACGGAAACTCCTGTCTCGACTGAACGACCAGCCGATTACATAGGTAAATATTATTGACTGTAACGATACAGACACTAAACTAAACGTACGAGTACGTAAATTCCATTGGCTGTTAACAACGTGCATACATTCTACAAACACCATTCTGAGGCACAATAAACATTCAGAGTATGAGTTTGTTAGATTGATATTGTGCATTGACTGTATTGATAAAGTGCAACCATGGCAACGAATCATATGGAAAATGACTATTGTTCATACATCTAAAAATATATCAATTTATCATTAAAATGTTTTTTTTTTATTATTTGGAATCACTTTATAGAGTGTGGAGTGTATCCCGCGGACATAGTTATTGTCATCGACGGATCAGGCTCGATTTCGCCAAACGACTTCCAAACTCAGTTGCAATTCGTTTCACGCATTGTCGAGGAACATGACGTCACATCTGCTAACGCACGTGCAAGAATCGGTGTTGTCACTTTTAGTGATGTCGTGACTGACTACATTCGACTGAATGACTACATTGATGACAAAGATGGTCTTATGGCCAGAATTCTGTCAATTCCGTAAGTGCATGTAAACAACAACTCTCCGGTACATTAACATTATTTTTCTTGCATACATGACAACATTATATATTATATTTATAACAAAAAACATCTTGAACATGACTTTTTGTAGGCAACGAGGTGGTACTACTAATACAGGAGGGGCACTAAGGTTTGTGCGTGAAGTTATTCTGCAAGAGGGGAACGGTGCTCGACAATTTGCTCAGAATATAGTATTTGTAATTACTGATGGTGTGTCCACCAACGCTGCTGATACTGCTGCTGAAGCCAGCAATCTAAAGACAGTTTCATCGAAGGTATTGTGACATTAAATTGCTAGAATTGGTAAATAATTTTCAAAACCGAATTCATATTATATAATGTAACACAGACTACTTTTTATATAAATGTGTTTGCAAAAAAAAACCAAAAACAGTTTTGATATCGCCATTTCAAAAGACCTGTATGTAATATAATTAAATAACTATTAATTATTAGCCTTAAAAACATAGCATTTGCCTCGTCCAATAATACAGAGTCCGGGCCGAAAAGTGATATAGATATAAAGCCCGCATTTTAAAGAATGTGATTGGCTAATTAAACAGGGCCAAAAAATGATATAGATTCGCTGCTGGAAATTCGTAAACGGCAGCCATTTGATTTTAAAGTCATAATTAAAACGTTATTATTTTTTTTAATAAATTTAGTGTTTAAACTTTGAATCCTTTAAGTGCATGAAGTTATTAAATAAAATTGTCAATAAATAAGTGATTTGACATTGGCCCTTTTTCCTCGGGACAGTCGTATTGGCCTTCGGCCTCATGCCAATACACCTGCCCTCGGACAAGTAACAGGGCCAATATCAAATCACTTATTTATTAACATGTATTAATATAATGTAGTTATTTATCCCCTATAAATGAGCTAGTTGATAACCGTTTCGCAATTTCTAAATATCCATAACTTAGTTTCGCGATCGCATATATAACAGAAAAAATCACTTGAAGAATAAAAGTGGGTTCAAAAAAGGTCGTTTCAACATTTTAGGTATTCGCTATTGCCGTTGGAGATTTCAGCGTAGACGAATTGTACCATATTGCATCTAATGACGACTATGTGAAACAAGTTCAAAGCTTCGACGCTCTCTCAAGTATTTCCAACGAGCTGAAACGGGAATCGTGTGCTGGTAAGTAATTTCGTTCTGCCTTTATGCAATCAGTCATCGGACGGGCGAACTGGATGAGTGACTGTTTTTCGCTGGTCGTTCCAAGGGCATATCGCCAACAATCGTTTATAACAGCCAAACAAATACTATCTCTCATGACCAGTGATGTTGTGCTTTGGCTTTTGGCATTCAATTATTTTAAAGTACTATTTTAGCTTTGGCATTCAATTTTGTCATAACAAGTTTTTGACTTTTGGCATTCGATTATATAATAGAAAATATTTGGCTTTATATCATAGTTAGTTTTCGGCTTCTGATTATCTATTATATATCAGTAAGTTTATGTCTTTTGACATGTTACATCATTTTTGTTTGTAGATATTACAGCCGGATGTATCGAAGGAGGTAATTTATTTTCAACTATTCGGACAAATAGGATCAATGAATGATTTTATAGCTTCACGTATTATATTTTAAAGGAATTTTCTCAAAGGTTGCATAAGCTGATCCACGGGGTGGGGGCGTTAGACGCACACCGTACCCAAGTCTGTGCCCAAGCGATTTTTGTACACCAAAATACACCACTGTATTAAAAAATTAGCTTTCTTTGTTTTGCTGGAGGGCCCTCAAAAGACCCGACATCGCATTTAACAGAGTCGCGCTTAGTTATGCCTTCTCTAACGTCAAATCCTGAACATGCTTTTTGGTTAACTTAACCATGCATTTTCCTTAAAAACAGCATTAAAACAAATATACTAATAAACGCATTTTATTGTTCTTCGAAACAGTTTGTCTTGGTCAAAATATCAACAAACCTAACAAGCACTGATTCGTTTCAAATGTAGTATAGAAACATGGCAACATTGGCTAGAAGCTGCACATCGACAAATACAGCCTTTATACATGTATGACAACTGCGTTTGTAACGCAGGCGAAATTGACGTCTTCAAAGACAAGATTTGAACCCCATAGTGTTGGCATCCATTCAATTAGGTTTTACCCATCAACATATCATTATATCACAAGAACAGCCAGGAAAACATCATCCAATAAGTTAATATTAATATTTGTAATTGTATGGGAGCTCCTTTTAAAATTAAAAAGAACAACAACTGGCACATGGTATGTATACATGTACATTGACATAGGTAGATAGGTAGGTTTTATTCCGGGACTAATACTATTCAGTCAATACCTAGGAGCCCCCTGCCTTTCACAACCCTTTGGGATTTATAAGGCAGTTGTATTAAAGTCGAACTTGTTTGTCTCACTAAATGTAAAACAAATAAAACATATTTATCTTGATAGTTTTAATATTCTTTTATGAAACGAATGAAATATTCTTCACCAACCACACTATCAACCAAGACAATAATACAGTCATCACTTTGGTTAGGTTTATGCACCCAATATGAACATGACGAGATACGCCATCGACTTCTATTCGGCACCGATTGCTCCACCTACTGTCACTGCGCAACTAAGACGACCAACAATGACGGGAGTGTGGAGTACTACTGGGCAAGAGTCAACTGTCCCGGTGGAACGCTGTTTAACGAATCCACCACCCTTAGTGAACGTATCTGTATCCATAGCCAGGATGTAACATGTACAGGTACAGTGGTTTTGAACGTTGTCAATGTTTACAAAAGTATGATTATTCTCAGATAACATTTGTAATTTATACCTATTATGGTCTTTCAAAATGGACACACGTCAGTTAAGGGAAGCCTTTTATTAATTATATCGTTGTTCTGTTGAATGGAAATGAAATGGTGGTAAACGTCCTTTCGGCAATTGAGACAGTTTATGTTCGGAAATGCTCGGATCGCAAATCATCGCGTATTAGTATACATTGAAAAATGGTTGTTCTTGTTATTGTTTGTATTGTGGCAGCAGAGCACGATAAGCATTAATCAACATGTTGAAAAAAAATGTTAATATATGGTTTGTTAAATGTGTTTTTGAAATTAGCGTTTCAATTTTACGTTAAAACAGATTTAACGAATTGAATTACGTGATCGATGTCATTATCCGGGATATGAACGCAATTGGGGTGGTTCAAGTACGCGTGGATACCTTCAGACTCTTTCTACTTTCGCACTTTAAACAGCCTAACTGCGTTTATACCCCGCTACTGACATCAAGCACGAAATTCATTTCTTAATTCAATTGGACACGAACTATAAATACTGACATAAGTTTTCCTCTCCTGTTTCTAGACGGTTGGTTGTATGAAGTTGAGGACACTACACCATTTCAAAACATTACCTCGACAAGTAAGTCCTTTATTGAAATAATAACGTATTTCTTTTGCCCCCTTTTTATGTTTGAATAAAAGCAGTGTCATTGAGATTTAACAATGTTTAATTGAGGAATTATATTTTGTCTAATGGGATGGCAATATGCTGCTCGGTATACATTAATTATGTGGCACGCCCTTGTTCAAACTCGTCGACCAATTACAATCAGCGTTTCTTCGCAAGTTCGTTAAAATTCGGTAGATTGATAATATCGTATTTGACATATTCTTTGGCTATAATTATCGTTCAAACATAACCATTTTTAAAGACTTATTTGATATTCCCTTTTGTAGCTCAACGAGCCCCATAAGCGCCACTACAGACTGAAGTTAGAAAGGACACGGACAGTTTTGAAAAATAAATCCATTAGTCCGAATTGGACGAAATAAAATGTTATGAGGTTATCAAAGAGGGTAGTTTAACAATACCTAACGTCATGTGTACTAAAACCACTAAGGTAAAATCACCTGACCCCCCCCACACCATTACTACAGATTGGATTAATTTCGCGAGGTCATTTTGAGGGGTTTCGGTCTAATTAGGTTTAAAATTTGCAACGCCATTAAATTATCATCAGCCAACATGGGTTAGCTATTTAACACCCTGCTGTATTATCTCTACCTGGTCTATTCGCACAATAACGCGAAATAATCCCTGGCGAAAATGACCCAATCTGTTGAAATTATAAAAAGTTTTATTTGTATTTACTTCTTTTGTTGGTGAATATGCGAACTTCGTTATATTGTTTTAAAATAACTTGTTTTTACTGTACACGTCACATTTGCCACATGTTTCTTTGGATTAATATGGACGAGTGACTCCCTGTGATATTGATGTGACCATGTCAATTTGTCGAATGTCTTTCATAATAAAATGTCTGTGCGATATTTGTGTGTTATGTGCGATTAATATTACTTGGTAATTTGTGATTGCTGTGTTCATATGAATTTCAAAATGTTTTAGTGTAATTTCGCTGTTTGCCTTTCTATGATTATGAAGAAATGGTTTTGCTAAAGGCTGTGATACATATTGTGATATTGTTGTTAATATCTGCTTTATCATTCAATTGTGTGATGAATGTTACAATATGGTTGCTACAATGTCCCACAGCTGTCTGGCTCATGCCTTACATAGGACATTAAGCTACATCGATTGTTTGCATTGTTGTCGTTCACGCACTTGTTTTTGTTTATCGGTGAGGGAAAACTCGATTAAATTCCCGTAAATAATGATCATTTGAATTCTGCATTACCGTAACATTAAGGAAGATACAATTAAGTTCGAAAGACAGCGATTATGAAAAATAACCATTTTGAGAAAAAGATTAAATTAGGACGCTTAAGTTTGATTCTAAAAGATCACAATTAAGTTTTTTTGTGTTAATTGCCTGATGCTATATGTTAAATATGTCATTATTTTCAATTTCTTTTCAGGTCATTTCACTGATAATACTAAATAAAAGCATTAATATTTCGATGAAAAACTACAGAAACAAGCCATTGTTTAAAGTTTTAACATTTCATTCTTCTTATCTGATATTTAGTACTTTGTTTAATGATATATTCTGTGTACCACACACTTTCTGGAAAATAAGTTGATGTAATTTCTTGACTATTAAAAATTGTCTTTTTATATTGTTGCTTTTGTATAAAAGGTTGCATACATGGATAACTCTCTATCGTCGCTGATACCACACCAGTTATGGTACAGTCTGTCGCGTTTTGTGAGCATCAAAAACATATTCATAAAGAGAGTTCCTTACTTAGTATGTACAGAAATAGCACTATAATATCTGTATAAGTTTGATTATGTCTGCGACATTGCTACTTTGTCGCTTTTTGTGAGCATCAAAAACATATTCATATAGAGAATTCCTTACTTAGTATTTATAGAAATAACAATATCAGATTTGTATAAGTTTGATTATGTCTCAGACATTGCTACTTTGAAAATGATGTTCTTTTTCAATGATCAATTTATACCAGCTTATGAAGAACAGAACAGATTCTTTTTAAGATGTGTACAACGTACATCAGGGTAAATTTAATCGGGCAGTGAATAGTTACAGCATTATAAACTTCATAGAAAAAGTTAGAAATTGTGCTTAATTGAAGTTATATAACGTTTCAACTACTAAAAATGTTAAGTCTTTTAGAATTCATAAGCATACTTCAAATTTTAATCAAAATAAAAGAAATATTTGATTATCTTCAACATTTAAACTATGAAGGCAGGAGGGGTCACATTCCGGTCTCCATGAGGGCAGAAGGGTGCTACCTAAAAAGGACAGGGTGTAGCCCCCTTATATAACCCTCTAGCTAAATCCCTAATAATATACAAATTGTTTTTACAATATCTTAAGTTAACAACATAAAAGGAGTCAATTGATATTATATTACTCTGGGGTTCAACAACATTTATATCTCGACATTTCATAACGCAATTTTAATAGAGTAGGATATAATAAAGTAAGTCCGTTCGTCGAAAACTCCAACATAATCCCTGTAAAGCGGCAGAAAGCAAGAGGCGAAACGACAAGGTACTAGAGAGACAAACCTATGAACACCATAAACAGACCCTATCCGCATCAAAATGGACACGGCAAATGCTCCCAGGTTACAGTTAGCTCGCTATTCAAGCTACTTTAAGAAGCTTACAGGCTGTACAGTGGCAGTGAGTGTTCAAAGGCCAATGAACAAACATAGGATGTGCTAAGTATTGTTGACTGGTGTAAAAGACGCAATACTAATAGTCCACTATTTTAATTTAGAAATCTAGAGTTGAAAATGGAATTAATAACCTTGTCCCTGGTCTGATCATTTCGTGAAACAGAATTTACTTTATACCATCCATCGCTATGCGAGTAGATACCACTCTCTTTTTCCAACATGAACACTGTGAACTATTCACCCATACACCTCAGACATATAATGGTGCTTGAGCATACACATCCTCAGCTAGCTGCAGAATTTCACAAATCTAATCGTGAATGTTTAGCGTAAGCTATTGATCAAGCTTATGAGAAAGTAAGTGCTGTTATCAAAGGTGATGGTGGTGCCATTGGTGGGACTGAAGACCCATCTGCACCACGACGGTGGATGGATGCTGGACATGAATTATTCCACTTGATTACTCAGTATATCATTGAAACTGAAATGAGTTGTATCTTCAAAATAAAATCAGCAAACCCAACATTTACCTTTTTAATTGTCGACAAGAAAATAAAAATTGTTAGGGTATCACAATAGCCGACCTCCTCGTATAATATTCATTAATCGTCATACCTTCCATTTGACTTTTTCTACATGAACATCATCTTTTTCACAATACATTAGTTCAAGCAGCTGGATATTTTTACAGTATCAACGATAACAACAAAATAAATAATCAGCATAGCTAACGAATTTCTGATAAACTGTCTCACAAGAAACCTTCTAACTCTACCACTGTAACATCATTTTGAGCAGTTGCTGCTAGCAACTTACATACTCTGCCAATGCAGTGTGCCTTCTTTGTAAAGCCCATATTCCATGGAAATAACACTTTTAATATAAACAAACAACAACAAAAACGGTCATAATCAACCGTATGGTCAATGGAAAATTGCCATTCGCCAGACTCTCAGTCCGCAATCTCAGATCAGCAAATGCAAATTATGACGCTTGATTTCCGACAGTATTGACATTGGCAACTAAGTACTTATTTACTTACACATTTGTAATCCGCAGACACATTGAACCATTGGTGTTATGTAGTTTATTTCCAAGATATTTGCAGAAACACATTAAAGGGACTGTACACCAGATTGGCAAAAAAAGGATTTTTCTGTAACAAATCTCAGGACAATTATCTACTAGAATGTGTTACGCTTTGATATCATAATTGTAAAAAAAAGTACCAAAATGTAAAAAAAGATAGTGTCGGAGACCGGGTTCGAACCCGTGTCGCCAAAATTGCAGTCCAGCGTCGTATCCACTGAGCTACGACGGCTTACTCTAATTAAGTGACATAATTAAGCTATACACCTACCTCGATGATATCACGTGATAACAACGACTAGCCAATCACGCATAAGGAATAAATACTACCTGGTAGACATACCCAGTAATCTTTTTTAATAAAAAAATACGAAATAACTGCTAAACTTAAATAAATTGTAAACTATGTGGTACTTCAGTTAGTAAGTTTCAATGCATTGTAACATCGATGCCAAGTTTATGTCAGTTTTCGACAATTTCCTCCCCCCCCCCGCTATTTTATCATACGGAGTACAGCCCCTTTAACAAGTTCATCCGTGACCCAATGATTGGAAATTTAATTTATGTTTTGAAAAACTTTTCGATTGTTTTTGAAGCGTTGTTAGTAATTGGAAATAAAGTATCTTGTCTAACGGTTTGTTTGTATTGTTTGTGGAATGTGTTTATTAATTGTGTTTTTTATAAAATAGGATGCTACGTACAACTGAATAGTGCAATTAAGCCCTATTTTATTCAGGAATGCACTTTATTAATTCAGTTATGCAGTCACTCAACGGGCATAGGTCAAAGGTCATGGCAATTAAAATGGGGGAAAACCCCGATTAAACCTTCGTTTTCGACATAGATTAAGTAAACACAATAGTTGTTTCAGTGAAATATCGATCGTATTTAACCTCATGATCACCAAAAGTCGTGTTTTCACATGTGGCTTCGCCACTCGTGAAAATATGACTTTCGGTGCTAACTCGATCAAATAGAATAACATTCGGTAATTTTCAACAAGGATGATTGCAAGATGACCACTTGTTAGTACTGATTCCGTGTATGTATTTGTTATCCCCGAATATTTCGCAGTTTCCCCAATCATTTGAGAAAATCAAGGCCTTTTAATAAAAATATATAGAAAGCTTTATCCACGAGCTTAAAAATTAAAACAGTTAAGAACACTACTATAATTGAGTATTTGTATACTGTTTGCTATCATTAACGTGTAAAATTTGTCATTAAGGTTGTCTTTATAAATATACATGTGGCGCTGTTTGATGTGGAGGACCTGTCAGATTTTGCTGAGTATTGCTGGTTGCACGTTGTTTTTAAATTATGTTTTCTGATATGTTAATTAGCTTTTAATTATGAATTAATATTTACAATGTTACGGTCTATACTGTAACAAAAATGGGCAGTGAAACAGATGACATTCGGTGGTTTTTGAGTGACCTACTCAACGTCCCGAATGCTACATTGAGCCATTCTAGTAAACCGTCATCGGATGCGGTCGTAGTCTTTGTCAACAGTACTTTTCAGAATATACTTATATGACTTGACATTAATGCTTAAAAGTTTGGGAAAAGGTATAGAAATATGCAATGAAAAATTGTGTATACTACTATATGCAGACGACATTGTTCTTATAGCAGAGAATGCAAATGACCTGCAATCCATGTTATCAACTTTAAATTCTTGGTGCAATTCAAACGATATGAATGTTAACACTATGAAGAGCAATGTTGTACATTTTAGACCAAATTCAGTGAAACGTTTTGACTATGTTTTTAAATGTGGTCCACCCACTATAGAATATTCAGACAGATATGTATATCTTGGTGTAACACTCACAGAACATATAGACTTTAATATAACCGCTAAAATTGTTGTCCAAAGTGCTGGTCGTGCCTTGGGACTTCTCATCGCTAAGTTTAAAAACAATGGTGGTTTTTCCATTTGACGTGTATTCAAAGCTTTATTACTCCTGTGTAGTGCCTATAATAACATATGGGGCTGCTGTTTGGGGAACAAGGTCTTTTTCATGTATAAATGCAATACATCACAGAGCAATGAGGTTTTTCCTAGGCACAGGCAAATATATCCCTAATGCTGCAGTTTATGGAGATATGGGTTGGAAACCAATCATTGTTGATCAATGGAAATCAGTCTGTTATCATTGGAATAGATGTCTTAGATATGATGTATCAAGAATTAACAAGAAAGTATTTGGTTGGGCTGCAGTAAAGGAAATAATAGATGTAGAAATTGGGCATTTGCTGTAAAGGATAAATTGTTGTCTCTGAATCTGAATTCATATCTCCAGCTATCATTTTCATACAGTAAACTTGTTTCAGATCTAACAGATGCAATGTTTAAAAAAACATGTTGAGTTATGGAAGAATGATGTGAATATAAATTTTAGAAAACTTAGAACAGATAAATTGTATAAGCACTCATATGAAACTGAACTGTATTGTAAATTGAGTTTTTCTTTTGCACATAGATCTGCTATAGATAAGTTTAGATGCGGGGTTGCACCCCTGAGTATTGAAACAGGTCGTTATCAGAATATTCCAGAAATGGAAAGGGTATGCTCCTTCTGTACTGATGTTGCCGAGTCTGAAAAACATGTTATTCTACATTGTCCAGCATACAATGAGCATAGAAAGTTACTCATTGATAAATGTAAAACGTTAGTTTCAAACTATATTAGTTTAAATGATGATGATAAGTTCATACTGATATTCACCCATCCAGATTTAACTAGAACATTAGCCAAAACCTGTCATGAGATTTTAACCGTTAGAAACAATATGTTGTATAGCAAAAATATGTAAGCTAGTCAGTTCTGAATATGTATACAGTTATCATGATAGTCATATTCATGATGCCTGAGTACTTATTCAGCTCTTTATTAGTATTTTAATAATATCAGATGTCTTAAAAATGAAACATGTCTTTGTATTTTATAATTTTCAACCTTTTTATATAATGGTAGGATGAGTCAGTTAATCTGTTCGCTCCTAATCTAGTCAGAGGTGATACATGGTTTATTAAAATATTTCTTACCAGAGCTTATTTAAAGCACCAAAGATACAGCTGTTACATTTTATGTTCTTCTCTCTTTTAAGACTTCTTTTAGACACTTAGTGTCACGATTAAATGGCTCAACCTACTTTTTAGTGTATCATTGTGTCTAAGTATACAATGATATATAATGTATTCATATGTGTTGTTTGAAGCAGTTTGCACACTGTGAAATGTTATGTAAAAGTTTTATAGGCTCTTGTAATTCTATAATAGAATGGCCGCATATATATCCTGTTTTGTACATACTATGTTTTAACTGATTTGAATATATGTGGATGAGACATTAATGAATAAATAAATAAAATAGATAGTTCTGATGTTTTGTTATTGGATGCATTTGTCGACTGTTAATGGACTATACTTTACAAGTAAATTTATTGAAGCAATGTATATTTTCCTTTGTTAAGCATACTGAAATAAAAGAATTCCTTTGAATTCTTCAATGTTATAGTTATTCAGGCCTTATTGCATTGGCATAATATTACTTTTATGACCTTCATTAAACTTTATATCGCTTCTCTTACAATATTACAACATTATTATTATTATTAATTTAATGAAAACATATACCCATATATATTCTTTCTGAAGCACACGGTACATCGTGTAAAAGATGGCAATAACAAAACAAACCGTATTCATATTTGTATTCTTCATTTCATAACAATTTTTTATTTACATTATAGTTATACTGTTTCTTGAAATGATATCGGAATATATCTATTGCTAGTGCAATATATACTTAAAAGTGATTGGGGCATTCAACGGCATATTCAGATCATCCCTGAACCAGAAACCTGTGAAAAAGCCAACCACATATACAGAATCATGGAAAGGGGTCTTCAGCGTTTTCCCGAGGCTAGAACAAATATTATTGCGAAGGCAGAGATCAAAGCTATCTTTTCTCTTTCGTTTTCGTTCCTCCGCTCCTTCGCCATAATGCGTTTGTACTATTTGCCTCTGTATCATTGCTTCTTTGCCTTCGTATTCTCGCTCATGCGTCTTTCATTTCAATCATTAAACATGGCTGGCCATGATCTTGATGTTTGAATTCGCGTGTATTTTTATATCAACAATACGGTCAGCGCACTCGCATTTCACAAAGGCGTGCAAGATTGGATTCTCGCACTGGTCACATATGAGTGAGTGATCATGAAACCAGAAATGTGGGTTTCCTCCAACAACAAAAGACCACACTATCGGGTATTAAGATACCAACGAGAGATATTAATATAATGATGCAGCAATAACGTGCTTCACAATCGTTGTCACATAAATATGTTTAAACTAAGCAAAACGGGTATAACACTGTTGGCCCTACAACACCGAATATGCGTTTAAATGTCTTCAATTGCTTTCTGTTTTCGCCTTCGTGGGTTCGCTTCTTCGCCTACGTCAATTCGCTCCGTCGGCTTCGTACTTCCGCATCTTCGCTCCTTTGCATTAGGGCAGATACACCATGTCCGAAACGGAGTACCGTAGGCGCTACCAAAAATTTATCCATCATGCATGACAATCAACTCCGACATACTACAGCCTAGATGGTTTTCTTAAACCTATAAATTGAAATATACATAACCTGGTGTATTAAACGTACTACAGCATAACCATATGACCTTGACTTTTTTGTCAATGATATTGCTCGCATATTGTGTTAACATGTTTGTAACAATTATGTTTAAGTGAATAGTCAAGCACTCTCTTTGCTAAATTGCGCATTGAATTAATATAAAAATATACAGTAGTTCCAGGGCGATGTTAAAATGTGCAATGTCGGATTTAACTCATCTGTATCTATCTGTGAACAATTGTAGTATTCTGATAAGTTTGATTTCGTCATCGTCGGGGTCATCTTTGTGTAAAATGTACCTTTGGCCATTCTTAAAAATCATGAACCATTGTACTTATCACACTCAAAATAATGTATTACAAGTACATGTGAAAATAACAACCTTGAACCGTTCACAATGGTCGCGTAAAAGAACCATACAAATGCATTGCAACCAATTTCTTTATTCATAAACAATTACAAGTCGTATTTGTCATTAAATGTACTTGAACTTGTGTCAGTATTGATACAACAGAACACCTGAAAATGTAGTGAAACTATGTCGACCGTATATTTTTACATCGGCAGCGTAGAAAGTTGCCACCCAAACGGAATCCCCCGGATGAAGATGCAAAATAGCTAAGTTTCCACCCATCATATCGTGGTTGTTTGTAAGTGTATCGGCAACTCCTGCGACTTTTTCTTGACCGTCAACGACAATGCGCATCCACAATCTGTGTGGTTCGTAGCCATCAGCGAACATCATATTGAAGAGGTATATGCCTTCTACAGGTACCCTAAAGACACCTGTAATAATTATTTTTAACTTAGATATATTGCATTGTTCTTGTAAACTTTATTTCACTCCTATAATACTGGTATATTTTAAAGGTGTCTTGACCGTTAGACCTCATGCATGTTACTGCAAACGGACATGAAAGTTTATTAACGTGACAAAGGAAGCGTTCACTATAAATGCTATGTGGATTGATACACGGCAATAATAATACACGTTCGACGGCCACACTGTTGTTCGATAACCAGACAAGTAAACCAAGCAACGCTCGGGATGAGATCACGACAAATGCTTGACTTGTTACCTCGAAAAACAGACAAGCTTAATTCCCCATTTCCTAGGTTGACACCAAACTAACATTACTACACTTAACATGACTATTCAACTGTGTTTCGTTTAGAATAAGATTTTCAAAATATATTTATATTTCAGCAAACCTTATAACCACAGATCGTCGAATACTGTTTTGATTAAGAGAGAGTTATTTTCGATGTGCACAACATGTTTACCTGTGTGTGGATTATAATGGCCTCCTTCGTTCAATAAGATACTGTCGAAAATAACTGTTTGGTCTATCCCGGCGTGTTCAACGTTGTGTGAAAGTTTCGCAGAGAACGCAACAGGCGACTCCGGGATTGAACGCTTGTGTGGAATTCTCATTGCTGAAATGTTGACTTGTTAATACGATGTTTGCTTGATACATAAGACCAAAGTTGCGGCAGATCAGGAGATTATTTTTAACATAAGACAGTTTCTAACTTTTGAAATGGTTATGTTGGTATATTTGGTTTTTGAATTCGAGCATTTCATATTTATAGAAAAAAGCACATGTATTTTCAAAGTTCTATATATTTGGATTTTCAAAATATTATTGCGTTTTTAATTTCATAGACGCTATTCTGTCTTTATTACAACGAAAAGAGATGAGATAACAAAATTGAAACTTGTAATTTATAATTCTGCTATGATTACATGTGTATATGGAAAGGCGAAATATTTGAAAGCTTGATTAAATGTTCTATCATATCAACTCGTTTTAAAAAGATCTGTTTTTAGCATATTTAATAGGAAAAAACGTACTCGTATTTCCTTTGCATTGCGTGAAAGCTCTTTCTATTTATAAGCAAATAGCAAATATACAATATTCTAATCCTTTGTGTGTATTGTGTGAGCTGTTTAGAATGAAATAAACTTTTTTGTCCTGGTCTGTTCTATGTTTGTCAATGTATTTACATCAACTATATGTAGATGAAAACAAATTGAAAACAGCACATTTATTTGAGAATAAAAATTGTTATAAACCAGAACATTTTTTTGAGCCAATTGTATCCATACATCTTTCATACACGCTTAGATTCACTGACCATAGGGTCGTACAGAACAAAACAGTGTTTATTACATGTAAAATATACAGTGTTTTGTGTTTCATATACATATTAAATATATTGCAATTACAATTATACAATGTAGTGTGAAATGTTAATCAAGTCTATTAATCAATCTATATTTAAGGATGAACTGTAATTTTGAATAAAAAATCTATCAAACTATAATAGTTTACGGAACAGATCATATTTTTTTGTGTTTTCAAGATTTCATATAAATATTAACATTCGTAGTTGTATAACCTGGGTACTTCAACACATTGTTCAGAAGCATCATATTGTTTTTACTCATTTGGCACCCCTACCAAATGCAAACTTGTGCAAGTGTTGGCTACAGTTACCGTCATGTTGGCATAACACATGAGTTTAAATAATGATTTATTAATGTTCTGAATACTTTTGCTGCCTCTGATTTTGGTTGAACGTTTATTTATAAATGTGTATGTACTCGTGTTTCACTACCTCTGAATAACATAACGCAAACCTTGTTGTAAGTCTTCTACACTTCGCCTCAGGTCTTTGTTCTCAGCCATCAGATACTTCATCTAAAAAAAGGAGGTTGCTGTTGCATAATACTAATTCATTGCATGAACTCTGTTATTCTAGAACGTACCAATTCAATTCCTGTACACTTAGCTGGCCAACCATACCTTATTAAGTAATAACCAACCACGTTCGATTATACAAATTTTATTGTTGATGAATTAGTTGCAAATGTATTTTTGTTTTGTTTTTTAAGCGAGAGCATGCATACTTTCAGGCTACCGGTAACCATAATGAAGTCTTTTATGAAAATAAACGATATGGCTTTTTTTGACCACTTAGTAGCTAGATAAAAATGATGCTTTACCAAATATGAATTAATATTGGCAAAAGGCCATGGTGTAACAATCACTTATACTTTACCTGTGCGTTGATGTCGTCTTCTTCGGAAATGTCTTGATTTAAACAAATTGATTGTGAAAATAAGCACATCCATACATAAAATGATATTCTTAAATCCATAATCATTGTATTTTCTTGACAATTGTGTTTTACTTCAGCCGCTTGCTTTAAGGCAATTTGACGTACTTTCTTTTTCGTATATATAGCTTTTATACGCAAATACTTGTTATATATAATCTAATTTATTTTTTATCTTTTCCGCTAGCGTCCTATAATGCTCAAACTTGCATAATATTGCTTGGAACAAGAGGAATTTTGGTATATTAACATATCAGTAGTTGTCAAATAGAGAAAGGTTAGGTTTACATATACGAGTTACTAGATGATACAGTACGTATCGCCCTACACAGTAGGAATTTGCAATTACCTGTGTTAATAAACTATTTTGACAATTTTCCATTGCAGTAAGAATTTATGCACTTGAAACTTATAAAATGCGTCTTATTATTCACATGTTTCTTTTAGTTTCCATTTTCTTTGTATAAAAAAGGTAAATTTGAAAACGGACGACCCGTGAGAATAATCTTTTTAAACGCCATTCACTCAAAAAATCGTGGGTTTGGGCTCGATCGGGGACGCGTTCGAGTAGCCTTTCATAAAAAAAATCACCGGCATTGTTTATAACATCGAAACAGTCAATGGTAACGGTAATAATAACAATAATAATAATGATGATGATGATGATGATGATGATGATGATGATGATGATGAACATAGGAGCCTATAAACCAATTTCATGTTTTTCTCTGTAATGGTTATAGGTTGCCTTATTAATGTTTTTGCGACCCAAAACACATTGCAATTAATGAATTGACTATTTAATTAAGTGTGCATGTATTTTAGACTAAATGTAAACACATTTGAAGGGATACTTATTTTCATTTTGGGCTTAAAATGCTACCTTTTGTTTGTTTCATCTGCACAACTATTGATTTTTCAACCCAGCCTTTTTCACTAATCCTTGACATTTTACCTGTAGAAACTAGGATACATGTCAGGTTTCCTTTCATCAAATTAGCATAAATATTTTGTATAAGCAAATCTAAACCTCTTGTGTATCTGTTCTCTATAATATAGAATCATCTTTCTGGGGGATGATTATTCGCTCGGAAGGGCCTCTCCAAAGTGTTTCCTGGGTTTAAACAATTGATGGTGTCTTTTTTGAGAGGTCCAGAAAACGCGTCGCTGACAGGGATCGAACCCACGAAATTATTGATGATCGGCGGACTGGTATACTAGTATATCACAATCTCACTGCTACCACTTTTAGAACATTTTACTTCAGAGTTTTTGTAAAACTATGTTTTGGAGTATAATACTCTTTTGTTTAACATTAAATGCAGACATAACTTGTAGTCAGGTACCTAGAGTTTCAAACCTTGCATCGCGTTGTGTACAACATATTTTTCTTTTTTTTTTGTTAAACTTTACCCTCTACACAAAAAAAACAACGTTTGATCGTCTCGCACCACCCTTGTGAATTTCAAAACATCCAAAATGCCATCGAGGATGGCTGCCAATAGGTTCAAATGTGCATTATTCGATATTTTGCAACTTGGAGGCTAACCCGGATATTAGTGTTTTTCCTCCTATGGCGATCGGTATTTAATGTATAATCATTCACGGCATTTACAAATGACATTCAAATGACTATAACTATTTTATTTGCTGGCACTGATGCGATAATACAACCAGAATTGAATTACGTATAGAAGTTGCATGTTATCAAATGAATAGAACTTCTTATTTCGTAAGTCGAAGATATGTACGAGATAGAGTATTTCATTTTCGTGCCATTGTTTATAAGATTCTGTTTTTTATTACAAATTAATTCGGAGTTGTTCCATATAATGACGTTTCTTATGTCTTGTGTGTGGGCTTATTTCTTTTTCAACATGTGCCAAGACTACATTAACTTTTCCAACCAGTTCTTTTGGTGAAATATTATTATGGAAAAAAATCGCTATTATTTGAGAAAATGATTTTAAGTGCTTTTCAAATTGTAGAGGTCCAGATTAAACGAGTTTCAAATATTCCAAAACCTTTTTGTAATAGTCTTATAGTCCCTATATACATGTATATGTATTCCCTTTGATAATCCAGTTTGATTTGGTAATAATAGTTTAACGATTGCCTTTTCTTCTATTTGTTATCATTTTGTAAAGGGGTTTCCAACATCCTTTCCTATACACCGCGAGGTTTGGCTGAAACTTCCCGTTTGGCTGACTATTATGCTTGATGTAAGTATTCTAAAAGATTTTATATATCAACTGTAAGGGCAAATTCCTGCTCTGATGGGCAATTGAACAAAGAATCGGTATGCCTAATCAATTAAATACGCAATACTACTACTTAAATAAAATTTGTTTTAACAAATAGCAATTGCTCCAAACAGACGACCTGAGTTGAGATGGATATACATATTTATATTTAAAAGAACAAGGACTTGATAAAACAGTATTGCTTGCGTGCCTTTCAATTATTGAAGGAAGTCTCTGTTTTATTAAATCAAAAGAAAGCGACCGAAATACACCACAATATACAAAACAATAAACAATAAGATTTTAAAGCATCGCTTTTTGCATGGATTTTCGTTTCCTCGCAAATACATTGTTTGCCTGTTTATCCGGGCGGTTCGGAAGATGTCGACCTTAACGTACAAGTATACTTTCGTTCCATTTTTTGTTTACCTATTTCTGACAAGCATATCAAGTATTGTAGTTTTCAAACGGAATTACACGTTTAAAAATGTGTTTTATCTTCTTAGATACAAGAGCTAAGGCGAAGTGTGGGAGGACTTACAGCAAGGTAGTTGTTATAACATAATTAAAAATAT
Organism: Mya arenaria; assembly: GCF_026914265.1. NCBI lineage: Eukaryota > Metazoa > Mollusca > Bivalvia > Myida > Myidae > Mya > Mya arenaria. The sequence goes on along the minus strand of NC_069122.1, from coordinate 54,678,322 downwards.
AAAAAAGGAAAATCAAAAAAAAGAACTGCAGGAAAATACTGCATAAAATATGGAATTTAGGCTGCAAAGAGAGCTTAATATTAGGTGCATAATTTCCAGAAAAAAGCAATAATTCACATTGAGTACGAAAAGGGATACGTCATTTTTATAAACTGCTACGACAAAAAAAAGTCATCAATTATACGTCTACTTATCATAGAGTCCTAAATTGAAAATCCTCGGAAAACATTGCATTAAATTAAAGAGATAAAAAAACAAAAGAGAACAAACACTTACTCCATGTTAAAACATTTCAGCAATCAGAACTCCACAGAAGCGTTCAGTCCCCGAGACACCGGTTGCCTTCTCTGCGAAGCTCACCAAAGACGTAGACCACTCTGGAGTTGACCAAACAGTTGTATTCGACGGCATCATGCTGAACGAAGGATACCATTATAGTCCGCACACAGGTGAACGCATTTTAGCCCGCCTGTTTTCGGCAAAAGGTGGCAGTATCCTTCAAAGATATTATCATATCAAATATGTCCACATCTCTAACCGATGTTGCCACATATGTTTCCGACAAGACAAGTCGAGCTAACATTCAGGTTGTAAAACTCATTGCATGAGCACCGGTTGGCTCAAAGACTCCGCATAGCGCTTTTATAGATATTATTACCATTAACCTTCCACGGGCCTACACTTACTTAATATATCACTTAGATTGCAAATATTGTTTTTCCTGTTTATCGACTTCACGCTGTAAATAACATTTTATAAAGAATTAATACTTGAAGGACGTTGCACAAAAATGATTTACATGTAAAGTCGAACCTCGTTGGCTCGAACTCCCAGGGACCGGCGAGGAATTTGAGCCAAGCGAGTTCGAGCCAACGGGGTTCGCACAACCTCTTTACAGACATAGTCTTACTAGTGTCCTGCACTCCATTACATACATTTATCTTAATTATCTACATTATCAGTAATTAATGGCGGAAATTTATCATTGCGTTGTTTTATATTATTAGATAAAAGTAAAAGCTACTTTAACAACGTTCGAACGTCTTCAAAATTGTGTTTCGTAATATGTATTTGACCAAACCAAAGTACATAACATAATAACTGAATAGGTGAAATAATACTTTACCCTACACTATGAAATAATGAAAGTTAACATAATGATTCCAGGGATCTTCAGGGCTCCAGAAGAAGGCATATACCTCTTCAACTTGATGTTTGCAGACGGGTTCAATCCGCACAAATTGTGGATGCGCATTGTGGTTGACGGCCAAGCAAAGGTCGCAGGAGTTGCAGATACACTTCAAGCTGGCCATGACATGCAGGGTGGGAACTTAGTTATTCTGCATCTACATCCGGGCGATTCGGTCTGGGTGACAACGTTTCAGATAGCAGATGCTAAAATATATGGTCGCTACGATTTTACTACTTTTTCAGGTGTTCTGTTGTATCAGTATTTCTGATAACATTCAATGTACATTTTAAGAAGAAAATGTATTTTAAACAAATACAAGTTTGTTTGTAGTGTTTTTATATGAGTATTATACACATATACATCATACACATGTACACATTTCTATATATAGTAAGATTTTACTATAGAAATTCGTACCCGCAAAATGATAATCGTTTCCACTCGTGAGTTTATGACGTAACGTGAGGGCACACACACAAACAAAGCTTTTACAGTGTGTGTATACCACGTGATAAATTGCGTCATATATGCTACGTCGGAAGGCAACATTCTGCTTAAAATGAAGACTTAAAACAAAGAACTTTTCTTTTATTACATCATTTTAAATGAAAGACGGCCGTTTTGTGAAAAGGTTTGTCGAAGTGTTTTAAGAAACTAAACACTCAATCAAACTCTGGTAAAAGATCGAAGGCGGGGCTTCATTTAAAATGGTGAAATAATAGTGAAGTTATCTTTGTTTAAAGTCTTCGTTCGAAGCAAAATCTTGCCTTTCGACGTAGCATTTATGACACAATTTGTCACGTGGTATACACACACTGTTTTCAGGGATTTAAAAATGATTCCGGTGCAAGGGAAGTGAAATTAGTTTTACCGTAAATGAAACCTTTCCTCCGAGTTTCATTAACGAGTACTACCGGGACTCTCAGTATCGAACATTTACATTCGGTGAAGGTCAAAAACAAGTGAGACAAGGAAGTGGTTTTATAAATAATTGTTTTTTTACTTATTCATCTGAGAACTGTAAATTATTCCAGCGAAATGACTAGCGTCATTCAAGCCCAGGTTCTTATGAAACTGGTCGTAGGCTTGAACGACCATAGCTGTGCTCACAAACAGTAATAAACGTCAAATTCAGCTGATATAAAAACAAGGAATATTTGAAAAATAGAATTATTGCCGTCTTATTCCGAAAACACGTTTATAAAGGGTTTACTATTTTAATTTCCAGTTACTCGTTAATTCAATAGCTAATGCCATCCAAAACCAATTTGGAATGTCTCATTTTCTAACTATTAGAATTCCTGCGAATCAAATCCTATGTTGTATCACAATTTAAATTTTCAAAACCGGTTAAACAAACATATGCATTTTTCAGGATAAGACTTGGTTGACCATGGCTTGCAGCTGATAATTGGCCAAGTGAAAATAATAACCCTCGAGGAATCATTTTTTCCACTGGGGCAATTATCAACTGAAAACCATAGTCAACCATGTTAAATATACATTTTACAACACCAAAATAGCGTCGGTCGTAGTAAGAGGGTAAAGTGAAGTATGGTGTTTGAAACGCCGACATGCGTCTCAACGCCTTAACGTCAAGCCAGCGTTGGACACATATGTTGTGTACATGTGTCCTTGATTCCGACGCAAGCGGTAAACTTTTACAGAGTACTTGATCTAGAACTCCAAAGAAAAGTAGATCACGCGTACACGTACCTAACCAAGAACTCCAAAGAAATGTTGATCACATGTACACGTACCTTACCTAGAACTCCAAAGTAAAGTTGATCATGCGTCCTCGTACCTGACCTAGAACTCCAAAGAAAAGTAGATCACGTGTACACGTACCTGACCTAGAACTCCAAAGAAAAGTAGATCACGTGTACACGTACCTGACCTAGCACTCCAAAGAAAAGTAGATCACGTGTACATGTACCTGACCTAGAACTCCAAAGAAAAGTAGATCACGTGTACACGTACTTGACCTAGAACTCCAAAGAAAAGTAGATCACGTGTACACGTACCTTACCAAGAACTCCAAAGTAAAAATGATCATGCGTCCTCGTACCTGACCTAGAACTCCAAAGCAAAGTAGATCAAGCGTACACGTATCTGACCTAGCACTCCAAAGAAAAGTAGATCACGTGTACACGTACCTGACCTAAAACTCCAAAGAAAAGTAGATCACGCGTACACGTACCTGACCTAGAACTCCAAATGTAAAATTGATCATGCGTCCTCGTACCTGACCTAGAACTCCAAAGCAAAGTAGATCAAGCGTACACGTATCTGACCTAGAACTCCAAAGAAAGGTTGATCACGTGTACACGTACCTGACCTAGAACTCCAAAGAAAAGTTGATCACGTGTACACGTACCTGACCTAGAACTCCAAAGAAAAGTAGATCACGTGTTCACGTACTTGACCTAGAACTCCAAACAAAAGTAGATCACGTGTACACGTACCTGACCTAGAACTCCAAAGTAAAGTTGATCATGCGTCCTCGTACCTGACCTAGAACTCCAAAGAAAAGAAGATCACGTGTACACGTACCTGCCCTAGAACTCCAAAGAAAAGTAGATCACGTGTACACGTACCTGACCTAGAACTCCAAAGAAAAGTAGATCACGTGTACACGTACCTGACCTAGAACTCCAAAGAAAAGTAGATCACGTGTACACGTACCTGACCTAGCACTCCAAAGAAAAGTAGATCACGTGTACACGTACCTGACCTAGAACTCCAAAGAAAAGTAGATCACGCGTACACGTACCTGACCTAGCACTCCAAAGAAAAGTAGATCACGTGTACACGTACCTGACCTAGAACTCCAAAGAAAAGTAGATCACGTGTACACGTACCTGACCTAGAACTCCAAAGAAAAGTAGATCACGTGTACACGTACCTGACCTAGAACTCCAAAGTAAAGTTGATCATGCGTCCTCGTACCTGACCTAGAACTCCAAAGCAAAGTAGATCAAGCGTACACGTATCTGACCTAGCACTCCAAAGAAAAGTAGATCACGTGTACACGTACCTGACCTAGAACTCCAAAGAAAAGTAGATCACGTGTACACGTACTTGACCTAGAACTCCAAAGAAAAGTAGATCACGTGTACACGTACCTGACCTAGAACTCCAAAGAAAAGTAGATCACGTGTACACGTACCTGACCTAGAACTCCAAAGAAAAGAAGATTACGTGTATACGTACCTGACCTAGAACTCCAAAGAAAAGTAGATCACGTGTACACGTACTTGACCTAGAACTCCAAAGAAAAGTAGATCACGTGTACACGTACCTTATCTAGAACTCCAAAGTAAAGTTGATCATGCGTCCTCGTACCTGACCTAGAACTCCAAAGCAAAGAAGAGCAAGCGTAGACGTATCTGACCTAGAACTCCAAAGAAAAGTAGATCACGCGTACACGTACCTGACCTAGAACTCCAAAGAAAAGTAGATCACGTGTACACGTACCTGACCTAGAACTCCAAAGAAAAGTAGATCACGCGTACACATACCTGACCTAGCACTCCAAAGAAAAGAAGATCACGCGTACACGTAACTGACCTAGAACTCCAAAGAAAAGTAGATCACTTGTACACGTACCTGACCAAGAACTCCAAAGAAAAATAGTTCACGCGTACACGTACTTGACCTAGCACTCCAAAAAAAGAAGATCACGCGTGCACGTACCTGACCTAGCACTCAAAATAAAGTAGATCACGCATACACGTACCTCGCCTATCACTCCAAAGAAAGGTAAATCACGCGTACACATACTTGACCTAGCACTCCTGAAAAAAATAGATCACGTGTACACGTACCTGACCTGGCACTCTAGAGAAAAGTACATCACGCGTACACGTACCAGACGTAGCACTCCAAAGTAAAGTACATCACGCGTACACGTACCTGACCTAGCACTCCAAAGTAAAGTACATCACGCGTACACGTACCAGACGTAGCACTCCAAAGTAAAGTACATCACGCGTACACGTACCTGACCTAGCACTCCAAAGTAAAGTACATCACGCGTACACGTACCTGACCTAGCACTCCAAAGTAAAGTACATCACGCGTACACGTACCTGACCTAGCACTCCAAAGTAAAGTACATCACGCGTACACGTACCTGACCTTGCATTCCATAGTAAAGTACATCACGCGTACACGTACCTGACCTAGCACTCCAAAGTAAAGTACATCACGCGTACACGTACCTGACCTAGCACTCCAAAGCAAAGTACATCACGCGTATATGTATCTGACCTAGCACTACGTTATATATATAATGATTTTTTTAAATTTTATAAATGGCTTCAATCTTTTATTTTAATGTTAGATATGTAATTGCAGAAATGTTAATATTAAGTAGTAAATTTTGAAAGATTCTCATGTCCAAGACCAAGAGTTTATACGGAAGCTAAGCGCTGAAGCTGTGGTCTTATAATATATTATATAAGGATTTCGGGTCACATTGAACAAATTGACGCGACTGAATAGAGGTGTATTTGCATCAAATTAAATCAATCTTTTACTGGTATAGACAGTGATCTATATTTTATAAATCGCGATATTCCATTGAATGTTTTAAATGTGGAAAAAACACAGAAACTCACCATTATTTGCATTTGATTTCTTTGAACATATTCATTATAATCTTATATGAAGAATATTACACGTCGGTGATTTCATCTGACCGGTAACCTTAATGCTCGAGTTGGTCAAAGACCAGGGGTAATATTCAATACTGGTCTTAATTTGATCTAAGAACGATGTAGCTAAAAATTATGATATGTGTCTGTATTGCAAATGGGAGTATTGAGTCAGGCCTTTTTACTTGTTATGAATTGTGTAGAAATAGTTTGACCTTAAAGCTGCACTCTCGAAGATTGAACGTTTTGACAACTTTTTTATTTTTTTGTCTTAGAACGAGCCAATTTTTGCGAAAAAATCCATGGAAACCAGTTATATCAGACTGATGACAAAAAAAATAGATCGCAGATTATATTTATGTTCAAAAATTGATATTTTATGCATTTTGTTAAACCATTAGTAACGGTTTAAGCCACACAACAGTAATTTTCGAATGGAAATATGAAAATCTGTGATCTGATCTTTTGTCAACAATCATTGGTTTGCAGATATTTACGCAAAGATTTGCTCTTTCCAAGACAAAAAAAAGAAAAAAAAAGTTGTAAAATGGTAAATCTGTGAGAGTGCAGCTTTAATTGTAGATTCTTTGTTCGCTGACTATAACGTATTTTCAGTGTTAGACATATTTGACTTGTTATGATCGATTTTTTGAACCATTGACCTATTGATTTTAAAACGGCTTTTAACAAACTGTCTCGTGCTAAAGAGCGTCTCAAAAGAGATACTGCTATTCATCCTAAATTTCTCAATGGCAAAGTTTTACACAAACCCCTATAAAACCTCAAAATGATGGAATGTGCACTTGTTGTGCTGACGTTTCACATATAAAATACATTCACTCAGTATTACAAGCTGATCTGTTACAACTGAAACAAACAAAGATGGCAGCATCACGAAGAATTCATAGACTAGAATATGAATATATGTTACATAAAATATACATAAAAGAAAATACGGTCGATATTTTACTTGCTTTTAGCATCGCCGAATGTTAGCTTGGTGAATCAATACAAATACAGTCGAACCTCGTTATGTCGACTTTTTTCGGGACCTAACGAAAAAAGTCGAGATAACGAAAAGTCGACTCATCCGATCTACAAAAAATATCACCAATCCCAACACGTTTGAGTTGGATTGCCCGATGTTTAGGGACCAAACTGCTTTGTTTAAAAAGTGTTATTTTTGGTAAGAAATGTATTGCATTTCACTATTTCTGGCAAATTGTCACAATTAAATGCATTTATCTTGTCCGGTTGATCAAAATATGCTATTTCCAGGTTTTCACAACTTTCGCCTATTTTTAAAAAAAAAAAATGAGTCGTCTGCAATCTTACGAGCACTGAAAATGTCCAAATTTGGTGAAAATTTGACTGCGAGAACTTGAAATGTGGGCAAAGATGTGAAGAACTGCCCCATTTGATGCTTAGAATGCCATTTGGGTCAAGGTTCAGTTGAAAAACCTCAAAGAATGGCATTTTGGGCCAAAACGCCTTCGAAAATACAGACGCACAGGCACTTGGGTGACAGGCAGTGAAACTGGAAAACCTGACACAGACTATCAGATTGAGCTAGCTTTGGGTGTATTTATGTATGAAGGACTAATCGAAAGTGTTTTTCATAAAAATGCAGGGACGGGTTTAGTTATAGGAATGACGTCACCATTACGTCATATGTACTTCCGTTGTGTGGAAAATTCTCAATAAAAAAAATGTTCTTATGATTGATAGACATGTTTTCACATGCTCAATACACTGTAAATCAAAACTATCATTATTCCTGAAACTTTTATACCTTAATAATCTTTTCTTGCTTGATTTATCATTTAGAGTAGAGATTAAAGCATAAACCGCTGCCCTATAGTTGAAAGGTCATTTTGGAAGAACTGTCATGGCGGACGGTGCAATTTTTAGAGTTTGTTTTTCAAGTGGAGTGATTTTTCTTAGGAATGACGTGACCCCCCTTTTTTATTGGCTTATAATGTAATTTAAAGCTTGTACTTTAAGAATATATGTGGTTATCATAGCCTGCATTCGCTCGAAATGCCTTTAAATGATGTCTAAAAATTATAATTTTACATTGAATTATATAGGGAAAAATAATGGTGGTGTGTAACCATCCACGGTCTTGTTAAACATTTTCGTCGTGAAAACAGCAAACTCATCATTGAAAAATAAAGTGAAACTAAAGAAGAATTATTTGTGTCAAATTAATTTCTTTTGCGTTTATGGATCACTCAAAACACATATAAAACCACTATTGCATACATTTGTACATTGTAAGATTTTATACCGGGTCCTTCTCTGAATTGGTCGACCAGAGCAGTGGAACTAACATTTGACATTTTGAAGTTATTCTTTCTGTTCCCATTCGGGATTGATATCAAATCGGGGGGGGGGGGGGGGGGGGGGGGGAGCTTATTTACCCTCGCCATCGGGTTATACCCATTCGGCGAGCACGCTACGTTTTACAGTATTTCCACAGATTTAATAACATTTACAACATCTCGTCTTTAATCGTAGCGTGGGTGCTTTGGACTGTATATATAAAAATATTCCTACACAGTATGTATAAATCTCTGGTTAAAAATTCAATATTTAATTAATATCTTAAGTATCTATCACATACGCATTAAAATCAAACACTTCAAATACATCTATACAAACATTTTAGGCTCAGCCTACATTTTTTTAAAAAGATGTCTAAATTTTAAAATTCTTTACAATAGTAATTGTTTATATTTACAACGTATCCTTGGCATTATAACAACTAGCTAGTGAGAAATTTTATTTATTTTTTAAATGACAGATTTCTCACTAGTTAGTTTCCTAAACCACCCCCACCAGAGATGGGGGCGGTATATGCTGGTTTGCACTGAGGACTATGCCTCAGTGCGTTTGCCTGGATTTTTTTTCCTTTTTTTTTTTTTTTTTTTTCTTTCTCCTTTGAGTAAATTCTTTTTTTTTCTTGTTTATAATACAACAGCGATATTCAATAAAAAATTAAAAAAAATAAAAAATAAATAAGAGTGTGTTATACATGTATATATAAGTGTCCAACTGTTGTTGTTGTTCTTTTTTTTTTTTTTCTTTTTTTGGACTAGTATCGCTGTGTAACCAGGCAAACCAGGATGGAGAATATAACAATTCCCAGCTTAAGACTCCATCCTATGGTGTTACAATATGTGAAAGCGTTGCCAAGGATTGATTAAATTATGAAATAAAATATAGATTGGTTGATCCTCCAGGGTGTATTTAAAATATCGCTATTTATATTAGAGCCGTTTCCGGATGGTAGTTTAGTACTGGCATAAACAAAGACTTTACTAACTATAAAAAAGAAAACGATCCTTTTCAGGGCCACTGTTAAAATATTATATAATAATTTAAAATGTTATATACATTATTTACATAAAAAGGATTCTCACCCCGGAGGAACGGTAAATTTATAATATACAACGGCTGGTGAATTATAAAAGCAACATATAAACAAACTCCCAGAAGCCCTTCTTCCCATAAATGTATGGGGTTTAATGCTTGAAAAATAAAAAAGGAATTAATTGTGAATGCTTGTGCTATTCTACAGGGGTGGCTCCGTTCAGTATGACTATTTTTCCCACCCCGGGATAGAGAAAAGAACGAGTTCGCCGGGTGCCATGATTTAGGCTACTTGAATACTCTCCATTGAAGGAGATACCATGTGGGAGGAAAGTGTCATGTGACAAATTCACTCAATGGCGGAGGATTAAACAGACGGACTATCGAAGGGTAATTTTACCGTTAAATTCACAATGATTGTTAAATAAAACACACTAGTAGTATTTATACGGGTCAGAGTGTGCACAATTATATGACTACGATATATACTACTAATCGATAGGTATTTCTCACGATCGAGAGTATAAACAAACTTGATCAATGAAAATCACGTGACCGTTGGAATGTGTTTCCCACGGTGAATACTATAAAGATTATAGTAAACAAAATTGTAAGGCTACTATTTAAGCTTTTAAGATTTAGTTGTGGTTGGTCAAAGTTTTGTTACTAATTTCCAACCTGTATAATTTGTTACTAAGAATATTTGGCTAGGCCTTGTATTATTCACTTAGTTTTTCAATTTAAGATAGATAATTAAATGTTATTTTTGCTAGGAGTCTTGGGGTACTGAATGGAACCTTCCCGACACCTGACCTGGGTAGGATAAAGCTGCCGGTAAAAGGGGTAACATTAATAATTAAATAAGATAAAATATAAATTAAAAATGTAAATAATAGCTTAGATTATATATATATATGATGTTTAAAAATGAACAACATATTAAATTAGACTGTTCCTGACAGTATTTAATAGAGAATGCTAAATCCAGTTATGGGGCAATTAATTAAAAGTGCCGACAGCTTCCAGACAACCGACCTTTATAAATAAAAATAAAAATATAATTAAAAATATTGTAACATATTGTATATTATGATATACAACACATTGTATATTATGTCTAAATTTTGTCGGTTATCTGGCAGTCAACCAGGAATTTGGCAAGTGACCTGAAGACAGACCTCTGGGCAGCCCTTGCTGGGGTTTAGAATATTGTATATATTAAAATCCAAACCAGAAAAAGTTAGGGCTGCCCTAAGTTCTGCCCTCTGTCCCCTGTAAGTGTCACAGTGTAACAGAATGTGGGAAGTGTCACAGGTCACTCCACACCGAGCACAGTTCGGATCACTTTTGAGAATATATTTCCCAGCACTTCCTGGGAGAAGTGATGTGCCCAGTCTCAGCCTCGTTATGCATTTATCAATTCTAAAGAAATTAGAATATTTATTTGGAGGCTGGAGACTCACAGAGGTCCTATCAAATGTATTAATGTATGTTTTAGGTGTCCTCGCCGACCGCCATTCATTTATGACGTGCTGGCGGGCTAGTGAATAGACCTCTGTGGGTGCAAGAGGGACCGGATCATTCACCTCCACACGCCTGAGGCCCTCCTTTGCAAGCCCGTCAACCACTTCATTCCCCTTCAGGCCGACATGAGCTGGGACCCATACCATGGTAACCTTTAAGTTTTTCTCCAGACACTTATCATTTTGTTCCAAAATGTCTTTTATCAAATCAGGTCTGGAGCTGCTACCTCTGTTTTGTATAGACTGCAATGTTGATAGCGAGTCTGAGAGGATAGCAGTATGTATGGGCTTGTTACTGATAACCCAGTCCAGTGCATCTTTAATTGCCAAAAGTTCAGCCGAAAATATGGAGAGATGGTTGCTGAGTCTTTTAATATTTTTGATATTTTTGGATGGAATATAAAAGGCACATGCAACTATGCCGGTTTCTGGGTTTTTAGATCCATCTGTGTAAATTTTTAAATGCTAAGCATAATTTTGATCAATATAAGAGAGAGTTTCAGCTTTGACGAGGTGCGGCAAGTCTGATTTCGTTAATTTTTTAGAGATAGAAATGTCAACTGAAGGGTCCTGGAGGGTCCACGAAGGAACCTTAGACGGCCTCAGGTCTGCCACACTTACATCTTTGAGCCCAGCCTCCTCAACAATGCTTTGGGTGTAAGCGCCAAAAGGCATCGCTCTATGTTTACCCTTGTCATATTTTGCCTTGATGAAGAAGCCGGTCCCAAAGAGGTCACTTACAGGGTTACCTATTTTCCGGGACTGTACCCTAGCCCAGAAGTTTATGATTTGTTGTCTCCTCCGCAGGGCCAAGGGAAGTATCCCCGCCTCTTCCTCGAGCATGCATGCATGCAGGGGTACAGGGAAGGGCTCTCAGAGCTATTCGAAGGGCTTTATTTTGTATATTTTCCAAGATCTTAAGACTGTTTGGCGAGGCATTAGCATAGACTTGAGCACCATTAGTCTATTTTTGAACGTATTAAGGACTTATATATGACCAATAGACTGTGTTTGTCTGACCCAAAATCTGTTCCACATAACATTCTCATTAGATTTAAGTCCTTTTCACATCTTTCTTTTATGATCTTAAAATGTTGTACAAATGAAAGACGTGGGTCAAGATAAAGGCCTAAAAAACGTACAACTTTTTCAAAGATGATCTTTTGACCTCCTAAAAATATGTCCACGGTTTGCCTTGGATTGTTGCCAAACAGCATGCCTACAGTTTTTGTTGTTGAAATTTTGAAGCCCCAATCTATGGACCAATTCCAAATGGAGTCCAGACCTTTTTGTGCTCTTATTTTCAGGTCTTTCAAGTTGGACCCCATTCGCCATGTGCCGGAGTCATCGGCAAACTGGCTAATGACCATACCTGAATTTTTTATTATTTCAGGGAGTTCATTGATAATGATTGAGAAAAGAATGGGGGAGATCACAGACCCCTGGGGCGTTCCTCGTGATAGTTCTGCAGGATCCGATATCTCTCCCCCAGCTCTGACCATGATCTTTCTGCCCTCTAGAAAAGCTCTGAGATAGTGAAAACAGTTACCAGTTATGCCATATTTCCGCAGCTTTTGGAGTACTCCAAAATGCCATGTCAAATCAAACGCAGCCTGTAAATCCAGAAAAATAGCAAGGACATAGCGACTTCTATTTTTGGCATATGTGACATCGTGTTGTAGACGACCAAGCTGATCCAATGTGCTCCGTCCTTTCCGAAACCCGGATTGGAAGCGGTTAAGAATTCCATTGGATTCAAGCACGTGCTCAAGTCTGTTTTTAACCATGATTTCGAGAAGTTTGCCCGCATGAGATGTTAGACTAATGGGCCTGTATGACTTAGGGTCGCTTTTGTCTTTTCCAGGCTTTGGAAGAGGCACAACATGGGCTGCTTTCCACTCGGAAGGAACCACCCCACCCCGCCAGACCATATTATACAGATGCAGCCAGATTTGAAGGGTTGCATCCGGCATGTGCCCAAACATCAGATAGGATATTCTATCAGCCCCAGTGGCGGACTTTCTCCTGCTAGCAATGGCTGACCTTAGCTCACTAAGTGAGAAAGGTAAATTTAGTGGTGTTGAGTTGTCCCCTGGCTCGTTTAAAATATCTTTATGTTCTTTCTCGAACCGTGTTTGGAAGGCCAAAGTTTCAGGTGGAAGATTACTATCACTAGATATTGATTTGTAATGTTTTATTAAAAATTGAGCCTTTTCAAGGGGATTTTTAGCAATTTTGTCTCTGTATTTAAGTAGTGGTACAGGGCAGGTAGAATGACCTTTTATTCTGTGAACCTTGTTCCAAAAATCCTTACTATTTGACTTATTTAACCTAGCAGATTCACAGAAATCTTTCCAATTCTGAGTTTTGACCCTTAAAATCACCCTCTTAACTTCTGTTTCCAAAGACCTATATAAAATTAAATTATCAGGTGAGGGATTTCTTTTTAGGTTATTTAATGCCTTTTTTCTACCCTGTACAGCCTTGGAGCATTCGTCCGTCCACCATGGGACCGTTTGACGTTTGGGCCGCTTACCGGAAGAGGAGGGAATACAACTCTCAGCTATGGATAGGATTTTATCAGTCAACTGCCGATTAAAATGTTCCAGCTCTTCCAGATCAAAGTCAGAGAGAGAGAGTCCCAGACACAATCTTTTGAATTCACACCAATCAGCCTTTTCAAAGTTGAAGGATGGTTGGCAAGTCTCATGTGAATTTGACCCTCCAATATTAACATTGTGGAGGACTATAAGGCAAGGAAAGTGATCCGACCCAAGATTGTCGTCTAGGACCCCCCATGACGCGACACCTGCCAAACAGACACTGACTATGGTGAGGTCAATGCACGTGGAATTACCTTGTGCATCAAACCTGGTGGGTGCACCATCATTCAGGACTACCAAGTTTGAGTCTTCCATCCAAGTACAGACGTCCTCACCATATTTACAGACTTTGGAGCAGCCCCACACTGGGTGATGTGCATTGAAGTCCCCAGTGTATACCAGTTTCATTATATTTGTTTTACTCCGTATATTACTCTCGAGTGTAGTAAGAGCCTGAATGTTACAGCCCCGAGAGTAGACATTTATAAGAACAAAGGGTTGGTGCTTTGTTGGGTAAACAATAATTGCCAGTGCCTCTATGGCTGTGCCGCCATCAATTTTTAACTGGAACAGTGATTGAAAGAGTTTGGTATTGGATATTGTGCTTTATATAAATTGCTAACCCACCGGCTACATTATCATTTAAGTTTGTATGATTTATAAACTCTGTATAATAGCCGGGGATTGATTTTGATGTATTCCCCTTAAATTTAGTTTCTTGAATGCACAATATATCAATACTATTTATATCTGTTAGATGTTTTAACTCTGAATGTTTACTAGATGAAAGACCCCCACAGTTGAATGATAATATTTTTAGATCCCTATCCATTAAGAATGTTGTTGAACCTGCAGAGGAGATTAGACCTTTGGGTTTTGCCCATTGGAGACTGTGAGTAAAGTCTACGACTCATCCTCCCAGCCCTCAGTTTACCAGGTGTCGAGGGACCCCTGTAGTGGTGCGCTGGCAGGTTGCGTGATGGCCTTGAGGGACGAGCCACCTCAACCCTGCGGTCTTGTACTAAATTTCCAGAATTGCCTGCTTTTCTTTCATTTTTAGATTTCACCAAGTTTGTCTTAATTCTATTTTCTATATATTTTTCCAAATGAGGCCCAGACGGTCTTGCTTTATCCAAAATAACATTTTTGATTAGGGTAATGAGATCTTTCATTACAATTGTAGAGTCATGGTTTTCCCCCATTATTTTAAAATGATTGTTTGAGATTTTAATATGATTTGGAATGGGGGACGTCTGGGACTCTACCGCACGGTATGTTGGTGGCTGGCTCTTTACTGGTGTCTCCTCAATGGCCACCACTTCACTTATGCTTTTGTAGAAAGAAGAATGAATGGACACCATTGAGTCCCTGTCCGTCACATTGAAGTCAGAGCAGTCACTGACAGTGGTCAGTGTCTCTGACCCCAAAGCGCCGGACAAGGGTTCAACCGACCGGTCTTGGCTTTTTGGTGTTGATGCCATTTGACCCCCATCCATTGGTGGGGGGGTATTTTTAATGACCTTGGGAAATTCCTGGGAGACAACTTTTGTGGAGTTGTTTTTGTTGGCCAGTGGCATTGAGTTATTACCCTTTGTGGGTATGGCCATATTTATTGTTGGGCTATGACCCCTGTTTGGGGTTGTTTCATATCCCTTGTATATCCCAGGGTTACATTTTTGTTGTGCCATTGTAATAGAGTTATGGGTGGACCGGTTTATGGCAGAGTTATGGTGGTTGAAATTTTGAGAAAATTTTGAGTCCATTTCATGGAATAGCCCCTCAGCTGCCTGCCAGGTTATACAATGGGCAGCCATAATGGTTGCGATGACTCTGGCCTTTAAGAAAGAGACACACTGCCTGTAGGCAGCTGAGTGGGCATCACCACAGTTTTTACATCTGCGGTTTGGGTTTTTGCAATCCCTAGTAGAATGTAGACCAGCGCACCTAGCACATGCTAATAAAAGTGTACACTTAGGGGCCTTGTGACCAAACCCCTGACATTTAAAACACCTATCAGGGTCCTCTTGTCTAGGGTGAACATATAAGATAAGGCTCGTGCCACCCACCCTGACGTACCTCGGGAGGCTCGTCTGGGTGATAAAACTTATCCCCACCAGCCGGGGTAATCCCGGTGGTGGTGGGGCCTCCAGACGCTCCAACCCCAAAATATGGCACTGGACGCCTGGCGGCAACTCCAGACGATCCCCAAGGCCCGCCAGGTCCTCATTCTCGGGGACCCCAGCCAACACTCCACGAACTTTGTGTAGGGAGTGGGGTAGGGAAGCACGACAGTCAACCCCCATGAATTTAAAAATGCCCATATTTATTAACTTGACAATTGCCTGGGCAGAAACCAGTTCCAGGAGAAGGGCCCCAGAGGCTAGTGGGACTGATCGTTTGACCAGGCGGGGGAGGAGCTGACCCAGTTTTGATGCCAGTTTGAATATGGACCCCTGGCTGGTCAGCTTCACCCCCCCCTACAATAGCTCGAAGAATACACTTGTGCATCATAGTGTTATGAGTTAAATGATGACTATCCCTGGAGCACAGTGCCTCCCCAAGCACAGGAGACAGGTCGTTTGACTGTCTCCTGGTATTGCTTTTTTGAAGAAAGGTATCACCAGCCATTGTTAACAATTAAATTTGTAATAAAATCAACAAGCAAATAATAAAATTTACTGGGGAACCTAGCCCCTATATGTAGAAATGCTAAAGTGCTAAGACTTTTGTATAAGATGTTGTGTAAATAATATTGGTGTAATAAATATTGTTAAAAAATATTGTTATTGTTATTAAAAATAATAAAAAGTCCAATGCACCGATAAATAAGCTCACAAATTTTATTGAAATAAAGGTGAAACTGCTTGACATTTGATTAAATACTACTGAAGGGTTTAAATTTAGAATTTAGTTTAGTCAAGCAGTAGCCTAAATATAACCGAAAGCTAAAGGGAAATAAATAATAAATACACAAGGGAGAGAACACTGAAAAAAACGTTTGACCTTGGCTTTTGATTTTCACAATAATTAATGTTTTTCTGTCGAGCTAACTAGTTCACAAAGTCATGGAAGGCTAAATGTTCACTACAGTTTCACAAATTGTCAGTTTATTAACTTCTGCAGGCTATCGTCTTCTATATTTTCTATAAATTCTTCTTATCTATTTTCGCTTTGTTTATGCGGCCATTGACCGGAAATCGATGTGTATGGATATCTAATCAATAAAGTGTTCATGTTTTATACAATACCAAAGAGCTTGAGCAATAAATGTCTCTTTAATTAAATACATAAACAAACAACTTTAATTATTCGCACTTACCAATAACATTTTTGTATCCCTCAATTATGACAGTTTGTTATATTGACACGCACGGTATTTTGCGACCTGCCGCAAACCGTCATGAATATTTTCACACCTACGTCTCGATCTACAGATCGACATAGAAACATAGGAAATGTGTGAAATTCGACCACTGGGACACGAGGTCGACATAGCGAAAAAGTCGAGATAAAAAAATCGACACAAACAGATTTATTTTATACAGAATAATAAGGAATACATTCGGGACCGGAAAAAAGTCGACATAACCGGAAAGTCGACTTATCCGACGTCGACATAGCGAGGTTCGACTGTGCGTAGAGAGTGAACCATTGAATAGGCACTCACATTACAGGCATCTATAGGCACTCACATTACAGGCATCTATAGGCGTGGCCATCTATGATTTTCACTCCGTCATAGCAATACCACTCGTGATACAATAAATCTTTTATGCAAAATATTTTCTGCTTGTTCATTAACACAAACATCATGAACAAGTGTTTGTTTTATGCACCAGTCAATTGTAACCACGCCCTCCCCCAGGTCCGTGGGTATACCGGGGATAGCCGGGCAAATGGGCCGTGTTTTTATCTTTCAGATGTCCCTGCAGTGCCGGGTGAATGCGGTGGTTTGTCTTAGCGCAAAATATAGCGGGGAATAGGCCTTATCTAGGGTCCCTGGGGTGCGGGGGCATTTGGCATGGATTTTACCATCAGTTCGTCCCCGCAGGACGGGGATTTTACCCGGGGTTAGCTGGACCGAAAGTCAAAGTCCTTGATTTGCTATATGTGTTTTATCTGAGTCAAATGGTATATATCAGTTATAGTCATTTGACAATGCTCAGTATATAACGAAACACAATTAAGTTCTGCATTATGGGAACAACCATTATTGGCGTTATAAGAAAAACACCCGGCCCCAATATCTCGAAACTTCTTATTCTTCATAGGCTTAAGTAGCTTATTTCAATAAGCCAAACTACATACTTCAATTAAATTTTGATCAAGGAAAAACGGTTTATTGTGATTATCATACAGATAATTTCTATCTGAAGTTAAAATCCCTTAAAGAAGTTAATATTACGCAATTTATTGAAAACCAAAAGTAATGAAGATTAGCTTAATTCTGTTACAAGGGACTTAAGAAGTTTCGAGGAATTGGGGCCTGGACTTGATGTCATAAAAGTTGACATTGTACACGACGCCATTTCTTTACATCGTCTTTTCTTGTACCGTAAGTGCACGTGTACCCAGCATACTTTTACGATCTCACCTAGCGTAGAAGTTTAATAAATAATGCCTCACGTATGGTTCTGCTGACGTGTGATTGTTAATGTACCATCCCTACCCATCCCTTCTATGGAGAAGGAGACGTAGACTCTACATGCGCATTTAGTGCAAGTAATGCATTTTTCACCTTTTGACGTCGACAGTTTACGCTGCGTCCATAATGTAGAAAATAACTGTGTTTCGCTATTTGCTGATTGAGGGCAATGCTCGAAATATTTATTTAGCGTGAACAAATGACTTAGATTATTGAATTCCTTACTTTCCTACTGAGGAAAATAAAGACATTGTCAAAAAGTATTACTTATAAGTATTACATTTTTTGCATTTTACTAGGACATAGAAAATGTAGACTGGTTATACTTTTTTGTTTAAAATATAAAAGAACACATATGTATACACGTTTTTTACTTCTTAATTGAATAAAATAGACACACGAATTAAATGAAAATCCATAAACCCGATTTGATAGTAGTTTCTGACCTATGTCTATATTTAAAGTATTAACATTTAAAACACCTATAAAATCGTATCTTATTTACTATCGATATTTAATAGCAGTTTTCTCCCTTTGGTGGTGTAATTCAATATTGAAAACTACGCGGACCACTGAACGGCTTATAGTTCGATATTCGTATTGCAAAATACCCGGCCCGAGTCTGTTTGTTGACATGTTGCCTGGTTTTAGCGGCAACTATACCTGAACGAAAATGGATTACCCTCAATACTATTGAAGTTCTGGCTATAGAGTAGCCTACTTCTATGTCACAATTAACTGTTGGAGAGTGTCATTGATTTTATCTTATTTATGTTAATCGAATCGTGCTATTTAAATCTGTGAACTGTTGTGAATATCTGAGCTACAGCAGTTTAACGCTTAAACGTTATGTCTAGCATAATTGTTTTATAAACAAGTATCAATTACGGTTTAATTACAATTGAAAAAAGGACTTTAATACCAGGATACAAATCAAGGTATTGTATATAAAATTATTAGAAGTAATTATTCTGTTATAACATACTAATAGAAAACTACAGATTTTTGTATATCTTACAAGCTTTATGTATTATCCAGGATTTGTATTCACATCGCCTATGAACTATTCAGTTGTATAATGTCATTTATTTAAAAAAAAAACAGGCATAACATTCTGTTTGTCACTTCTTACGTTTTAAATCTACTTCTCAGTTTCACTAAAGACACCGTGGTATGTTAAATAGTAATTGTTTCCCTAAAATGTACATTAATTTTATTGGGTATCATAACGGAGCAAAGGAATCAAACTTTTAATTTTTGTAAGTTCATGAACATACTAACAACCTTGAATCTTTACTTAGTATGTATATACAACAATAAATAGTTTGATGGGGAGCAGGCAAATAACCATTCATTTTAAGTAAGCACAGATTTACAATTTCTAGCTTTTTAGTGGTCGACATTTTTCTGCGTAAAATTCCTACCTTATATATATATATATATATATATATCGTTTATTCAGATTTAAATCAATAACGGCTGACTGCTGATTTACTGAAATAAATTTATTGACAAACTTCAGAAATGCTGCCTTGTCATTAGACAAAATAAAATGTTTACCACTAATTAGCCTCGGTACAATCATACTGCAATCAGCTAGGTAATATTGTATTGTCAATATGACCTCTGACGTTCACGTTGCATGAACCACTCTGTTGCACTCTGATTGGACCACAGGGGACGTATTCAATAAACATCTTAGTGAATATTTTCAACTTAGTGAGAATTTCGTAATTTTTGACAACGATTATTTTAAATACCCACTACTTTTCATCAGATTTATTCATATGCATATATTGTTTAGACCATTGTCTTGGTTATTTTCATATTTTTGGTGTACAAATATTGTTCGTTTCCTTAAAATTCAAAGTAGAAAAATGGCAATTTTTCACTTTGTTGAAAATGCTTATTGAATACGGCCCCAGGGCTACGTTACTTGAATAATGGTAAATGACGCTTCAAACGCGGTCCTTTCTTTCAAAGTCCTTAATGGCGATGATAAAATTCTCGCATTGATTAAAACAAGAATGAAAAAGGAAATGTAAACCTGTCGCGCTTCATGACTTTGCCAAATCTCGCCCGAGCTTTATACTGCATGAGCGGACGATTGTTTAAACCATTTCTAAATTGAATTAGAGAACGCTCAAACTATATTTACAATGTATTTCTTTGTAATTCAGTACAAATTAGTTTTAATGGAATTTAAAAGAAAATAATTATCCTTTTAAATTTATAAAGGCATAAAAAATTGTTTTTAAAAATATTTATATTTTTCGATGTTAATTGTATATCGCACATCTTTGATTTTGTTTCTCTTATCAGTGACGTCAGATTAGAATTCGTTCTGTTTTTTACCCGTGGTTGCCATAAAACATATTATTGTTATACGGCCATATGAACATTGAGCACTGATCGATGAATTACTTCTTTCTATGCAAAGCACGCGTATTGATTTAAGTGCTTTTATAAATGTTCGATAGCAAATATTTTGATATTGAATAAGAATGCGAGATAAAAGCTTTTAACCAAGTGCAAAATACATTAAACTACGCGGTTGGCCTTGAATGTATTTTCAACACTTTCATTCTGTTTCATTTCACAGGTTATTCACCTTTGATTTCAAAATGTCCCATGATAGAATTATGTATTTACATTCGCAATTGAATTTCTGTACGATAATAAAGCGTTAATTTTGCATGAACCGGTCGACTTTTCGTGTATTTAACTATTTATGGCTTTGTAAAATCGTGACAGAGCGTTTATATTGCAAGCACGTACGAAAGATAAGAATCAGTTCTCCTTAGATAATTAAAGTGAAGATTTATTTACATTACAACATTTGTTACTGTTTTTATTCGATTTTTACGTATTGTTTTGTATACTTGTTATGATTAGATAACATGGTCCAAGAAAGGAAATACAAGTTATCTTATCTTATCTTATCTTATCCTTATCTTATCTTATCTTATCTTATCTTCTATAACTAATAAGCTTTAAACGAAATGTCTGTCTGTTTCCCCATTTTACCAAGTTCATAAGTAAAACCAAAGTATTCTTTAATGTGTATTGCCTTTTGTTTATACGTATAAACTCTTTCAAATGTAGAGAAATCTTTGTTTTGTTATGTCGTCTGTCAACACGGATCATATTTCATTCATGAAAGGTTAATCATTTAAATTAGTTTTGACACAAACGTTCAATAGTCAAAGAAAGCAATGTGCTTAACTCGATGCATTATAATGTTATCGACTGCGAGTGAACAATCCAATATCGATGGCCTCACTTCCAAATGTCGAAGCTACAAAATCCCATGTTCTAAGTAGCAACGTTTTTAGTAAATATTGGTAATTTGATTTTTTTACAAAATGTCGAAGCTCAAATTTTTGTTGTTACAATTTCTGAAGGATCGGCATGTTTGCTTATGTATGAGATATCCAATCATTGCTCGACATTTTGGTCACATGATACAACACCAGTTCCGCATTGGACTATTTGCTCGGCAATTTGGTCACATGATACAACACCACTTCCTCATTGGACTATTTGCTCGACATTTTGGTCACATGATACAACACCAGTTCCTAATCGGACTATTTGCTCGACGATTTGGTCACATGATACAACACCAGTTCCTCATTGGACTATTTGCTCGGCATTTTGGTCACATGATACAACACCAGTTCTTCATTGGACTATTTGTTGGACATTTTGGTCACATGATACAACCCTAGTTCTTCATTAGACTATTTGCTCGGCATTTTGCAGTTAGATGTGGCCTTATGATTTTAGTGATGTAAAAATTCAGAAACAGAAAAAATGCAGCTACGGCATTTTGAAGTGAGGCCATCGATAGGTGTCCTACACGTTGAGTTTCTACTTTTTTTCCATCAATTGTATTATTTCACCAAGGTATTGTCCTTCAGAACCTAGAACAACTTTACACCTGAAAAGATGGGCTGTGGCCAGAGTTCTGCCAGTGTTCAAGACACACGGGCGAATAATACGAGAGATTATACCAAACATAATCAGGGGAACCAGGGAGGTAGCGGGGATCAAGGCCAACATGGCGGCAATAATGATCGACACGTACAAAGCAATGACCAAAACAAATCCGGCGATTCAGGCTTCAATGAAAACTCCAAACCAGACGACAAAAAGACAACTGGCGGTATCGGTCACACTTTGAGTAACGCCGACGATGACGGAAATGCAGATAATAATGTTTACCAGAGCGGTGGTTTCATGGTTAGCTTTGGGGGTGGTGGACAGCCGCGGAGAGACCAAAATAAGACAGAAGAACCGATTCCAGAACAAAGGGAACCGTCGCCCCCACCTCCAAAAGAACCGACTCCTCCCCCACCAAAGGATCCAACACCTCCCCCGCCAAAGGATCCAACACCTCCCCCGCCAAAGGATCCAACCCCTCCTCCCCCTAAAAATCCGACACCGCCACCACCGAGAGATCCGACGCCGCCACCGCCGCCCACAGAACAGACTGAACAAAATATGCAATGTAAGGTTCAAGACAATTACACACAAGAACACATACATAGTGAGGTGTATATTTATACGTGTTCGCCTTATGATTTCCGACAAAATCCGGAAGAGATGGACCGAATTTTCTCCGAGCCACCGACGGAAAGTCCGTTCGTGGACCACGATTTTGGACCTGAAGTGGCAATTCAAGGCGAGTCAGTGGAGTGGAAAAGACCGGGTGTAAGTACACATTTAAGCGTCATATTTGTTTCTTAAATCAGTGGTCTATAATAATGCCATATCAAATGAGCTGTTCAGAGATTGGAAAATCATTTACCAATGTATTAGTTGTGTTTGTCATAAACTGACATTGTTCATAATATATTCGATCATATATGCTTTACGATATAATGTGAACTACAGGGTCAAACCAACTAGCCAATGGGTTATACACTACTAAATAATTTCCCTTTACATTAAATTGAAACAGACATCACTTCAGATTGGAAACACTATTTTTCTCTTAGAGCAGATATTGGACTGAATTTAAAAACTAACAACTATAAAATATGTAAGGCACTCAAACATAAACAAAATATCAATCTGAAGTAGCATGCTCAATGTAAACTATTCAGACGGCATCCTGGGTCTCATCCCATTATTTTGGCTATGTTGTAACGTACCAAAACACTAACATATACTCTGTTTGAAGATAAACGACCAAGGCTTAGTAGACACTGAATGACCAATATACAACATGCTAACAACACATACACTGAACGAGAGACGTACAACATGCCAACAACATAGACACTGAAGGAGAGACGTACAACATGCCAACAGCACAGACAATGAACGAGAGACGACGTACAACATACCAACAACACAGACACTGAACGAGAGACGTACAACATACCAACAACACAGACACTGAACGAGAGACGTACAACAAGCCAACAACACAGACACTGAACGAGAGACGTACAACATACCAACAACACTGACACTGAACGAGAGGCGACGTACAACATACCAACAACACAGACACTGAACGAGAGACATACAACATACCAATAATACAGACACTGAACGAGAGACCTACAACATACCAACAACACAGACACTGAACGAGAGACCTACAACATACCAACAACACACACACTGAACGAGAGACGTACAACACGCCAGCAACATAGACACTGAACGAGAGACGTACAATATGCCAACAATACAGACACTGAACGAGAGACGTACAACATGCCAACAATACAGACAATGAACGAGAGAAATACAACATACCAACAACACATACAATGAACGAGAGACGTACAACATGCCAACAACACAGACACTGAACGACAGACCTACAACATACCAACAACACATACACTGAACGTGAGACATACAACATACCAACAATACAGACACTGAACGAGACACTTACAACATACCAACAACACAGACACTGAACGAGAGACGTACAACATACCAACAACACAGACACTGAACGAGAGACGTACAACATACCAACAACACAGACACTGAACGAGAGACGTACAACATTCCAACAACACAGACATTGAACGAGGGCTGTACAACATACCAACAATACAGACACTGAACGAGACACGTACAACATACCAACAACACAGACACTGAACGAGACACGTACAACATACCAACAATACAGACACTGAACGAGGCACGTACAACATGCCAACAATACAGACACTGAACGACTGACGTACAACATTCCAACAATACAGACACTGAACGAGACACGTACAACATTCCAACAATACAGACACTGAACGAGAGACGTACAACATACCAACAATACAGACACTGAACGAGACACGTACAACATACCAACAACACAGACACTGAACGAGATACGTACAACATACAAACAATACAGACACTGAACGACAGACGTACAACATACCAACAATACAGACAATGAACGAGATACGTACAACATACCAACAATACAGACACTGAACGAGACACGTACAACATACCAACAAAACAGACACTGTACGCGACACGTACAACATACCAACAATACAGACACTGAACGAGACACGTACAACATACCAACAACACAGACACTGAACGAGACACGTACAACATACCAACAACACAGACACTGAACGAGACACGTACAACATTCCAACAATACAGACACTGAACGAGACACGTACAACATACCAACAACACAGACACTGAACGAGACACGTACAACATTCCAACAATACAGACACTGAACGAGACACGTACAACATACCAACAACACAGACACTGAACGAGACACGTACAACATACCAACAACACAGACACTGAACGAGAGATGTACAACATACCAACAACACAGATACTGAACGAGAGATGTACACCATACCAACAACACAGACACTGAACGAGAGATGTACAACATACCAACAATACAAACACTGAACGAGACACGTAAAACATGCCAAAAATACAGACACTGAACGACAGACGTACAACATACCAACAACACAGACACTGAACGAGACACGTACAACATACCAACAATACAGACACTGAACGAGGCACGTACAACATGCCAACAATACAGACACTGAACGACTGACGTACAACATGCCAACAATAGAGACACTGAACGAGACACGTACAAAATTCCAACAATACAGACACTGAACGAGAGACGTACAACATACCAACAATACAGACACTGAACGAGACACGTACAACATACCAACAACACAGACACTGAACGAGACACGTACAACATACAAACAATACAGACACTGAACGACAGACGTACAACATACCAACAATACAGACAATGAACGAGACACGTACAACATACCAACAATACAGACACTGAACGAGACACGTACAACATACCAACAACACAGACACTGAACGAGAGATGTACAACATACCAACAACACAGACACTGAACGAGACACGTACAACATACCAACAATACAGACACTGAACGGGGCACGTACAACATACCAACAATACAGACACTGAACGAGGCACGTACAACATGCCAACAATACAGACACTGAACGACTGACGTACAACATGCCAACAATACAGACACAGAACGAGACACGTACAACATTCCAACAATACAGACACTGAACGAGAGACGTACAACATACCAACAATACAGACACTGAACGAGACACGTACAACATACCAACAACACAGACACTGAACGAGACACGTACAACATACAAACAATATAGACACTGAACGACAGACGTAAAACATTCCAACAATACAGACAATGAACGAGACACGTACAACATACCAACAATACAGACACTGAACGAGACACGTACAACATACCAACAAAACAGACACTGTACGCGACACGTACAACATACCAACAATACAGACACTGAACGAGACACGTACAACATTCCAACAATACAGACACTGAACGACAGACGTACAACATACCAACAACACAGACACTGAACGAGAGACGTACAACATACCAACAACACAGACACTGAACGAGACACGTACAACATACCAACAACACAGACACTGAACGAGACACGTACAACATTCCAACAATACAGACACTGAACGACAGACGTACAACATACCAACAACACAGACACTGAACGAGAGATGTACAACATACCAACAACACAGACACTGAACGAGAGATGTACACCATACCAACAACACAGACACTGAACGAGAGATGTACAACATACCAACAATACATACACTGAACGAGACACGTAAAACATACCAAAAATACAGACACTGAACGATAGACGTACAACATACCAACAATACAGACACTGAACGAGAGATGTACAACATACCAACAATACAGACACTGAACGAGACACGTACAACATACCAACAATACAGACACTGAACGAGACACGTACAACATACCAACAATACAGACACTGAACGACAGACGTACAACATACCAACAATACAGACACTGAACGAGACACGTACAACATACCAACAACACAGACACTGAACGAGACACGTACAACATACCAACAATACAGACACTGAACGAGAGACATACAACATACACACAATACAGACACTGAACGAGAGTTGTACAACATACCAACAATACAGACACTGAACGAGACACGTACAACATACCAACATTACAGACACTGAACGAGACACGTACAACATGCCAACAACACAGACACTGAACGAGAGACGTACAACATACCAACAACACAGACACTGAACGAGACACGTTCAACATACCAACAATACAGACACTGAACGAGACACGTACAACATACCAGCAATACAAACACTGAACGAGAGACGTACAACATACCAACAACACAGACACTGAACGAGAGATGTACAACATACCAACAACACATACATTGAACGTGAGACTTACAACATACCAACAACACAGACACTGAACGAGACACGTACAACATTCCAACAATACAGACACTGAACGAGACACGTACAACATACCAACAATACAGACACTGAACGAGGCACGTACAACATGCCAACAATACAGACACTGAACGACTGACGTACAACATTCCAACAATACAGACACTGAACGAGAGACGTACAACATACCAACAATACAGACACTGAACGAGACACGTACAACATTCCAACAATACAGACACTGAACGACTGACGTACAACATACCAACAACACAGACACTGAACGAGAGACGTACAACATACCAACAACACAGACACTGAACGAGACACGTACAACATACCAACAACACAGACACTGAACGAGACACGTACAATATTCCAACAACACAGACACTGAACGAGACACGTACAACATTCCAACAATACAGACACTGAACGAGAGACGTACAACATACCAACAACACAGACACTGAACGCCAGATGTACAACATACCAACAACACAGACACTGAACGACAGATGTACAACATACCAACAACACAGACACTGAACGAGACACGTACAACATACCAACAATACAGACACTGAACGAGAGACGTACAACATACCAACAACACAGACACTGAACGAGACACGTACAACATACCAACAACACAGACACTGAACGAGACACGTACAACATACCAACAACACAGACACTGAACTTGACACGTACAACATACCAACAACACAGACACTGAACGAGAGGTGTACAACATACCAACAACACATACATTGAACGTGAGACTTACAACATACCAACAACACAGACACTGAACGAGAGACGTACAACATACCAACAACACAGACACTGAACGAGAGATGTACAACATACCAACAACACAGACACTGAACGAGAGACATACAACATACCAACAATACAGACACTGAACGAGACACGTACAACATACCAACAACACAGACACTGAACGAGAGACTTAAAACATACCAACAACACAGACACTGAACGAAAGATATACAATTTATTATCATTATCATTATTATTGTTTTAAACAATTTTACTGTTTACTAGGTATTTATTTTTAAATATGCTTTGTTTCTATTGAATTGATGCAATGGTTAAAAATGATACTTTATCATCATTCATTCAATGCGCTAATGGTATTGTTTAATATACAGGAGGTACGGGACAACCCTGTTCTATTCTCGGACGGTGTGACACGTTACGACATAGGTCAAGGGTCTGCGGGTACATGCTGGTTCCTTTCCATGGTGGCGCTGCTAGCTGATAAGCCCGAAGTTTTCCACAGGGTTAATAAAGCTTTTACATTTTACAACTGTTAACAATATGTTTTTAACTGCATCTGAGACGTAAGTGTATGCATGTCTGACTACGGTAGCAGCTGTTTAAGCTGGTTTCTGTTGATACGTTCTTTGGACGAGTATCTTATCAAACCAAACGTGTATTAGAATAAATAACCCCAAATCAAAGGCTCTCGAGAACTGTTTATTGAAATAGGCTGAGAACACCTTTTAATAAGCATGGCATATTAAAAACGCTAAAACCTAATCAGTTTTATATTTGTTTTTAAGGTTGTACCGAAAGACGCTTGGAACCAAGATGGAGGATATTTCCATTGCTTTTTTTACAGGTAACATTTTATTCGCGAAAAGCGGGAAAATGGTCATTTAGTAAAAATGACGTACACTGGAAAAAGACGTCTTAGTTTTTTTTGTCAGAAAGTAAATTGGCATGTCCATGGTGTGACGATGTTAGATAATATTCATGGTATCGAAATGACACTTTGAGATAATTTTTGAACAAAAAACCCCAGCAAAAACAAACAAACAACAAACAACAACAACACCAATGACTAAAAGATGCCCTCTTCATCGGAAACTGCATCGATAGAAAAGTTGTCAAAATTGCAAATATTGTACGCCAGATGCAGAAATACGGCTTTAGTCGACGTAGTTTATCATTCGCTAATTGCGAAGTACACCGAGGACCGAATGTACAATTTTTGCTTATGCATAATATGAAAGGTTGGTGATCGGTGTTATTCTGCTTATTTTATACGGTGAGTATTTTGGGAGAACCAGTTGTGATTATTTCTTTCTGCTAATCATCTATGTAAGTCCTAGATTTAGTATATAAAGTGACTATTTCCAACCTTTTATACTTGGTACATCTACAGATTCGGTGAGTGGGAGGATGTCTATATCGACGATTTCTTACCCATAATCCATGGTACTGAGTTTTGGGGAGCTAAATCCAGCGAGGACAGAAATGAGATATGGCCCGCATTGCTAGAGAAGGCCTTTGCGAGGTAACTTAAAAGCGGCTTTTATTTACATTGGATTTCAGATAACTCGGTTGCACGTTATAACCTTCGGCCAGAATTATATGTAAGTTTCATTTCGAGTAAAGAAATTTTCATGTCCTTATAAGTATGCGACCGTGCTAATGTTATGCATGCACTTGTGCCGTGGAAACATGCACACTAAGAATATACTTGCTTGGATATCGTCCGATTGGCGTTGAAATTACACAAATAGATATTCAAAATGGGTCCATTTTTGAAGGAAAAAACACTTCAGAGATGCGAAATTAGCAAATAACTTCGCAAATAACTTTGTAAACATAATGCTATCATAATGCTTTATCTAAAGGTTCCATGGAAGCTACAATAACGTGTACGGCGGACAGTCGGGAGACGCTTTTTTGGCGCTCACGGGTGGATGTTCCGAGTACATTGACTTTGACGAGGCGCTGGAGGCAGATGCTGGAAGTTCCAAGATGGCAAAGGCGCGCGAGGTCCACGAGCGTCTCCAGAACGCGAGCCGCCTCGGAGAGGGGATGCTGGCGACGGAAGTTCCGGTAAGATGTAAAGCTGTGTGGACAAAGGAAAACAGTCCTCCATACATACATTCACTTAGAAAAAGATGACACTAAACCAAATGGCCATGACAAATTTTGCATTTCATAAATATCATGTAAAAAAGTTATTTTATATTTTTTATTCAAAATTTTAATTCAGACGAAACAGTACAGATAATAATTTAAATACCTAGTTGGTCACAAAACTAAACACACAATCTAACACATATAGGAAAAACGAGACAAATGCAAACAAGACAAATGCCCTGACTAACAAACGGTAAATGGCGAGAGGTTGTTTTTGAGGTAAAACGAAGAAAATTGGTCATAAAATAGTTTTATGGCAAACTCACACGAAGACAAAGTCTGTGACGAAACGTGACAAATGAAAATGGCCGTTACGCGTATTTTCAAGCACACCAAGACAAAGAAAAACAACATATTTTCCAGAGAAACACATATGAAGGCTAACGTCGATTACATGTAACTATTTCAGGCGAAATACGACAAGAAGCATGGTCTAGTCGGAGGCCACGCCTACTCCCTCGTTGACGCTCAAACGGTTGAAGATACCAACGGGAATACCCATCGTCTTGTCAGGATTCGG
The DNA here is from genome assembly GCF_026914265.1 of Mya arenaria. NCBI lineage: Eukaryota > Metazoa > Mollusca > Bivalvia > Myida > Myidae > Mya > Mya arenaria. The sequence goes on along the minus strand of NC_069122.1, from coordinate 54,647,947 downwards.
AATCCATGGGGTAACACAGAATGGAATGGGCCCTGGTCTGACAAGTAAGTCAGTACTCTCGTTTGCTTCATTTTAAACTTAGAACAGCAATGGAAAGACCCATACCCAAGTTAGGATTTTTACCCATTGGGTGTCACATAATGGGACGGGTCCTGGTTGGAGTAGTTAGTGTATAGTACTCTAAGCTGTTATCATTTCCCGAGAGAACACTGTCGGTCGATTGTTCAGAACGACGATAACGTCATCGTTGTTAACTTTCAAATATTTACTTCTCTTGATTTAAAGCTGCACTCTCACAGATTGAACGTTTTGACAACTTTTTACTTTTTTTCTTGGAACGAGCCAATTTTTGCGAAAATCCATGGAAACCCATTATATAAGACTACTGACAAAAAACATAGAATGCAGATTTTTATATTTAAGTTCGAAAATTTATGTTTTATGCATTTTCTTAAACCGTTAGTAATGGTTTAAGCCATAAAACATTAATTTTCGAACGGAAATATCAAAATCTGCGATCTGATCTTTTGTCAGCAATCTTATATCATTAGTAAAAATGTTGCTCTTTCCAAGACAAAAAATAAAAAAGTTGTAAAAAATGGCAAATCTGTGAGAGTGCAGCTTTAAAATGGACACACATGTGATTTGCAGTATTTCTTAAAGGTTTGAGACAGCTGTTTGAGCTGTATTGGTTTTATGCAAATGAGCACATGATCATAAAATATTTCACCTTTCAAAATTTACAACCCTGTCGTAACAACTTTTGTCTTTCAAATCCCCTTTAACACTGATAAATAAAAGTTATTCGCTGATTTAATTCGATAATAAATACTTAAGGGGCAAAGAATGGAGCATGCTGTCAGAAGGGACGCTTGATTATCGTGACAAGGACGACGGCGAATTCTGGATGAGTTTGAAAGATTTCATCACGTATTTCTCCGGCGTGACAGTGTGTTCCTTTATACCAGACTTTGATAAGGACGGACAGTCGGACAGTCTTAGTAAGTAAACAACTGCATACATATTTCATTGTCAAAACTATTACGGTCAATACTTATTGTTAATTGACACTTATTGCCCATACTTAGAGATAACAGTTGTTTCCTACTTTGATGTATCGAACGATGCTAATAGTAGTTTCTTTATCATACTTATAATTAATTTGGGAGCAATGGGGAAACGAGCGTCAGTTGATCGCTACCTTTTGTGGATATTAACGTATTTCAAACTTGACGCCATTTCATTCAAGGTTATCAAATGAAATGGTCAGTTATGATTGTTTTGTTCCTCCTTAGTGACTTAATTTGCTTGACATGTAGCTAACATCATAGAAAATACTTAAAAGGTTGCTAGAATTTTAAAGACTTTTATTAACTATAGAATAACATGTACAATTTCATCAATCATTTTACCATAAGTACCTGTAAAAAAGAAGTAGTTTACATACTAAGCATGCTGTTTTTTCAAATCTTAAAAAGCATTTAACCAACATTTTCATTAATATTCTATAACAAAGTAATTTTACCATCTGTTTATTTTGAATATTAGTGGACCGCACGCGTTACTAGCATGACTTGCCTTATTAATGCCTGATGTTTTTGTTTCCATTTATAGAGCTTAGTAAGAATGTTAAAGCCATATCTTAGATGGTGTTTAATACCTTAACATTTCTTTTATGTCTTATTTTGTTTACTATATTACAAGTAACAAACATTGCATAACAATCTAAATTCGTGCATATCCCAAGAACCAAAGACATGTAGAGATATACGGACCGATGGACTTTATAATTGTAAAGAAGGTACATATTATGAAACATGAAGAATAAATAGAAGCATACCTGGTGATGAATCTCTGAATAGTAGCTTACACTTACATGTACAGTTAACGTTCCGCAACGATTAAAATAACATTTAGTATGGTACACGTAGCATCTCAGAACATTTTTATCAAATTGATCTTATTTGCCGCTTTCTAAAAGAACTATGAGATATCGTCTAACTACGTACATTCTTTCACAATTTTTGATCTACATTTCTTTCATAATTACTTCATGATTATACGTACAGTGTTATTGTTTCTAGATTAAATATTAACTAAACTGCTTACATGTTTAAGAATGCATTCGACGATGCCATATAATTTTATGGCATTGCCATGCATTTTTATATACTGTTTTCCGCATATTTATTAAAAACAATAATCATTCCATAGAACACTTCTATTTCTACGTTATTGTAGAGTGAAGCAAAAATGTAATCAGTGACATTGGTAGCAATTCTAGTTTCTTGAATGTTATGCACCAGTCAATTGTAGCCAAGCCCCCCGCCCCGCGGAGACACGGACTGCTGGTTAAATCCCTGCAAAATGCCCCAGCACCCCAGGGACCTTAGGTAAGGACCATTCCCCGCTATTTTTGTCGCGAAGACAAAATCACCGCATTTACCCGGCACTGCGGGGCCACCAAAAATTTAAAAAAAAAACACGGCCCATTTCCGAGGCTATCCCCGGTATACTTCCGGACCTTGGGGACCGTGGTTACAATTGACTGGTGCATTACGGTGGGTGTACGTCAATGTTCGCGTAGATAATCAATCCTATACTGTCAAGACATATTAAGTGTACACCAAGCTGAATGTTTAAGAGCCAAATTCATGCTATTTTACATAATACTCTTTATGACATGTATACTTTGGGTCCGTTCTGTTCATCTGCGCTTTACACACAAATAACTGTTTTAGCGGAACTAAATATTTCGAGAGTGTTATGACAGTTTAACAATTGAAATTGCAGTTTATTTGCAATATTAGCTAAAACAAGCCTTTGGCCAAATAAAATATTATCATATATACACAAATGGCCACACAAAAGAAAAAATAAACATATTTATATCTGACAAGTATATACAACATACATATATAGCAAATATATAAAGCAAAAAAATGTATCTAATTATGAAGTAACGATAGCGATAGCGTCAATTCTTTTTCTCATAGCCTTAAATACAAATGGTGAGTTTTGTTTTTAATATTACGTAGTGTTCGGAATCGGTTCAAATTTTGCTATCGGTAACCAGTTCCACTCAAGTAATCGATTATCGATAGTACAATCGTTTTTTTTGAAAATTTCTTAAGTGTAGTTTTATTCTTGTACAATTACTCGTAATTCTTAACTATGCTTATTCTACCTATATGTTTGAATTTATTAAGTGTTGGTGCTTTCGGCCATATTGTTAACGACAGCAACTGAACACCGAATGTATAAATGAACTCAAAGGAAAAAAAATGATTTTAATAAACCAAACGCAAATAACGAGAGAAAGAAGAATTAATCGATGCTCCATTATGATCAATTACAATCGAGTGTAGTCTTATTGGGGCAAACCAATCAATTTACGATTACATATGATCATCGGAACATCACTAATATTACCACTGTTTTTATTAGACATGAACGATGCGAATGTGTTAAAAGATTGATTCAGTTTATATACAGTTCTCAGGCTAGTTTACAGCAGACAAATTCACACAAAGTGGTACTCTGATTCTACCATATTGATATTACATAATTTATATTTTCTGTTTACTCTGTTTCCTGTTTCTATGTCTTATGAATGTGCACTCAATCTAAAATTTGACAAAGCAATTCGATGTTACTCTTGATCGATGGTTTCATTTTTTTCAAATATTAACTCTTTTTTAAGCTTTACGTATGATTCTAACCTTGTCTGTGAATTAACAATTTTAAACCATTGTTGAACATATTGGTCACTTATTCTTTGTTTAATGAAACAGCTCAATTCCATGTTATGATTTAACCAAATATTACTAAAGCCTAATCCATCAAGGAGTCATTTAACAGCTTTTGGCCAGTTTGTTTTAATATTTATGTTTACAGGGGAGTTGTCTCTTATAATATTATAATAAACAGGTACAATTAAAGAGTTCGAGGAATTCATAACATTTCCCTAAAACCTTAGAGCTTTCTTTTTACAAAGGACAGATGAGGTCTTGTCTGCTTATATAACACTAAGACGTATTGTAATAATCTGTATCTCTTTTTCAGATGGTGATAGTAAGTTGTAAAAACATATCTGCGTGAGACGGTTTTCCCCTATCCCAAATGAATTGATTCTTGATTGGTGTTTGTATATTTATGTGGCCCAATGACAATCATTTTTTTTCTTCAAATTTTCTGTTCATTATATTTACTTGGATCGATTTTGACGAATGCACCAACAATAGATTCATAAAGTATATTTCAGTCATTCTTTTTTTCCACAAAGGCTAACTTTTCAAACTAGTGTCTGTAGTAAATTGGGCATATATTTGGTGACTCGCATCATGTCGAGGTACGCTCACTCTGTTTTCTGTTGATTGCTGAATAGTAAATACAGCAGGAAAACAAACATAGTGATCAATAACGACAAACATTGGAAAAGATCTAAATGAGGTTCGAGCTTTTAATATTGATGTGAATACGGTGAACACATGCAAATAGTGATATGGCAGTGAACAGTAAACGAAAGCCACTGCAGGAGATAGTCACAGTGGAGGAAGTTTCCTTTTCAACTAAACATATATGCATAGCCAATATTATGTCTTTGTGGTGTATGTTTCCCCATTCCACAGCAATATCCCCACTTCGTTGTTAAAAGTCACTTCTGTTGCCCCCGGCACTGTATAACAAAGGATTAACATGGTCATGTGATAGCAGTTTTTATCAGTTTAAAGCGAACCTGGCACTACTGTAAAAACTATTATCACTAATACAATCTTAAAGGGAGTCTTTCATGATTTTGGACCACAATTGTGTCGTAAATACAACTGAGAACACTTCATAAATGTTTTACTCTTAGATACCAAAATCGCAGAAACAAATACAAATGAAGTATAAACAAATATTCTGGATTTAGTAAGGAGAAGGCCACGTAGAAATTCAATGGAAAATAAACAAAAGAATGGAAAACTAGAGCTTTAAATCGCTCGGTCACAAGGACTGATACAACATCTGGCGGATATTTTAACCTTTATCGAAGACATTGGTGGTAACATCACGTAATAATGTGATCAGCCAATCACGAAACAACACTTTGGCAAATCGCGTTGCTAATGTTTTTAAGAGATTGTGGAACACTTTCTTTCGTAATATATTTTTAATTGCATTTTCCAAACCATGAATTAGTCCCTGTTTAAGGCACATTTAACGTTGCGTACAGACTGATTGCGGTAAAAAGCACTTAATAAATTCTATTTAATATATTTATTGACTCTACCTGTTATGTATGGTCCTGTCAACTAGGGTGAAAATACGGTTAAACCCCCACCAAAATGCTCCTCATCTTCTTTTTAAATAGACTACTGCACCCCTATGTACGGGGCGTGGTGTGGCGAGAATGCGGCTGGATTTGAAAACCGGATAGGGAATCCTCGCTACCAGTTCCACATAAGTGATGAGGGGATGGGCAGTGACGGTCTGGTTCCCCTTGTGGTACAGATATGTCAGAGGATGGAGCACCGCAAGACGGACAAGGAGTCTATACGCGTCGACCTGTACAAGGTGTGTGGAATTAACAAGAACTAATTGATCATTTAGGCATTACGTTCATTATTGGCATTGTTTGTTCTTTGAACAGAACATGTCGAAACAAAAGTTGATAATACAATGGTTTATAAACATTATTTTTTGAATTTTGGAAAACTATTTAAATTAATAAAAGAGCTACGATCATTTTTCTAATAGATGTCTTCAACATCCAATAAGTGAACGAGTCAATTTAAAGGCTGCCGCTTCTGAGTAGTTGGGAGACGTCGCATGGAAGCTGTTGTTATATAGGTCGGGATTAGGGGTTCCGCTGAGACGTTCTTGTCCTGATATATTAAACAACTCTTTAGTCGTTAATTTTGCTGACATTTGTATTCAGTGCATGGGGGAGACGTCCCATGGAGGCTGTTGTTAGACAGTGATGGTTGGTAATTTTGCTTAATTTATGATAACATCTTTATTCAGTGTATGGGGGAGACGTCCCATGGAGGCTGTTGTCAGGCGGTGATGGCGCTCCTTGGTGATGTGAACAACGTCTACAAACAAGAACGTCAGATGAGCGGCAGATACAAGTACGTGTTACTGGCATATATACGTCAATCCTACCATCAACTGTTTGTGATTTTGATGCCCAGTGACCACATATTGTTTTTGTATCATTTAAAAGTATGTTTTTTGAAGCAAAGGAAAATTATAAGAAGTATAATGTTACCGAAAATTATACAACAGAAACGGTTTTCTTTACCTATTTCATGGATTACAAAATAGGCGGTATTACGTCAAATTTCATTTGAAATAAAGAGCATATATAAAAACTGTAGTGACTTTAGTATTTAGAATCTACCTAATCAGCAAGAAGATACCACTCAATTGAAACCAAAATGATATAGGGTCACCACGCATCAAGCTTTGGAAGCTAATTGTAAAATGTTTGTCTGTCTGCTCAATTCAATTCAATTCTTCTTAATAACAAAGATAGCCGGCTTATTATGGCTTTAACTCCACTTTTTGTACGCAGTTTTTAAGAGGGCTTACAGGAGTACTCGGGGCCTGAAAGGGCAATCGCGCAAAGCTTGTCAGTATTCAGTACGCAGACTCTTAAAATCGTGTATAACTATTTCTTACACGGGCAGACCATGAGGCAGTATTCGGTAGGCGAGTGGAGAGGTGGGTAACTATATCCTTGCGAGGAACATTAAATATGAAAATATTACTTTTTCACCATATGATTGAATTCTCGCTGATAATTTCTTTATGTTCGCTACCAGGGTTGAGCCAGGGCACTACTGTGCGGTTCCATCGACAATAAACGCCGGCACAGAGAAGGAGTTCATGATCCGAGTGTTTTCTCCGAGTCCACTGCGAGATGTCAGGTAAGTATGGTGACCAAATTGTGATAGCCGAGTTGTGCCATTTGGCGTTCTTTTTCGTTTTGTTTGGGACAAAAAGACGAGAGTGCCTATTCAATGCATTCAAAACGATGACAAATCCATGCGCGTCAAGACGAATAATTTATTTGTAGTCAACTTTGGCGATCGATTCCTGATTTCGCTTAAATAATTGAACTATTGTTTTCGGAGGCTAAAATTCAGTTTTCATCTTGCCTACATTTCCTATGAACCTTAAGTGCGAGATATTGGCCAATATTAAAGTACTTGACAATATGAAATCACCTATGTTGGATCAATGTCACATTGAAACACCCATCAATTACGAAACCTTCCTGTACGTAACATAATACAATTTGGATGGTTTGTATATTGCAGAGAATTGGGACGGGATTATATGATGATGGAGTGCGACAATTTGGAGGAGAAAACCGAACACGATAAGATCAGTAAGTGTATGAGTGAAACGTATTAAATGCATGTGATCAAAAGTTGTAATTCCATGACATTAAACGTTCATGTTATGTAATTAGTAATTGCCTGAGGAAAAACACGAAGCATATCAGATAAATTAATCAGGTGCATAAATTGAGATGAAATTAGAAAGCACACGTTTTATTAAGCTTTAATTTGAAAGTGAGAGTCGTACTGAAAAAGTAAGAGCATCCGGTATTAAGGTGGAATTAGTAAGGATGTGCCGAATTGGCGTGAAAAAGATTGTGCATGTTGTCCTGAGATATAATTTAACAATGCGTGTCGTATTGAGTTGTAATTAGAACGTCCGTGTCGTATTGAGTTGTAATTAAAACGTCCGTGTCGTATTGAGATGTAATTAGAACGTCCGTGTCGTATTGAGATGTAGTTAGAACGTGCGTGTCGTATTGAGATGTAATTAGAACGTGCGTGTCGTATTGAGATGTAGTTAGAACGTGCGTGTCGTATTGAGATGTAATTAGAACGTCCGTGTCGTATTGAGATGTAATTAAAACGTCCGTGTCGTATTGAGATGTAATTAGAACGTCCGTGTCGTATTGAGATGTAATTAGAACGTCCGTGTCGTATTGAGATGTAATTAGAACGTCCGTGTCGTATTGAGTTGTAATTAGAACGTGCGTGTCGTATTGAGATGTAATTAGAACGTGCGTGTCGTATTGAGATGTAATTAGAACGTGCGTGTCGTATTGAGATGTAATTAGAACGTGCGTGTCGTATTGAGATGTAATTAGAACGTGCGTGTCGTATTGAGATGTAATTAGAACGTGCGTGTCGTATTGAGATGTAATTAGAACGTGCGTGTCGTATTGAGATGTAATTAGAACGTCCGTGTCGTATTGAGATGTAATTAGAACGTGCGTGTCGTATTGAGATGTAATTAGAACGTGCGTGTCGTATTGAGATGTAATTAGAACGTGCGTGTCGTATTGAGATGTAATTAGAACGTCCGTGTCGTATTGAGATGTAATTAGAACGTCCGTGTCGTATTGAGATGTAATTAGAACGTGCGTGTCGTATTGAGATGTAATTAGAACGTGCGTGTTGTATTGAGATGTAATTAGAACATGCGTGTCGTATTGAGATGTAATTAGAACGTGCGTGTCGTATTGAGATGTAGTTAGAACGTCCGTGTCGTATTGAGATGTAATTAGAACGTGCGTGTCGTATTGAAATGTAGTTAGAACGTCCGTGTTGTATTGAGTTGTAATTAGAACGTGCGTGTCGTATACAGATGTAATAAGAACGTGCCAGTCGTATTGAGATATAATTAGAACGTGCGTGTCGTATTGAGTTGTAATTAGAACGTGCGTGTCGTATTGAGATGTAATTAGAACGTCCGTGTCGTATTGAGTTGTAATTAGAACGTGCGTGTCGTATTGAGATGTAATAAGAACGTGCCAGTCGTATTGAGATGTAATTAGAACGTGCTTGTCGTATTGAGATGTAATTAGAACGTGCGTGTCGTATTGAGATGTAATTAGAACGTGCGTGTCGTATTGAGATGTAATTAGAACGTGCGTGTCGTATTGAGATGTAATTAGAACGTGCGTGTCGTATTGAGATGTAATTAGAACGTGCGTGTCGTATTGAGATGTAATTAGAACGTACGTGTCGTATTAAGATGTAATTAAAAGATGCGTGTCGTAATAAATTTGATTAGGAAGTGAATGCCATCCTGTGATAAAATAGTGTGCATGTCGTATTGAGCTTGAATAAGAAAGTGCCTGTGGTAATGAGATGAAATTAGGAAGTGCATGCCGTATTGAGCTAACTTAAGAAAGTGCATGCCGTATAGAGCTGACTTAAGAAAGTGCATGCCGTATAGAGCTGACTTAAGAAAGTGCATGCCGTATAGAGCTAACTTAAGAAAGTGCATGCCGTATAGAGCTAACTTAAGAAAGTGCATGCCGTATAGAGCTGACTTAAGAAAGTGCATCCCGTATTTAAAGGACATCAGTCAGTGCATGCCATATTTAAAGGACATAAGAAAGTGCATGCCGTATTTAGAGGACATAAGTAAGTGCATGCCGTATTTAGAGGAATTAAGTAAGTGCATGCCGTATTTAGAGGAATTAAGTAAGTGCATGCCGTACTTAGAGGACATAAGTAAGTACATGACGTATTTAGAGGACTTAAGTAAGTGCATGCCGTATTTAGAGGAATTAAGTAAGTGCATGCCGTACTTAGAGGACATAAGTAAGTGCATGACGTATTTAGAGGACATAAGTAAGTGCATGCCGTATTTAGAGGACATAAGTAAGTGCATGCCGCACTTAGAGGACATAAGTAAGTGCATGCCGTATTTAGAGGACATAAGTAAGTGCATGACGTATTTAGAGGACATAAGTAAGTGCATGACGTATTTAGAGGACATAAGTAAGTGCATGACGTATTTAGAGGACATAAGTAAGTGCATGACGTATTTAGAGGACATAAGTAAGTGCATGACGTATTTAGAGGACATAAGTAAGTGCATGCCGTATTGAGAATTAGAAATGACACGCCGTATCAAGATGGAATTAGAAAGGTTATGCTGTTTTGAGATGGAGTTATTAAGTGCATGCCGTATTGAAATGAACTAAGAAGTGCATGTCGTTTTTAGATACAATTAGAAACTATATGTCGTATGGAGATGGGATGAGAAAGCACATGTCTTATTGAGATGCAATTAAACGTGCATGTCATATATATAATTGTATGACATTTTTAAGAGTATTAGATGAAATAAGTAGGTGTATTGAACGTTTAAATCAATAGTCGTTATTACACAAAAACGAACGCTGGATACTCTTAAATAGTTTCCATTAATTACTTTAGTATCAAACTATTGTTCCACATGCCAATATCTTTATTATTGGTATCGGTAGGTGTATTTAGTACCAATCTCGCATTATTCCGCCAATTGAATGCTACTTTCTTTGTTTTATCACTCATGATAGATGTTTAACTATTTTCGTTGGATCTTTGCAGAATTCACAGAGACACTGTTCGGTGCATGGAAAGCCGGGTTCAATGCGGGAGGCCAAGTGTCAAATCGGGATACATTTGCCAGTAATCCGCAAGTTTTCTTCGAGATTCCGGACCATGGAGGGAAAGGTTTGAACTATAACTAGTTTTAAAGCTGCACTCTCACAGATTTGCCGTTTTCACAACTTTTTATTTTTTATTTTTTTTTGTCTTCGAATGAGCAAATTGTTGCGTAAATATCTGCAAACCAGTGATTAAAGACTGCTGACAAAATATTAGATCTCAGATTGTTATATTTCAGTTCGCTAATCTTTTATGGCTTAAAGCGTAACTAACGGATAAAGAAAAATGCATAAAACATCAATTTTTGAACTTAAAAAGAAAAATATGCGACTTTTTTGTCAACAGTCTTATAAAAATGGTTTACATGTATTTTGACATAAATTGGCTCGTTCCATGACAAAAAAAGAAAAAAAGTTATCAAAACGTTCAATCTGTGAGAGTGCAGCTTTAATTGGCATTTGACATTCAATAAATAGATTAGAAGGGACGTACCTGTCACATTCAATGACAAAACGTGTCCCAATACTACGAGTTTGAGCTGATAAAGTATTACCTGTTGTTCGATTGAACTTGAACTGTCTCACTATTAAGTAATTCTCATAGCGACGTTGTCGAGTGTCTGCCGACATACCGAGTGGAGGTAAGATCGATCCCCACAAGATGAACATAACAGTTTATTCAGTCTGTTGCATAAAGCTGACCAATGATGTCCTTTGTTAAGTGATGATAAGCAGATGATGCAGCTAATTGCAATTAAATTAAGTATTCCAAACAATATGTTTGTCCTCGGTATTGACTGACATATAGTTTGCTTTCGATTATCCTTGTTCCAAATATTGCAAATTGTACTGACCTCTCCTTATACTTGATTTTGAAATTTATTCTGATTATTGGCAAGAAATTTATACAAAATGCATATAAGGTGAATACTTAATTCAAATTTGAATATGCGTTGAGATGTAGCATCTGGCTTCATTTTGGGAATATTTCATTTAAGTTGTACTTTTTAAGTTATTGTAAGACTTTGATCATAATTATGCTATGTGAAGCTATGAAATTGTATGTATTGATGTGTACTAGAAGTTTTAATGAATTGATGTATACATAATCAAAACATTTCTTTAAACAATGATTTCAACAACACAAAGTGAGTAATGCTTCAAATTGACATACAGTGTCACCCCTTTTGCTCGAACTCGCTTGACTCGAAATCCTCGTTGGCTCGAACTTGATGTAAAAGATCAATTCTTATAAACTGAAGGTAAGCATTCGCGTTTGGCTCGAATCTTCCGAGGCTCGAGGTATTTTCGCCGTTCCCTGGCAGTTCGAGCCAACGAGGTTCGACTGTATAAAACAAAGTTAACTACAGGAACAAGCCCAATACCCTGAATATTAACCAACGCATGTACACAGGCCCAAGGGGATCAAGGCACACTTAACAACACTAAACAAGAGGTCCATAACGACACAATACCGACACCAAATACTATACATAATAGTAACCGCCTTGACGGGTGGAGGATGATAACTCGTAATAATAAACACCGGGGGATTACACCAGTTAACAAGCGCTCAACCTTACACTTATTACTGCAGGACGGGCTTGATATCGATTTCGTTTATTTTTCAGAGGTGTTGACGAACCTGACGCTGATGCAGGCTGCAATGGGTGAAATGTTTGCTATCGGCATCCATGTATTCCCAGTAAGTTATTTACATTCTATCTATTGTATAATTTAAAAGGGTCTCTCATATTTTTTGTAAAATGCACTCTGTTTTGTATGAAGAAATAACGCGTGGGAAATCAAAAGGAATATTAAAACTAAGGTACTGACGGCGGAAACCCTTCAACAAATGTTTCAGCAAAAGGCTTAAAGGTTTAGTTTTCCTAGTTTTCGTGTATAAGTCCATGTGGGCGTGTGGTTTTAATGGCCGTTTTCTTATTTTCCATTGACTGGACCGGCGTGTGTTCGCTACCTACTTAAACTGGAATACTTTTTATACTTAAATTGTATATTACTGCTAAATTGATATCAAAAAGTAAAGAGTCTATTTAAGAGCAATCGATGGTTATTTTGAGACTACTTTTATGATATTTAAATTTCTCAACATGTTTATAATTTATCAATGCAAAGTTTCGTCATGCAAGGGCAAACTTTTTAGGCTTTGATAGCAAGTATAGTTATTGTGAATACGTGTTTGAATGGTAGCAATTCAGTTTGAATATGTAATGGAAGAAAGGTCCTATAGAAGCACTATTTATGCCACCAAGCTACGACCCATATCACTAAATTCTATCCAATGATCCCCCGTTTTATAAAATAAAAACTCTTTGAAAGAGCATAACCTCTCACTTGCAATACTGTACTGTAGATGGACCCATCCGAAGACATGAGTCCCAAAGACATCGACTACCTCGACAATAAATACGAGTCCTGTTGCAGATCAGATGAAGGAGAAGACGGTGCCTTCGTCATGGGTAATGTTGTTTAATTGCTTTGTGCGATTTGAAATAGCTTTATTTTATTGACTATTGTCAGGGGTAAAAGGCCATCGTTGTTATACGAAATTATGTTCGTTCATGTATCCTTATCATGTTACATGTTATTAAATGCCCATTTCGAGTGTTGTTTAGATATTTCATGTGTCTTGTGATTGGTAGATTTAAGTCAATTTGTATTCCTTTGTTTGGCGCTTACGCCACAGGTTTTATGTGTTTATATTACTGGTTATTGTTATGGTGGATGACACAATAAGATTCCATGGACATTTTCGTGGGAAATATCATAGAGATACTTTATGGAAGTCATGTGATATTTCACGGATTATGTCATGGCCTTTTATCATGGTCAGTTGACTCATTGTGACACCTTTCCATGACATTTTAGGACGCTTTGTTATCGGTTATGATATAAGATGTTTAAATGGCGCTTTGACATGTTATTTCGTTAAGTTCATTAATTTTTTAAAGGCCTCTGACATGGGAAATGAATTCTGTCTTGTGTGTGTTCATTTCAGGTTCGTATGAAGAAATCCCCTACTGTTTGTTCTCATTTCAGGTTCGTCTGCAGCCATTACATACTGTTTGTGTTCATTTCAGGTTCGTATGAAGAAATCCCCTACTGTTTGTTCTCATTTCAGGTTCGTCTGCAGCCATTACATACTGTTTGTGTTCATTTCAGGTTCGTCTGCAGGCATCACCTACTGTTTGTTTTCATTTCAAGTTTGTCTGCAGGCATCACCCACTGTTTGTGTTCATTTCAGGTTCGTCTGCAGGCATCACCCACTGTTTGTGTTCATTTCAGGTTCGTCTGCAGGCACCACTTACTGTTTGTGTTCATTTCAGGTTTGTCTGCAGGCATCACCCACTGTTTCTGTTCATTTCAGTTTCGTCTGAAGGCATCACCAACTGTGTTCATTTCAGGTTCGTCTGCAGGCATCACTTACTGTTTGTATTCATTTCAGGTTCGTCTGCAGGCATCACTTACTGTTTGTGTTCATTTCAGGTTCGTCTGCAGGCATCACTTACTGTACGTGTTATTTTCATGTTCGTATCCAGGCATTACCTACCTCATGTTCATTTCAGGATAGTATGCAGACACCTTCTACTGTATGTGTACATTTCTGGTCCGTGCGCAGGCATAACATGTAATGCGTATGTTCTTTTAGGTTCGTATGCAGACATCTCCTACTGTTTGAATTCATTTCAGGTTCGTCTGCAGACATCAACTACTGTTTTTATTCATTTCAGGTTCGTATGCAGACATCAACTACTGTTTGTGTTCATTTCAGTTTCGTATGCAGACATCTCCTACTGTTTGAATTCATTTCAGGTTCGTCTGCAGGCATCACCTACTGTTTGTATTCATTTCAGGTTCGTATGCAGACATCAACTACTGTTTTTATTCATTTCAGGTTCGTATGCAGACATCAACTACTGTTTGTGTTCATTTCAGGTTCGTATGCAGACATCAACTACTGTTTTTATTCATTTCAGTTTCGTCTGCAGGCATCACCTACGGTTTGTATTCATTTCAGGTTCGTATGCAGACATCAACTACTGTTTTTATTCATTTCAGGTTCGTATGCAGACATCAACTACTGTTTGTGTTCATTTCAGGTTCGTATGCAGGCATCACCTACTGTTTGTATTCATTTCAGGTTCGTATGCAGACATCAACTACTGTTTGTGTTCATTTCAGGTTCGTATGCAGACATCAACTACTGTTTGTGTTCATTTCAGGTTCGTATGCAGACATAAACTACTGTTTGTGCTCATTTCAGGTTCGTCTGCAGGCATCACCTACTGTTTGCCCCCGGGTCGTTATTTTGCTTTGCTGCATACGGACGCTTCCGGACAGGAGAAACCATTCTCGCTGATCGTTCGAGCTTCCTCACATATTCAGCTACAGTATGTATTAGTTATATATTGGTATGATACTGCTTTTGTTTTGATGATGTTGTCTACATAAAGGAATAAACACGTATAAACGGTCTTAAGCATCATATCGTTAACTCACAATCAATGTCCATACATACATGGATAGTTTATCCATTAATAGCTTAACTTGCACATCATCTGATGAAATAAGTATGCTGATAATTAGTGTTGGCAATTAAATGATATCTTGCTTGATTTTCTCTCTAAAACGATTTAATTTTTATAATTTCAGGCCGTGTCAAATGTCAAGATGAACTGCGATAACAATAGCAAGTTTAAATTCACAACAGACGACAGGTGTAATCTTGTAGA
The DNA here is from genome assembly GCF_026914265.1 of Mya arenaria. Lineage (NCBI taxonomy): Eukaryota > Metazoa > Mollusca > Bivalvia > Myida > Myidae > Mya > Mya arenaria. Next base: position 54,632,737 of record NC_069122.1, on the reverse strand, counting down.
TTAAGTATATTGAACAAATGTTGGAATGATTGGAATCACCCATTCTTTACAATGTGCAACACTTTGTTTGGTTCTTCGAATTATTACAATAGCTATGTACTTATGATAGCCATCATTATGTAAGTAGTCATTATGTTAGTCATCATTTTGTAAATTGTTTTACGAACAAGGTACGGATTGGGTTGTAAGATCGAAGATCTGATAGTACAGCAGAGCACGTTGGGCAGGTTGACACTGTACATTGGAATGGAGAATATTTTCTGATTGAAGGAAGTGCCTAGTACACTAGAATGGTCTTCTTTAAACCGATAAGTTTGATAACCGCAATGAGTAATTACTATATGGTATTTATTTAAATATCGACAGGTTGCATATAACATATACAAAATTGCCTTTCCTGAAAAAATACACATTCAATACAGGGAATGAGAATGCACAAATGAATATTTTTAAGACCGGTACATATCCCAATAGGTAAGAACTGTCTAAACTTGGTGCGCTTGCAACGAAACATACATAATCTATCTGGGTACGAAACTTTCATTGTAAGAAGCGTCCAAGTTTCGCATACGAATACATTATACTTGTTAACCCAAAAATTCACGTTTTAATATTATCCTACCTGAGGCTGACCTTTTTTCCAAACTCAAAATCGAGCTATCCATCACAAGTATATATTTTTTTATTTGTTTAGTTTGTAAACATTTTTACAATGTACCTTTAAGATTTCAACGTGTAGTTCTTTCATCCGTGTGATGGAACTCCTCAAACAGCACCGGAGGCGATTATCATAGATGTGAAAAACCTTTGACATAAATTCACTGCAAGATTGTTATAAATAACCGTTCAACTATGACAGGTTTAGTACAGGACCACACTTAACGTTTTAAACGCCACACGATTTGGGAAAGTGCGTATTAGAATCGAAGACTACCATCCCCCAAAACAACTGAATTTAGTCTGTCCCTTAAAATTATATCGCATTGATAATGTTATCATCCTTGAGGTCAGGTTTTCATTTCATGATAACAGCTGGCCTTGTTGTATGCAATTTGAAAATTATTTTACATGAAAGGCAATATAGTGTGTTTTATTATATATATTCTCAATCATTTTATATAAGATAAGGATTATATGTGTAATAGCTGTTACGAATAAGACTTATCCACTCTTGATCAAAGCTGCATCATTTGTTCCCCATTTGAATTCGGATATTGTTTTATTTCTGGTGAACATATGTACGTATTTATTCTCAGTATTCATAATGATTACATTCTAATCGTCCATTTTAAATCAAGTTTTTTTATTGTGATTCTCGGACTGTGATAAATATTGAAACTGCTGATCATTATTATAAGCACTTGTTGTGTATGTTTTTTGCATTTTTCAAAACATTTAGTCTGCACTTTATCACCATTTAATTTATGTATTTATGTATGATGTATTAACTTTATATCAAGGACCAGCTGTATAAATTAAGTACTTTTTATGGTTCATTTATGTTTTGTTTTGTTTGACATACGTTGACTTGCTGCTTACGAATATAACTATTTCTCACTAAACGTTATGATTTTTCTTGCAAGGACAAAAACAAATGGAATTACTTTTGCACTATTTAAATACCGGTGTCTAACAAATGTTTTGGGTATAATACATGCATTTTTTCTCTACTCATTTCCACGATACCAACTATATAGGGGGTTGTCATTCGAAATTTAGATAGAAATATAAGGGATACCATAATTTATCTGTCTCTATAGTTATATATAAGAAATATACATTTTTGAACATTTTATTTACATATTTGTGATATACATTACCTGATGTGATATTTACGTATACATATATATTTAATTGACACTGTATTTTTGTTGTGTTGCAATACAATGCGCAAAGATCGAGACGCATGCATGCCGTTGTTTTCTACATGCTCATGTCTGTGCACCTTCAATGCAAGACTATCAATCAATGTTCACTTTAACTTCATTACGAACAATGACTGTTAGAGGAATTTCGTTTGAACTAAAACAAGTATATGTAGATATTGTTGATAAATGTCCCATCGTTCTTTACTCGTGTTTGTTGTTGATTTTTCTGATGAAACATATTCGCAAGAAGGAAATTTACAATCATCTTATTTGCGAATTTATTAAATTTCTGAATAAAAAGATATTCGCAAGAAGGAAATTTACAATCATCTTATTTGCGAATTTATTAAATTTCTGAATAAAAAGTGCACTCTATTTGTTGACTAATATTTAAGTAAGGTGATACAAGTCAAGACTAAAATCGCTTAGTATGTCACGACATACAACACAAGGTCTGTAACTTATATCAAGATATTAATCGGCAAAGCTATCGCACCTTTATAGTGCATATAAGCATAACGTTATGACCTTAAAGTTTACTTGTCATGTCTTGTTTTATTCATCAGAATGAAAACAAAACTAACACAGATTTTGCTTTCTGAACTGTTTAACTTGTTTTTTATCATTCTAATCAATTAATACTAATAGGAAATAACGATTTAGATATTGATAAAAAATAGCTGAACAATACGATTTTTGCTCAATGTTTCTCTGCTTCTTCCGCATTATGAGTATCCCGATCAGAGCTTGCTTCAATAAAAGTAATAAGTCGTAAAGAGAAATGAACGTTAACGTTTGCTTAACATAAATGGATTTAATAGAACTATTAAAATTGAAGACACATTTGAGGAAACGAATAAAACAACTTGTCGCCAACTGTGTCGTTTCTAGCGATTGATGAATTATGAAGTTGTTTATGCATATGCACGTGTTTGTAGTAAAAACCTGATATCGACGTTCCCTTATTCACATAAACACATGCTCACATCGATTCTATCTTACAATAGATACATGTATAACTGCGGTATTATGATGTGTTCATGCGTATAGCACATTTTACAATATAACAATGGTAACAGTAGGGACGACAATCCTCGTTAACATTTTACTACGAGGTTGAAATAACCATCAATGTCTATAATATTCAACGCACAAGAGACAGGATACAGATTTAGCAAATAATAACATATCGTTATCAATAATGTTTTGGGTTAACGTGTATGAATAAACAGTGTAATAGTTAAGTCCATATGGGCTTAAACGGGCTTAAACGAGCTATCAACCTCAAAATTGTCCTAAAATGAGCATATAACTTCCCTCACACCTGCGGAAACAATACTTGACCATTTTGAACCCAAATCCCGCGTAACAAGTAAAATTGAATTATATTCATGGTCTGCATGCCGAGTGATGCCATATTTGAGTCTGCGTTCCACGTACAACCCGCTCAGTTACATTTACTGATTTAAACCCCATTAAATTCCGTGTTCCAAAATGAGTGGTACAGCTTCTAAAGTTACTCAACGACCTGGCTAAAACTCAAACAATCTTAAGTCTATTTTAACATGATCAAATTCAGAACGCTGGTTTTGGTTTTTTGTATAAACTATGTTACATTCTTCCTTTAAAAGTTTGCGAACGTTCGACAGAATTAATGTTGCTTGAAAAATAGATAAGATATAAATGAAACACGCAAGAACATGTTTACAGACAACATTTATTTCCAGTCCATTATAATAATCATAATTATCAAAATTTCTAAGCCGTTTCAGCAGACAAACTTTACGTGTTACGTCTCATAAGACACACACGAGCAAACATGAAAATTTTACACTTAACAAAACAAGAACACATTTACGATGTCGTTTACTAACATTGTCCATTGTTGCGTTTTTTGGTTATTTGCGAACTATTTATAATAAAAGGTAAAGGTAAATCCAATGTGCTTTCAACTACCGAAATTACAGTTACAGACGAGTCAAAATCTTACATTCAAAACCATGTTGAAAGGATACACAGATGAAAAGCCTGAATTATTTTGTTTTTAAACTGACGATATTATTCAGAAATTATTGTGCATATAAACATTTAATACCTTTGTTGAGCATTTAGCAATAAAATATTTGTTCGGACACAAAAACACTTTCCTATGCAATAAAAATACATTGAATAAAAAGGAAACATTTCATATACGCATCACATACTTTCATACTATATACATCAGCATACATTTATATATCGTAGAGGATCTATATCAAAGTCTCTCAAAATCATACACTATTTGATGAATGGGAAGATCCAAAACATTTTAACGACTCTTGATACAGTCATGGACATAAGCTATTAAAGCATAAGCTAATGTTAAACTTGATTAACTCGTATTATGCTTCTATTCATGTCCTCAGAATATTACCAGTGGAATACATCACGAATGCGCTGGAATACGGACTTCTGGTCGCGATTATTTCGTTTGCCACAAACACCGATGGTATGTGCTTCCCTGTGAAATGTCTCAACATCATTTTGAATAAGGGCGCGTTTCCGGAATGACTGCAACGTCCTGACGCGATTTAACCACCTTTGTTTCTTGTGCATCTTCTCATTCTCGATCATAAGGTCTATATGGTCAACCATGGTCAGCGGGTTTGGTCGAAGGGCGATTTCTGCAAGACGGGCATTGCAATCTCGTACCACGATCATCATGTCTTCTATAACGTCAATCATATCTTCTAGTTCTTGACCCATCTCTTCAAGAAGTTGTTCTTGTGTTAGCAATTTACCGGAAGCATCTTCGTACTTTGCTTTCATTTCACCATACGTTTTGTTTTCTTCCACCGTGATGTAAGTAAAGATGTATGGTGTGTTGGCATGCTGTTTCCAGAAACATTTGTCCGGGCAATTCGTACAGTATCCTCCAGACATAGCGCTGCAATTGATTTTGTCATCGTCATTTGCGTAGGCGCAATTATCATGACATGTGAAATGACAATGCGTGCAATTTGTCACATGCTGTCCACGAGGCAAATCTTTTTTAACCTGTCGTGTTGAACTTACTGTGTACTCGAAGTCCTTGTTGTCTGCGATATCAGCTTTATGGTCTGCAAATAGCTTTATCTCTGCTTTAAGTTGATTGACCTTCGATAGGCCGGCGTCCAGTTTTGGTTCCAGATTTTTTATGGTTACCTCCAGGCGATTTCTTTCATACAAAACGTCACTAGTCATCTGAAGGCTCTTTGTACTCATTGTGTCGAGTGTTTGGAAAAAGTTACGAAAACCTTTCATCCCCATATCCCAAAACATAGGGGCTAAACTTGTGTCGTCTACATCGACATTCTTTGCAAAAAGTCCAGAGTTATTAAAAGTAAATCTTGTACCAAATGGCAAACCCGATTCCAACAAAGCCGCAAGAACTGGAGGGTCAACTCCATCTGCGAATGTAATCAAGGAACATATGTTGTTCTCAATATCTTTTCCAAAGATGGACATGATCGACTGGAATATATAGCTTTGTACAGGCGTAAGCCTTGCATCTGGAGCCTTGATCAGAAAGCAAATAGCATCAATGGAAAGAACGCCTTTTGGACCCTTTTTGGAAAACATTTCGCGTATTTGGTTCACGATTTCTTGATCACGTTCTATGCCACGGGTGTCACCAAAACCTGGCGTGTCTATGATGTTAATAGAGTAGGACAGGCGGCTCCCTTTTTCCGGATGAATTGTGTAGCACGTGACCCATTCAGTCTGGGACAAGGCCTAAAGCAAAACAAGTACAACATTAGTGATTAAATGGCATAACACAAAGTGTATATTTTGTCACATAGAAATGATAAAGAAAAAAATGTTTACTATTACTTAATATTTAATCTAGTGCGTTTAGTATTCATACAAAAATAAGGACATGCACAATAAATATACCTGATTTTTCGTACGCTGTTTTTCTTCTTCTTCCAGATTAATGATTGTAAATCTAAATGGGTCGTCCCAGTTGACACTCAAAATGTAGTTTGCCATGCCATCAACGAGAGTGCTTTTTCCAGTGCCAGTTTCCCCGATCATCATAATCGTCTTCTCGTTTAAGATGTGCTTTGGTCGTGTTCCTGCATTCATAAAAAAACGCATATTTAAAAGAAATGATGGAAAAGTATATAAAAGCATTGTCGTTTACACTGCATGCACTACCAGTCTCCTACGCTGTGATTAACCTTGACGAGCAGAATAAACTTCATTGCGAACATGTACGAAAAAAAGCATGAGTTCTGCTATTATTGTTTTGAAAAATAATCTAATTTGATCTAATTCCGGTACTTTTTGTTTAAACTATTACAATATAAAATGTTACATTTGATATATAAAAATAATTTCCAGATAATAATTGCGTGATAATAGTGACGGCAGATTACCACTGCGCTTAGTTTGTAGCAATGCCTGTTGGATATATCTACTTCACCTATTTCAAATTTCCTTGTCCTTGCGTTCTGGTTTCTAGCTTTGGCTACTTCAGTCATCGGCAATGCGTATAATGCAGGAGCGCTGTCGCCATCGTCCACCCTTACAGCATAATTGACCAGCCGTGAAGCAAGTGAAGATGCAATTACAATCTCGTCACTTTCCTCACTGTACGGGCCTTCAATGTCATCATAAACCCTGACTCTGAATACGAACTTTGTGTCGGACTTCAAATTCGTTAGTCTGACGGTAGACTCTGTAAATTCTCCTTGATAGAATCGCCATTTTCTTCCACCATTCAAATCTTTATATCCTATTTGAAAGTAATCGCTCTGTCTAAAGTCTGCGGGCTTTTCCCAAGAAAGAGTTACTGTGTCGGAGCCAATATCTGATGCCCTAGGCTTGCCAGGGCGATCCTAAAACATTTAAACATAAAAGGGGTGATATGCGGTTCATAAGCTCAATTAAAATCAGAATTTAAATTTTCTTCGACACCAAATTACTCATTTAGGTCAAACATTAGCATAATCATTACGAAATGTATAGATTAACAGTAAAATGACCATGCCTACATATCTATCGCCGCAATACCAATGAGAACGTGGTAAATTATTTGTTGAACACTCAAAAATCACACAAAATATATACCCGCTCTTGTTGACATCGTTTCAGTTTTTTACTAGGTGACGCCTCGTTTGTATAACCGCCCCTTGATTTGACACCCGCATACCTAAGACGAATAACAAATCAGCTGTGTACTGTATTACTGTGTACACATGCCATATACCGTAATGAGAACAAGAGGGCCAAGATGGCCCTATATCGCTCACCTCAGTAAAATTTTGTGCTATAGACTTGTTGATAGTTAAAGGGCAATAACAGGGATTTGGCTCCACTGATGTATGAAAATGTTACCTCTTGAGTGTTAACAAGGTATTTCCATGTTTGGGCTCTGTGACCTAGTTTTTGACCCCAGATTACCCATATTCGAACTTGAGCTAGAAATCATCGAAACAACCTTTCTGACAAATTTCAAGGATATTTGGGCTAAAATGTAACCTCTAGAGTGTTAGCAAGGTATTTCCATATTTGGGCTCTGTGACCTAGTGTTTGACCCCAGATGACCCATAATCAAACTTGAGCTAGACATCGTCGAAAAAACCTTTTGACAAATTTCCAGGATATTTGGGCTGAAAATGTTACCTTTAGAGTGTTTACAAGGTATTTCCATATTTGGGCTCTGTTACCTAGTTTTCCCCAGATGACCCATATTCGAACTTGAGCTAGAAATCGTCAAAACAACCTTTCTGACAAATTTCCAGGATATTTGGGCCAAAAATGTTATCTCTAGAATGTAAACAAGGTTTTATCATATTTGGGCTCTATGACCTAGTTTTTGACCCATATTCGAACTTGAGCTATAAATCATCAAAACAACCTTTCTGACAAATTTCCAGGTTATTGGGGCTGAAAATGTTACCTCTAGAGTGTTAACAAGGTTTTTCCATATTTGGGCTCTGTAATCTAGTTTTTGAACCCATATGACCCATATTCGAACTTGAGCTAGAAATCATTAACCCAAGCTTTCTGACAAATTTCCAGAATATTTGGGCTGAAAATGTTACCTCTAGAGTGTTTACAATGTTTTTCCATATTTGGGCTATGTGACCTAGTTATTGACCCCAGATGACCCATATTCGAACTTGTCCGAGTAATTACTGGACAAACATCCTGACCAAGTCTCGTGACAATTGAGACAAAAATGTGACCCCTAAAGTGTTAACAAACTAAGTGTGGACGGACGACAGGCGACGGACAATCATCGATCCTAATAGCTCACCCTCAGCCTACGGCTAAGGTGAGCTAAAAGCAGCTTATTGATTCCATTATATAGTGTTTATTGAACTTGGATTGTAAAAACACTTCAAAGCTGAAATAAATCACTACCTAGTCCCTTTCCCCGGTAGAAACCAGTACTGGTGTCCTTTGTTTTGAGAGGCCATGAGTTACCCTGGTGTGTATCGAACTCAAAAGTATTGGGTGATAGACGGACACCTTGGTTGGATCTTTATATGCTAAACATTTAATATACAAAACACACAGTGCCACTTTACCTCAGAGAGCATTTGTCTTCAACGGCTGCTTTAAAGTCTTCTATGGTCAGTAAAGCATGACTCTCACTGGCGACGTGATGTACATTTGCGCAGTCGGAGCAAAAGGGAATATCATTGCATTCTGGACAAACAAACATAGCTTGGTTCTTATCATCTCTAACCGTACAAGGCTGGCACATCATTCTAGCTTCCTCCTCGTCAAGCTTACTTATGGGCAGCAGCACGTGCGATTTAGTTGCTTTTTTACGGTTGTGAATTTTGCTACATGAATCGCACATCAATTCATCATCACATACTGGACAATACTTCTCTGCATTTTGAACGATATCTTGCGCGGCGCACAATTCGCAAAAACGAACAATCTTCACGTAATCATCAGCACATATCTCGCCTAATTTACACTCATCCTCGTCAATCACTGATGCTTCAATGCTACTGGACGCCAGAGATCCGCTGACGTCAATAGTTTCTGAATACGTTTTGTCCTTTGATGACTCAGCTTTGCCATCATTTGTTTTGGACATGGTCTCGGAATACTTAACCTCCTGGCCCAAAGTTTGTTCGGAATCTATTTCCATGGTTTCTTCTTTCGTACTAGCATCCCGTTCGTCCGGTTGTACATCTGTCATGACTTCGGACAATTGTAAATCTAAAATGCAACCAAAAACAACACAAGTTGAGGTGTTTTGTCAATATTTAAAACTATAACATATACACGGCGAAACAATTCCTATGGCATGGTAAACATCTATTTTTGTGGACGTTTAACCCTGATTTTGGTTCCAGTCATGACCTTTGTATCATTTGAACGATCATTCTAGCACCATTATTCTGCAACACATCTTCCTATCGGAGATACCATTATCGTCTGTGTTTTTAAAAACATGAAAGTAGCAAAAACCCTTATGTGTATTAATGTACAAATAACACACTACTACATCAAATAATAGACGACACATTCAAGTTAAAGGTACGTTCTTTACGTGTAAATAACATTATTAAAGTGAAGAGTTACGGAGTTGGGATCTAAGGCGTTCATCGGCACGTCAACGTCCAGTGTTACTTTCGTAAGTATTTGGCATGTTGTTAGATGTAACTAACACAATTGACGTTTATTAGAAGGTTATCTGATATTATTAAAGATGGTTGTGTTGGAATGACTCAGTGATTTACCATTCACTGGTAAACACATAATATAGAGTTTTGGCGAGTATATTTTAATTCCAAATACACGAAAATATGTTGAAGAACAGCTTATTCCTTTTGAAACAGCTCAAAGCAGTTAAATTTCTTAAGCACATTTAAAAAGTCAGTTATGTTTTATTAATGCAGTATCTGTTGTGATGTTTCTCAACCAGTTTAGTTACGGGTTTTATTATATACCCATTATAAATCCACACGCAATACATATCCCAAACTCCTGTGCAATACGGCGGTATTCAACTCTTATGACGTCACGTCATAACAAGTATCGTTGCACGATGTTAAAATGACGTCATAAAACAAAATAGTGCGTCGATATAATGACATTTATTATGAAGGCATGTGACTTTTAAGTGATCTAACCAGTAGTGTATATAATAAAAGGGTTATAAGTATTGCGTTTTGAACCGGAATGTCGTATTCGACTCTCATGGATTTTTGCAGATTTTGATTTCACTCGGCTTGCGCCTTGTGAAATCCGAATCTGCAACATTCCTCTCGAGTCGAACACAACCTCCCAGATCAAAACGCAGTACAAATAACCCTGTTTTATTATGAATACACCAAAAATCCACACGCGATACATATGATGTTACTTCTTTATTTCATTTAAAGTTCATCTACGCGTTTTTGATGTGATGTTACTCCTATATTTCATTAAAGGTTCATATACGCGTTTTTGATGTGATGTTAGTCCTATATTTCATTAACGGTTCATATACGCGTGTTTGATCTTACTCCTATATTTCATTTAAGGTTCATATACGCGTTTTTGATGTGATGTTACTCCTATATTTCATTTAAGGTTCATATACGCGGTTTTGATGTGATGTTACTCCTAAATTACATTAAAGGTTCATATACGCGGTTTCGATGTGATGTTACTCCTATGTTTCATTAACGGTTCATATACGCGGTTTTGATGTGATGTTACTCCTATGTTTCATTAACGGTTCATATACGCGTTTTTGATGTGATGTTACTCCTATGTTTCATTAACGGTTCATATACGCGGTTTTGATGTGATGTTACTCCTATGTTTCATTAACGGTTCATATACGCGGTTTTGATGTGATGTTACTCCTATGTTTCATTAACGGTTCATATACGCGGTTTTGATGTGATGTTACTCCTATGTTTCATTAAAGGTTCATATACGCGGTTTCGATGTGATGTTACTCCTATGTTTCATTAACGGTTCATATACGCGGTTTCGATGTGATGTTACTCCTATGTTTCATTAACGGTTCATATACGCGTTTTTGATGTGATGTTACTCCTATGTTTCATTAAAGGTTCATATACGCGGTTTCGATGTGATGTTACTCCTATGTTTCATTAACGGTTCATATACGCGTTTTTGATGTGATGTTACTCCTATGTTTCATTTAAGGTTCATATACGCGGTTTCGATGTGATGTTACTCCTATGTTTCATTAACGGTTCATATACGCGGTTTTGATGTGATGTTACTCCTATGTTTCATTTAAGGTTCATATACGCGGTTTCGATGTGATGTTACTCCTATGTTTCATTAACGGTTCATATACGCGGTTTTGATGTGATGTTACTCCTATGTTTCATTAACGGTTCATATACGCGTTTTTGATGTGATGTTACTCCTATGTTTCATTAAAGGTTCATATACGCGGTTTTGATGTGATGTTACTCCTATGTTTCATTAACGGTTCATATACGCGGTTTCGATGTGATGTTACTCCTATGTTTCATTAACGGTTCATATACGCGTTTTTGATGTGATGTTACTCCTATGTTTCATTAAAGGTTCATATACGCGTTTTTGATGTGGTGTTACTCCTATGTTTCATTAAAGGTTCATATACGCGGTTTTGATGTGGTGTTACTCCTATGTTTCATTTAAGGTTCATATACGCGGTTTTGATGTGGTGTTACTCCTATGTTTCATTAACGGTTCATATACGCGGTTTTGATGTGGTGTTACTCCTATGTTTCATTTAAGGTTCATATACGCGGTTTTGATGTGGTGTTACTCCTATGTTTCATTTAAGGTTCATATACGCGGTTTTGATGTGGTGTTACTCCTATGTTTCATTAACGGTTCATATACGCGGTTTTGATGTGGTGTTACTCCTATGTTTCATTTAAGGTTCATATACGCGGTTTTGATGTGATGTTACTCCTATGTTTCATTAACGGTTCATATACGCGTTTTTGATGTGATGTTACTCCTATGTTTCATTAAAGGTTCATATACGCGGTTTTGATGTGGTGTTACTCCTATGTTTCATTAAAAGTTCATATACGCGGTTTTGATGTGGTGTTACTCCTATGTTTCATTAAAGGTTCATATACGCGTTTTTGATGTGATGTTACTCCTATGTTTCATTAAAAGGTTCATATACGCGGTTTTGATATGATGTTACTCCTATGTTTCATTAAAGGTTCATATACGCGTTTTTGATGTGATGTTACTCCTATGTTTCATTAAAGGTTCATATACGCGGTTTTGATGTGATGTTACTCCTATGTTTCATTAACGGTTCATATACGCGGTTTTGATGTGATGTTACTCCTATATTTCATTTAAGGTTCATATACGCGTTTTTGATGTGATGTTACTCCTATATTTCATTTAAGGTTCATAGACGCGGTTTTGATGTGATGTTACTCCTTTATTTCACTAGAGGTTGAATTGAGCTGTAACTCATATTTTGTATCATTTCTATAATAACAGCATCCGGATTAAGTTTGCAAATCCGGAATTTTTGCAAACTTATTTTTTTTATTTTTCACCCAATGTTTTTTATTTTTGTATTTTTAAAATGTGTTAGGTAATACTAATAAGAGATATTTTTTGTTTCCTGAAATTTAATTTAGAAATATGTTTTTTTGGCATTTAAAGTCAACTTTTCCAATGGGAGTCCCATTGGAAAATGGCCTTCCCATTGGAAAAATGGTTTTTCCAATTGGAAAATCAGCCCAACATTTTTTGTTGGAAAATTCTCCCACATTTTCAAAAAAGGAATTAGTGATTAATAACAATCATTATCATTAATGGTTATAATGTTATCTAGAAAAAGTGCGTTTATAGTACTTTTTATCATTTTTTGTAAAAAAAAAATCCCGTCGACCATTTTTTCCAATTGGATATTTCCCACAATTCAATATGGGAAAAGTCAGGAAATTGGAAAACTCCAATTGGAACATTGTCCCATTGGAATCTTCCAATTGGTAACATTGGCAATGGGCTTAATCCAATTGGAGGTTCTGGCAATAAATTTTAATGGGAAAATATTTCAACTTTCCTAAATCTCTTAAAAGAACACCTATTTATTTATTTAGGAATATATTTGAAGTTTTGTTTTATTGTTTACCTGTGTCCTGACATTGTATCCATCCAATTCCAAGCTAATACTTCTGTGCTGATATCTTAGCGATAAGATTTAAGCATCTTTTAATGAATTTGAATGCAATAAATCATATCAAAAATTACCTGAAGTATTCTTACTCAACCAGTGACACAAATTCCATTTTTTAAATATCTTTACACTAGTTTCATCTCCTCAAACGCCATTTTTAATCGATTAAGTTGTGGTTACAAACGACTAAGAACTTATTCATTTTTTCAAAGCTATACTCACTTTTACGCTTGAAAATGTTATTTCGGTTGTCAGTACCTTTACACAGAAAATGTACCATTTTCTTGATTTTTAATGAAGATGTAATTAATTGATGGAAATCCATATGAAATGTTTTACCAAAGATAATAGTTTATTTCATACACACTGTTCTGCAGGGGAGCAGGACCTTTCAACCCCAAGAGGCTTTTTAACCCTTCTAAAAAAGAACACTTTTCAGTTTTCAACCCTTAGACTTTTAAACCCCTATTTCAAAGACTTTTCAACCCCTACCTGTTTGGACTTTTTAACTCCTATAACAAAGACTTTTCAACCCCTAGTTGAATTATTTTAATAACCATATTAAAGACTTTTTAACTCCTAAACCAAAGACTTTCCAACCCCTATTATTTGGTTTTGAGCTGGTCCAAGCTAAACACCATTAAAAATGCTGCAAGGCATTTTAGAATGTTAACATGCATCATGTGCCAATGCCTTCCTCAAACAGTATTACTAGTATATGTTTTAGAAAAAAATATCGAACTGTACAAACATGTAAGGCTGGTGAATTTTGCATTACAAAATAAACGCTATTAATTGGTAATTAATGCCATGTTGTCACTTTACTACATACCCGGTAGTAGTATATAAGCCAGTCATCCTACAAGATAGTAGTGAAGCAAAAATACACATATGATGATTACTTGTAGATCATCTTGTATATGTGGAAAAAATGAACTTGTTATCTAGCTGATTGTAAAAACACTTTGTCATTCTTAAAGGGACTCGTACCTCATTGGCACCAAATAATCATTTTCCAGGTAATGTGTCTGAAATAATTAGTTAACTCTTTGATACTGAAATTGCAGAACAAAATACAATGAAAGTATGAAAATAAAGTCTTGTTTTAATCAGGGGTGAACCTACGCTTTTTACGTCATGGACAAATAAATAGCATAACCACTCAGCAAAAGGGACTCATACATAATTTATGGATATTTTGATCATGCATACCTTGGAAGCAACACCTTTTATTTCGTATTTAAAACAAATTTGCTAAAGAACCACATTTTACAAACTACGAGCTATAACTTATACAATAAACTCATACCTGGTTGAGCATTTTTGATGTAGAAATGAGGCACCCAAACTGCCAACAAGTACATATATGCATGCATAAATATTGAAGCAATGGTTAACATCGTCGCTTAAGTATATCCCTCACGCATCAAAATTAATTTTGCAATTGCACTAGTGGCCAGAAGGGGGGGTGACCCCCCCCCCCCACAACCACAACGTACCGATGTCGTCCAAGTTAACTTTTCGTTTCGAGGCAGGGGATACAGGGTAATCCAGAAGAACTGGAAAAAAGGTTGTGAAATTGCGTAAATTTGTTTATTTTTTGTTTAGTGACACTGTTATTCAAAATCAATACATACACATATATAACAAACATCAATTGTGACTGATAAACCTTTAACTACATACTAAATAATGCATTTATTGAAAATATTTATTACTGATAACAAGATTGTAACCGTGTTTTTAATAGCAGAAAGCGCAAAAAATATTTAATGATTGGTAAATGCTAAAAGATTTATTGTGGTCTACTATAGTCTCATAAGGTAGAAATACCGTGTGTAATGCTCATTTCTTTCAAATTTAACTCGATATCCTTCATAAGAACCATTGTTTTCGACATTTATTCATTCTTTTAGGAATATTGAAACAACATTATTAATTGTGGTAAACCTTATCTGGCAGTACTTAAGAGTGCATCTTTGACTTCATTACTCGAGTGAATGCACCTTCAAACCGGTTTAACACCAACATGTCACAGTAATCAATACCATCTGTGTTAAGATGTCGGGAATGTGTTAGACGAATGATTTTGTTTTATGGAGCTTTGAAGAGCGATGAATGGCACTAAAGTGGTGCCAAATGGATATCTCAAACACCCATTGGTAAGTCATTTATTTTTTTCCATTTAATTTTTTGTCTTGATTTTTGAATAATATAAACAGTCAATAAGTAGGACATCTCGTTAAGAACGTTCACTTGAAACAGTCCTCTTCTTATCCACACTTCGACAAGGAGTGGGGCTACTCTGCCTAAATAGCCGTCAACGAGTATTTTAAGAAATATCAAAATAATAAAAAATGGTGTCCCAGTGGTTGCACCAGTCAATTGTAACCATGCCCCCCCCCCCCATAGTCCACCTAAATGACCGTCAATGGGTCTTTTGACGATTTTAAGACTATGGCAGTTACAGGGATACACATGAAATGTCAAAAT
This sequence comes from Mya arenaria, assembly GCF_026914265.1. NCBI lineage: Eukaryota > Metazoa > Mollusca > Bivalvia > Myida > Myidae > Mya > Mya arenaria. Next base: position 54,617,212 of record NC_069122.1, on the reverse strand, counting down.
AATAAAAAAAAGTATCCCTAATTGCTCATTATTGTAGCTACCCCCCCCCCCCCAGTCTAAAATTATAGACGTGAAATACATTCTTCCAATCCTTACTGGTTGACGGTACATTTCCTAACAGGGCACAAATCCTGAACACCGGCTAAAACACGCGTTTGTTTACCGTGATCGATTATTCGATGATCTAGATAAATACAGAGGCTTGCCTTGGTCACACTTGCAAAGTTTCATCTTGTTTTGTTAAGCATTTTTCTAAAAAATGCCATTTATTTAATATAGCATACTTTTTAATTATAATTGTATGACCATGTATTTTCGCTTTTCAAGTGTTCGGTATTTGTGCCCTCCAAAGCGTATTTTGAAGGGTGATTTACTATCCATAAAATTGAACGATTTTCGACATAATATTGACGAGATCGTGAATCTGTACTTTGACAGCTGTTTTCACATGAACCAAAGATGTTTCATACGAAAGTTTAACTTACTACAACATAAACTCTCCAAGATAATTGTAAAAAACATCAGAAAGTGTTCGGATTTGTGACCTTAGCCAGTAACGTCTAAACGGGTTTGTGCAAAAACCGGGGGTGTTTTGAAAAATATTGAAATTGTATTAAGTGAAGTATTTTATGGTTTAAATTGATCATAAAGGTTTATATTCATACTTTACCATGTAAGTGAAAAGTTATTTTGCATTAAAACACATTATTTACCTTTCCAATAAAACAAAAGTTGACTGACACAGACAACAATTATGCCAAGCGGAACAACTCGACCCAATCGTAATAACTCGGCCACCACTGACAAGCTTCTAGATAGACCTCGAAAATACAATCGTAACAACTCAGCCATGGCCGAAATGTTCCAATTGTTTAAAAATTGTGCCCTGAAGCCTTGCAGGTGCCCTTCATGTATATATCGCTATGTTTTGACAGCAAGAAATGAAAAATAAACGTCAAACTCATAATTATTCATAGGATATGGCAGATTTCACGTTTTGGTGACCAAAAAGTTCCCGGCGAATATTGATTTTTAAAATTTATTGCAGATTTGTAATTTCAACATAATCTTTTACAGCAATTTCTTATCTATCATATTTTAGAACATTTGCAATGATTTATTCATGCATTTTTATAAAAAAAAAGAATTTTGTATCACCATACCATTTGTGCTAGTGTTACAATATTGCCGGTAAAAACTTGTTTTTTTTTTAATATTTTGATCCAAAGAAGTATTTTGTCTTGCACTAAATGGTTCATTTATCTATAAAACAGATTGTACAGACACAAAATAAAGATTGTTTCGTTTTTCTCAAATAAATTTATTGAAACAAACCCTAATTGGACAACAAGACAGAAAATGTTTTCTGCAAACATAGGTTTTCTTTTTATATCAGATCAGATAAGCTATAAACTTAAATGTTTTGTTGTGGTAATATAAATGTCTCTAGTATGGTGCAATTATCATTACCTTTGATATTAAACATATATATTATAAATTGCTAATTGTGAGTATGTGCTAGTGTTACCACAAAACAGAATGAGTAACATTAGCAGTATGTCACATTAGCAGTTGGACAAAATGTTTCACAACAAATTAAAATACAGACCTACCACAGACTGTTTGAGCTTGATACAGTATAAAACAAACTATATAAATGATTGATAAACATGGTCAATTGATAATCACAAAAATTCTTAATTCTGTCCAATAAATAACGATATCAAACACAAAAGCGGTATGAATTCAATATAAACTACGTACCTAATGAATGAATACTTACAAATGATAGTTTACAGACGACATTGTTATGTTTGAATAATTGACTCTGGGAAAGTCATCAAATTTCAACGATTTTCTTGCTTTATTAAGCGCTTGTCTTAATGCTAGCGTGACATAATGTTAACGTTACATCGAAGGACAGAATGAGCCAAACTTGGATTAAGTTTTTATCAACGGTATTCACCACTATTTTTATCATTTCAATGTCAACTGTGAACCAGTCCAATATAAAAGTAATCGCTACCCGGATGTTAACCCTCAGTCGGTGTAAATTATTCACGAATAGAAAAGGTGCTATCGTCATGCTAAAATGGGACAGAATCGATTTTGAGTAACATTAACACATTTTTAGACCTAAAAAACTTTATGATCGTGAATGACCAATTTCTTGTTACATGCAATACTGTTTTTATCCGACACGTAGTCTTTGTTTTCAGTGATTTAATAAAGTTGTGTTTAGGCTTAAAACAGTTAGCAGTGGATCATGTCTGCTAATGTTACACAACAATTCGAGGACAGATTACCGTAACGTTATCACCATGCGCAATTACCGAAAATTTAAGTATATTACGAACGAAATGCAATGATTTTAGATATATTATTGTTTTAATTAACATTTCTTGCAAACATTATTCAACAGACAAGAATAAAATACTTACCAGATGTTACTGAAAAGCATCCTCAAAAAAGTGGTATATTGGTACCGGGAAGATTTTCTGTCTTTTTTGTCCTAAATATCGGCATATTTTTACATTTTTTTACCTTATTTAACACAATATTTTCATTATTTTAATACAAATCACTTCTATTAGGTGTTCTTATTGGGTTGGGAAAGGCAATTGCTGTATATATGACGTTGACATGCAATAACAATAAATGAAAGCAAATGGGCCAAATAATTGCCTTTTTTGTGAAATCTGCCATATGACATTTTTATGTATGGAACTGATATAAAATTACATAATCTGGTAATATTTCTTGTTTTATGATATTTTTGAGATATTAAATGCTTTAACCCAGAATCCCGATCGGAATAACTACCCACTTTTGATACTAAACAATTTGTATGTGAAGGATTTGCCATATCAAAAAAGATACAAAAATCCGTAAACGTACAATTCTTTGGCAGGGTTCGACACTAACAGTAGTCCGGTAGTCCGAGACTACCAGATTTATGGTCGGACTACAAGACATTTTAAGTCAATAGTCCGTCGGACTACTAGAAGAAAGTAAATATCACATCAGTTAATTGAGCATAAAATCTTTATTATGCTTAAACTTGCGTAAAACGTGATGTCAAGAAGCCGATTATCACCGGTAAACACTCATTGTAAAGCTTGCCGAAGATGGCCGGGCAGTTCCGGACAACATGGACTGTTAACCGAATTTCGCGCGCATTTCGTATAGCCTTTCGATTAATGTTTAAACCAGTCAGTAGAATGTCTTTATCTAGAAAGGGAAAAAAACATTTTCACACTCTATGGTGTGTTTTAATCGTCAGACATGTGCACCTCTGCTTAAATGTCAGCAAGGTAGATTTGGGTCCAAGTGGCAGATTTTCTAAATCCCTTGCATTTTCAGTCAAAAACAATGAAAGATACGATGCAGATAAACACTTGACGGTTGTAACTATTTTTAGATTTTCTGAAAATACGTCATGATTATTATGGTTTAGGGTATTGTCAAATGTCGGTGTTTATTTAAAGCAAACAGAAGGAATATTATGTCTGGCTTATGCAATCTTTTAAACTGGCTTTTAGAAGAACAGCTGATAAATTAATCATACTGCCAAAACAGGTATAATGCAGTGTAAGTGCAGACGATGACAGAGTTGTGTGCTTTAATTTTCGCGCCAAAATGTAACATTTTATACATTGAAGCTAGGGCCAATAACAATTAACACCACGCCGATAGCGATAAGGCTACACCTACAGTGTCACATGACCTCCGACAAATACCCAGAAGCAGACGATAATAAAACAAAAGTTATAAATGACAATCAGATAAAAAATGCATGGAACATGGTAAAACGTAGCAATAAAACCAAGTATAACATTAAATAAGTTCATTATTATTAATTGTATGCAATGTATAATTCAGGTAGAAAAATGTCTAGACTTTAAAATAATTTATTTCTAAATAACATCGGAATTTTGTTACAGTACAATAACAGTCTCTATTTTAAAACTCAAATAAAGGGAAACAAAACATGTATTAATTTCCTATCCGAAAATCAACAAAAAAAGATGTTTGTATAGATCCATTGTCAAAACTCAATGGATTTCGCTGTTTTTCTTCCTTTTTCGATTCAGAATCACCTGTTTTATACAAGTGTAATGCATTATTATCATTATTTATATAACTACCTTATTGTTTCTCTCAATGAATAAATTTCCGTTTTAAATGACATGCAAAACTGTTCTAACAATAAGCATAGAAATTTTGAAACGACCATAGTCATTATACATGCAAAGGTTTTTACTTTGATTTGCGTCATTTTAAAATATGATTTTGTTTTATCTATGTAGACGTATATACTTTTTGTGACCTTAAGCTATATATCAGATATTTAATTAAATTTAATAAAAAAATGTAACTCACATAAATTGAGGTGTCTTTTTCACTAATATGTCAAACAAACTTAAATGCAAATGTATATGCCTCGGTTTTAAAACTTTTCGCACAATAAGGAGACAAATTTCAAAATCAAACTAAATCGCAATATATCATCAATATTGTACACTAATTCTCATAATGATATTTCTTATTTTAAGGCTATTAAAACGGAAATATACGTATATTATGTACGTTTACATTAAGACATTTTGAGAATTGAATTAGTCTACTAAACAGTCCCTTGTTATCAATTATAATTTTAGCGACATAAAGGGAAAATGTCAGTATTTCGGATTTCTTAAACTGTCTTTACTATCTCTCAATTATGAGACATAATTTGTGTTAAATATATATAACAGCGTAATTACACTACTGTTGATATGTGAGGATTGTCGGAGGTCATGGCGGATAGCAACGGCAACTGATAAGCCCTGCCTAATTTGGACGCTAGTTTGAGTGACAGGCAGCGTCATGTTAATTGTTATCTTACTCCCATACAAAAAATAATTAATAACACTTTCGGAATTTATTTCATCATGTTTTTTTAAGTATTATATGATATGTTGTTTAGATTAACAAAGAATACTGAATAGTAGGATGCCAATAATCAAATATTGTTTATCAGTAGGATGTCTGTCATTTGTGCCATAACTTAGCAACGATCTCAGTCGAGGTGTTTTAGTGTCAAGTGATTTATTGCAACATTTTCCTGAAAGTGACAGATTATGGGGTATTTTAGCATGGTTTTTAGATTTTTAATCTGAGGTATTTTAGCATAGTTTTTAGCATTTTTTTTGGTTTTAAAATTAAATTTAATGGCCAAAAATTGTTTTGAAGAATGTGGAAATTTTAAGATTGAAACAGATAAAAATCATGACCAATCAACGGGTTATACTGACAATGTTCTAAGAAGGCTAAGTCTCACAAAACACTGAAGGAATCCGTTGCAGGCTTGCATTTTTATGGACTACCATAGTTTTTGCTGGACTACCCAGATTTGGGATCCAGTAGTCTGAGGGACTACCTTGTGAAAAATGTTAGTGTCTAACCCTGCTTTGGTCTACTAAGATTTAGCTTGTGAATGTCATTTTACAGCGAAATCAACAAGTTAAAAAAATACTCATGACCTGTTCCTTATCAATATGAAATATCTTTAAACTTTTAGGAACATTATGCAAAAAAAAAACAACAGTATGTTTTACCTTCGGTATAAGAAAATAACTTTTTTCTAATAAAACTACTGTTGAAAAATGTAAGCTAATGAAATGGAAAATAAAAAGATGCTTCCAAACATGCCATATTTTCTTGAGACCATTCAGGGGGATTAATGTTCAAAAGTCTGAAAATTCAGGGGGATTTTGGTAGTATTCAGGGTTTTTTTTTAGCAGGTCTAATTTGACAAAATTTCAAAGTATTTTAAGACGCAAGTACAAAAAAACAAATTGCCATAATTTTGAAAGACTCCCGAGGGGATTATGTCCAGAATTTAAGGGGATTTGGGTCACATACCAGAGAATTTTCATCATCGCCATGTAGCATTACGGGCATGACACACGTGCCAATTTACCTTGTCTACCCCTTTTTCCAGCACTTCATCTATATTTTAATGAGACACAGCCATATTGCATAATAAAAGCACTCACTTGCAAAATAGAATACTTCACAGAAAAATATGTTTCAGAGACAATTTAATGGGCTTACCTTCCTCTAAAATTGGATACAAAATCTGCTCATTATGATCATAAATGATGACTTTCAGGTAAAAAAATATCAAAATGTAAAGAAAAAATAACAGAGACCGGGTTCAAACTGTGGTCGCCAAAATTGCAGTCCAGTGTTGTATCCACTGCTATGAAAGTTTACATTTATTTATTTGATTTAATATATACCTAGCTTGGTAACATTAAGTGATAACATCGACTAGCCAATCACACATGTATAAAAATTAATTATACTAGGTATACCCACCTAGTAATATTTTTTATGGAAAAAAAAATCAATTAATTGTAAACTATGTGGTACTTCAGTTAGTTAGTTTCAATGCATTGTACACATTGATACCAAATTCATGTCAGTTTTCGACAATTTTCTCTTCTTTCGCTATTTCATCATACGGTGTATAGCCCCTGAATAAAGTTTTACTCTGTTTCATTGAGTATATTTCTTAAAAATCCTTTCTTTGTTCTAATCTGCTAAAAGGTCACAGTCATGTGAGCATCTTTGAGGCCTCTCAGTTATTATAACCAATGCACCAGTCAATTGTACCAATGCACCAGTCAATTGTAACGGTTACTAACCACGCCCCCCCCCCCCCCCCCCCCCCCCCCCCCCCCCCCGGTCCGGGGGTATACTGGGAATAGTCGGGAATTGGCCGTGTTTTTACTTTCTATGTGGCCACGCAGGGCCGGGTGACCGCAGTGGTTTTGTCTTTGAGCCAAATTTAGCCGAGATTGGGCCTTATATAGAGTCTCTGGTGTGCAGGGGCATTTGGCCGGGGTTTTACCATCAGTTCGTTCCCGCAGGGGAGGGGATTAGACCCAGGGTTGGCTGGACCGAAAGTCAAAGTCCCCGCTATTCCCTGGACCTGGGGGCGCCAGGGTTACAATTGACTGGTGCACAACATATAAGATATTTATAAAATAAATAAAAGTACAGTTAATCAATATATTTTAATTTTAATGTGGTAAATTAACAAAGAATTAGATAGATGCTTTATGCAAAATCTCACAAAGATGGAAAAAATTACTAAAGAGTTCAGGTTTGCTAGTTTGTAAAAATATTTCATGGAATCATGGTAAATTGTTATATTATATGTCCAATGACAGCCCATATATTTTTTAACTACTTGAACCTTTCTTGTTATAATTCTTATTATTATTTTTTTTTAGTTGATGTGTGATGCTGATAATACAGAGACAGCTAGAGTGACAGAGTTTGATGAATAAACTTAAATTAAAAAACAGTGAGTACAATAATCTATTTTAACATGTCTTGTGTGTAAAGTGTGATTCCGAAGCAGTAAATATATATATATATGTATCTTTAAGTTTTGAATCACAAATTTAGATCAAAGATCTATTATCACACAAAACTTAAAGGATATATATGAAAAGTCATGTGAATTGTGCAAGTCATATAATATAAAATTTATATTGATCAAGTCAAGCCATGCCATGTAAAAAAAACTGACATCATATCAAAGATTGTATGAATCATTCTCAGAGCTATTGAAAATATTTAATTGGTTGTAAGCGGACCATGCACGGTAATTTTGAGTAACCCCACCAGCCAATACAATATGGCTAAAAAGGCTTTGATAATATTTTTTATCTAATGTTTATCTTTCCTAAAATATTTATATTTATAAATCTATTTACCAGTATAAATCTGTATTTATTTATTTATTAATGCATTTATTTGCTCACTAATATATACAATACACTTATCGTTGTATAATGTCTAGCTAATACATGTATACAAATATGCATAATATGCATAATTATTGGGGGGGGGGGGGGTCATAATTACCTATGGTGTACTGTCTTGTTCTTAGGAAGATATGATTTTGACTAAAATCCTTACTGAAAAGGCAGTGCAGATTGGCCTGTTTAAATAATTAATTAAATCTTAATGGGTTTAAATGTATTTTATTTTATTTTTAAAGATATTTTAGAGTTTAAAAGGAAGAGAGTCTGTTTTAAAGACTAAATGATTATATAGTCAGGATAAAAAAATGATTATTTTTCAAAATCAAGTTCAAATAATTTTCCATTATTTGGCAAATGGAAAAAACCTTTATATATTAAGAATGTTTTACTCGATAGAAAGTAGGCCTAGTATCTTTTGCATTGCAACACTAAGAAAGTAAATATTTATTTTTTGTCTTTTACCAATTCCATCAAAGTCTGTGAGTGGCTCATGATGCTTAGGCCTGCCAATTTAATGGTTTTCGAAATCATAAATTGAGACAACTTATAACTTTTGTACATAAAATCTTCAAAGCTTTCAATAACTTAACATGTCATCCACCTTATTGTCTCAATTTAAAAATAGTTTTCACTCAACAACTTACTTATTAATCAGGATAATAATTTGATATTGACTATCACTATCATTCTGTAAGATAATGTACTGGTACATAAATTTAATCCCCAATATATCAGATGAGTGTGATAGTATATGCTCTTAATAGTTGTAGCCCAGAATTATACGTAGGAAACAATAGAGTCATTGGACTGTCACACGAATTTCAATAGCTCGAAATTCGCCTTTTATTTGTACCAGCATGGGAAAACCCTGTTATGTTAATACATATAGCCCGGAAGTAACAAATAAAAGGTGAATTTCGAGCTATTGACAGTCCAATGACTCTATTGTTTCCGAAGTAATGTGTGTATATTACAACGGTTTAATTTTGTTTGTACCGGAGGATTAGGTCGGAAAAAACTAGAATAGCTATAATTCCGGGCTACAACTATTCCGGGCTATATGTATTAATATATATATATATATATATATATATATAAATGCACGAAATCAATGTGGGATTTTCATTAAGTTTTGGTTAAACCATCTTTGTAACAAATTACAGTTACTTCCAAATTACATCTTATTCTACATAATACAAACTGGAGGACAGTTCTTTTTATTTGGTAATGTTAAGAGACTTGAAGACAAAAAAAAAATGTTTAAATTCAGAAAACCTTACACAAAGTAGAAACCTTCTATTAATGTCATTATCTTGAAAAAATGAACATGCCTTTTAGCAAAATTTTTGTATCAGTCTGTGAAAATCTACATTTTGCCTTCGACATGTTATACAATTTAAGGATATTAACATGGAAATTAAGTTCAATTCTAAATTGACAGTCATGTATTTCTTCCAAAATTTTCATAGTATAAGGAACATGAATTTTTTATGAATTTAAGTGCATAACTGCAGATAATGATCATTATCTTAAATCAATTACAAGCCAATTCATAGTCATGCATATAGCCGCCTTTTCAAAATATGATAGTGATTGTCTCAAATGACCAGTCTTTCTCTGTGGGGGGTGGGGGCTGTCAGTCATAAGGAAACCTTTAAAAGGCATATTCATTCAGCCAATCAGATGTCAGGTTCAGTGAAAGGGGCGATGCCAGGTCAAGTAAAAGGGGTGGAGCTAAAATAAATACTGACATTCAATGAAGATAGATCCCCCTTTGGCCTCACAAATATGTATCAGTCACACTAGGGGGTGTGACAGGGTCAAGCCATAATGGAGCCATAGGCAAGCAAACTTTTATTAACCCAACAACAGGTGTAATTTTTACCAACTGAGGAAAAAACTTTAGAGGTTTTATTATTGCTCATTTTTTTATACAAATTAAATATCTAACAATGAGAAATATAAAATATGATAATTCAAGCATAATATTGACACCAAACATGACACATCTTGCAAATGGTCTTGAATAAAATTCCTACACTTTTTATAATGATAATACATGGGACCAATATCAAAACCATTATCCTGTTAAATTATAAGGACAGTGGATTTGATATTGGTAATTCGCAGACAATACAATGTAATTAAGTAAAAAAATACACAGTATGCACATCTGGCTTCAAACAAAAATTGTTGCTTAGGCCAAAAAAAAGTATTCATAGTTTCCATTTAAATATCAAAAAAGGTAGGCATACGGTAACTGTTGTTTTTTTTAGGACCATGTTTCTTTGGCAAACTGACCTATATCAGGGAATTATTAAGGTCTTTACTAAAAAAGCACATATTGATCAAAACACCAAAAACAAAAAAGGATCAGAAGGATGAAAATAGGGTCAGTTGGGCGGAAACAAAGATTTTTGAATCCTTATTTTGTCAATGATGTCATGTCAGTGATCAAAATGATAACACAATTTAAGCCCTGCATTCTGGAATGTGGGGCTAAATTCTTGATTGTGTTATAGTAGGGCCAAAAATAAAATGATTCGGTTAGGGTTACATCCTTTTTAAAAACAGAAAGAGTAAAAAGTATAAAGGATTACATTTTTAAAATACATAATATATATGCGTTTTCACTTTAAAATACATGCATTGTTACAGTCTTGTTTTCAGTAAGTAACTTTTCCTTAAATGCATTCTTTGGAAAGTAATTTAAGGTTTATTATTCAAAATATATGTTAGTCAACTTGTGTATGTATTGATTTCCAACTTTTTTATTTTTTGTTTAAACTTTATGTATTAGAATTTCTTTGCGTAAATACCTGCTTATGTGATAAAAGACTGCTGACTAAAGATTAGATTTCAGATTTTGATATTTCCATTCCAAATTTAATGTTTTACAGCTTAAACTGCTACTAACAGTTTAAGAAAAATGCATAAAACATCAATTTTGGATGGAAGTATGAAAAGCTGCAATCTGATATTTTGTCAGCAGTCTTTTATCGCTGGTTTGCAGATATTTACGCAAAAATTCGCTTGTTCGAAGACAAAATTTTTAAAAAAAGTTGTCAAAACGTTCAATCTGTGAGGTTGCAGCTTTAATATAAGACTAACATAAATATTAAAAACACATGAGGCCGCTTTAATATTAACATGTCAATATCAAAAAGAAGATGAAAACTGAAAACTATGAGAAAGTGTTTTTATAATTAAAAATAAATTGCTTAAAGCAAATATCTGAAATTAATAATTGTCATGCAAAGCAGCCTGTAATGAATATGAATATTAGATTTTGGCCTTGAACACCTTTTTATGAAGAGTGTTTTGAAGTAAGGATTATCATAATGCTGAACTTAATATTGTACTGTAGCTTTGTAGCAAATCCTTATGATTAAAGTCACTGTGTCTTCCTTATGCTGTGATAAAGATCTCCATAGTAACATTTCTAAACCTAATAAATTAAGTGAAAAAGGGTGTTTATTGGGGGTAATAAAACACATCTTGATAATGGCCAATTAGTTTTAATCTTTCAAGTGTTGGTAGGATGGGAGGGGGGTCTTAACTTTTTGAACTGCCAATATTTTCCTGGTTATTTTGTCCACCATGTCAAAATGATCTGGGTTGTTTTGTCAACCCTGTCTAAATGGGTTGGACGTGTTTTGTCCCCTTAGTCAAAAATGACATGGGATGTTTTGTCCTACATTTTTATAAAGGAGTTCAGAATAAATAACACATTAGTTTTCGTGCTTATGTAAAATAAATGCAAATGACTTTCATTATAAGTTTAAAAAATACTCTTAACGCTGCATTCTCACAGATTTACCATTTTTACAACTTTTTTATTTTTGTCTTGGAAAGAGCAAATTTTTGCGTAAATATCTGCAACCCATTGATGTAAGATTGTTGATAAAAAAAACAGATCTTAGATTTTCATATTTTCGAAAATGTTTTAGAGCTTAAAACCTTACTAACGGTTTAAGAAAAATGCATAAAACATCAATTTATGAACTTAAATATAAAAATCCGCGATCTAATTTTTTGTCAGCAGTCTTATTAACTGGTTTCCATGGATTGTAGCGAAAATTGGCTTGTTCCAAGACAAAAATTAAAAAGTTGTCGAAATGTTTAATCTGTGATAGTGCAGCTTTAATTATGGTAGCTTTTCAGTCATTTGCCTATATATGTCTATTTGATTCAGTAAATACTTCATAATATTAAAGCTAGGCTTATTAGGATATGCTTATTTTTCATTGGGTTCTATTTTTAGCACATAACAGCTTCATTACAAGAATATATTAATTATTATTAAAGCTGCATGCACTCTCACAAATTTACCGTTTTTACAACTTTTTTATTTTTTTTGTCTTGGAAAGAGCAAATTTTTGGGTTTAATAGTATCTGCAAACCAATGATAAAAGACTGCTGACATAGATCATATCGCAGATTTGCATATTTTCGTTTGAAAGCCAATGTTTTGTGGGTTAAACTATTTCTAACAGTTAAAGAAAAATGCATGATCTAATTTTTTGTCAGCAGTTTTATATCACTGGTTTTCATGGATTCTTGAAAAAAAAAATACTTCCTCTGTTGGCCAATTGAGAACAAAATCAAGAGGTTTTGGGTTTTGCTGTTTATATGTTCTGGAATTTTTCAAAAGCATTTATTTATAGGACTTATGAATTTTATGTACAGCATTCTGTATATTGTCAAGTGTCCTTTTTTTAAATTATATACAACATGTATAAATTTAATGTTTCAGGAAATAACCACCATCTCTCTCAGAGGTCATCTTTCTCATTATTGTGGGAAACCTCAAAGGGCATCAGGAAAACCTTCATCAACCTCTTTGTGCCCAGTGGCTTGTGCAACAGTGTTTCAGAAGTATAAATACCTTTTTAATTTGTGTATATCAATTGTATAATGACTTGTTTTTATATATTAAATATATATATATATATGATTTATTATATATATATAGATGGTTAATCTTATGACTTCCTGATAGTATTTAAGTTGTGAAATATTAAATAATCTTATCATAAAAAATGCTTGGAAATGACAATAAAAAAAAGATATTTGTCGAATAGGAAGTTTCACCTGTCCTGTTTATATTACAAATCATTTTAAATCAGACAGAAAATTCAATATACTTGTTGTATCTCACTGTTGATTTGTCTTCACATTTTGTATTGTCACATCAAGCCTGTTTGAACATCCTAGAGAAGATAAGTGTATAGAAGCGGATATGATATAATAAATATGCATATAAATGTGCTTGGGATTATTTTCAGATTATCATTAAAATGGGGATAATGGATGACTGGCCACACATATGGGGCTATGGACAAGCTTCAGAGCAGGCTGCCAGGTGGTGGTGTTAGTAGTTTATACTCCGGGTCCCGGCGTGAGCACATTGAAGGGTCCCAGAGTGACAGTTCAACCACCCACACCTATCCTGGGCAGAACCAGTACTAGGTGCCTTCACCTCTGCAAGGAACTGACAGCTTCTGTACATGCCAGGTGCAGTGGTACAGTGCGAATGGTCGTAGAAAGGATTTCATAACCAATCACAACAGAGGTCACCTGGTCCGCCCGGGAATCGAACCCGGGATGTCCAATTCAGAGTCCAACGCTCTACCGATTGAGCTGACCGGGCGGACATATTAGCTACATTAGATGACAAGCCATTTATGCTGGACATTCTTCACAATAAAATGTGATGTCACAGGAGCTGTCTATCTCAACAGCTCACACTGTCCGTATTTGACTAAAGGAATGAATGAAGTCACTGCAGAAGTTAGATTGAGGAATGTCCATGTCACTACCCATCATTTGGAAGGAGTTGGATAAAAAAAGTGTGGCCTATGTATTGAAACAGGTCCGATTTCCAGTTACGGACAGTCTTGATTTGTCTGATTACATTTTTGACCAACATGATGGTCTAAAAGAACACTTACTGGTAACTGGTAAAATCATGGCCCAGTTGTTCCAAGAGGCAGGCGAGTGGGAAGTTACTAGACTCCATTTCTTTATGGGTTGATCTGAGGTTCCAGTTCAGTTAAAGTACTGATAGAACACCAAGTGTTTGCCATAATACAGCAACATTTCATTTGTAACTATGTATTTGTTTGAATTGTTGAAACAGTGCTGTTTACTAAATAATGTGTATGTATATGAAGAATAATATTATAAATAATTTGTAAGAACCTTTTGATATTAAGTAAAATGTCGATAAGTCTAAATATGTATCTGCGAATCATTTTTGTATATCTGTAAAGATTACATTGCCTATATTCCTCAATTTATATTTTTCTTTTAGCCAGTCAATAACTTTGTTAAGTTCTATCTTCAAAATTGTCGGGACAGGGATTATAGCCCTTAATTAACCCAAATATGTAACATTCAATGCAAAATTGGCTGCAATTAGGCAGTTCAGATGCAGGAACAAACATCACTTGGGTCCTTAATAATAGCTTTCCATCTGACATTGAAGATCCAATAAAAGGAATTTGTCATGTGACTGTTTATTAACTCTCAATTTATTGAAAGTGAAATTACTTACATGATTTGTAAGAACTAAATTATAATGATATCAAATGATTGTTTAAATTAAATAAAATAGATGATTACATACATGAACTATTTTTATTTCTTGTTTGTCAATATGAAGAGTAATGCAATGGCTTTTGAATTTCATAAAAAAGGATGGAAAAATGTATGTTTATTGTTTAAGCAATTAATTAAGTAATAAAAGTTTTTTTTTTCTTTTTTTCAAATTGTGCTATCTTATAATACAGATCGTTATTTGTTTAATTTTGGTACAAATGAAGTATATAAGGTATGTCTAATGTTACAAATAGCAAAAATTCAAATGCAAATCATGGTGACTTGACTAAATGTGAATGCTAATTGAATCAAAATAGTTAATAAATAATAATGTTCATTTGAAACAATTGAGAGTATAAGTTTGGTTTGTGTATGCCATATATTCCCGGGGGGGGAGGGGGGGGGGGGGGAATGAAAAAATGAAAAGTATATTACTATGCGCAGTGCTATAATAATTAATAAGTAAATGTTTTTGTGATCACAATTTGTCCGGCGTCCGTCTGTCGTCCGTCCGTCCGTAAACTTTTACTTTAAACGACATCTCCTCATAAACCGCTTAGCCAATTTCTTCCAAACTTTACAGGAATGTTCCTTGGGTGGTCCCCTTTGAAAATTGTTCAAAGAATGGAATTCCATGCTGAACTCTGGTTGCCATGGCAACGGAAAGGAAAAACTTTAAAAATCTTATTTTTCAAAACCACAAGGCCTAGAGCCTTAATATTTGGTATATAGCATCATCTAGTGGTCCTCTACCAAAATTGTTAAAACTATCCCCCTGGGGTCAAAAAATGGCCCTGCCCCGGGGGTCACTTGTTTTACATAGACTTATATAGGGAAAACTTTAAAAATCTTCTTCTCAAAAACCACAAGGCCTAGAACCTTGAAAATTCTCCTGGGGTCAAAAATGGCCCCGCCCCAGGGGTCACTAGTTTCATTACATAGTGTTATATAGTAAATCTTTAAAAATCTTCTCCGAAACTGTAAGGCCCAGGGCTTAGATATTTGGTATACAGCATCATCTAGTGGACCTCTACCAGATTTGTTCAAATTATTGCCACAGGGTCAAAATTGACCCCGCCTAGGGGGTCCTTGTTTTTACGTAGTGTTATATAGTAAATCTTTAAAAATATTCTTCTCCAGAACCGTAAGGCCAGGAGAATAGATATTTGGTATACAACATCATCTTGTGGACCTCTATCAAAGTTGTTCAAATTATTGCCACAGGGTCAAAATTGGCCCCGCCCTGAAAGTTATTTGTTTTTATATAGTCTTATATAATAAAACTTTAAAAATCCTCTTCTCCAAAATATAAGACCTAGAGCTTTCATATTTGGTATATAGTGTTACCTAGTGGACCTACACCAAAGGTATTCAAATTATTGTCCCGGGGTCAAATTGGCCTTGCTCAGGGGTCATTTGTTTTTACATTGTCTTGTCACTGAACATCTTTTCCTCTGAAAGTAAAGGTCAGAATGACTCCATACTTGATATGTAGCATCCTTACATGGTCCTTTCTCAACTTTGTTCAAATGGTTTTGTTTGGCCCCTTTTAGGGGTCACCAGAGCAAAAAATAGAAAAACCTTTAAACAACTTGATCTTATTAACTGCTTGATGGATCTTCAAGTCTGAAGCATCCTAGCATGGGCCTCTGTCAGGTCTTTTCAAATAATTTTGTTTGGCCCCTTTTAAGGGCCACCAGAGCTAAAATTAGTAAAAAAACATAACATTTTCTTCGCATGAACCCCTTGATAGATCTTCAGCAAATTTGGTTTGAAGTGTCCTTGCATGGACCTCTCTTAAATTTGTTCACATAATTTTGTTTGGCCCGGTTGCCATGGCAACCTAAAGGAAAATGTCAACAATTGGTTATAATCATCTTCTTCTCCTAAACCGCTTTGACAATTTTGATGAAACTTCATAGGAATGATCCTTGGTTGGTGCTTTTTCAAAATTGTTCAAAGAAATTAATTCCATTTAGAACTCTGGTTGACATGGCAACCTAAAGGAAAAGTGTCAACAATTGGTTACAATCATCTTCTCCTAAACCGCTTGGGCAATTTTGATGAAACCAAGAATGATCCTTGGTTGGTGCTTTTTCAAAATTGTTAAAAAAAATTAATTCCTTGCAGAACTCTGGTTGCCATGGCAACCTGAAGGAAATTATAGGCTGTCGTGTCCGCGCTGTGACTTTCTCTTATATGGACAGATTTTAAAATGAAAATGCCATATGTTTTCAACATACCAAGACAATGTGTCGTGTGCAAGACCCATGTCCCTACCTCTAAGGTGAAAGATACACAAAGTGTTTATTCACAATGGAATGCTGAATATGAGGACATAAAGAGTGTTGGCTGTCATTTAGTATGATTGTTGTTTTTTTTGCTCAGAGGCAATTTAATATAACTTGCAATATGTATTTGACACATAAAGGCAAGATAAACTTTTTATACGCCCGAAGGGTCGTATTATGTTATGGCCTCCATCGTCTGTCCGTCTGTCTGTCCGTCTGTCCGTCCGTTAGCAATTCCGTGTCCGGGCCATAACTTGGTAACTAATAAAGCGATTTTCAAATAACTTTATACAAATCATCACTACATTAAAAGGATGTGTCGCGCGCAATTTCCAGGTCCATACCTTAAAGACTAGAATCACCATGGGGGTGCGTTAGCAATTCCGTGTCCGGGCCACAACTTTGTAACTAATAAAGTCATTTTCAAATAACTTTATTCAAAGCATCATTACTTTAAAAGGATGTGTCGCGCGCAATTTCCAGGTCCACACCTCAAAGACTAGAATCACCATGGGGGGTGGGGGGCGTTACAACTTTGTCTCTAATAAAGTCATTTTCAAATAACTTTATACAAAGCATCATTACATTAAAAAGATGTGTCGCGCGCAATTTCCAGGTCCATACCTCAAAGACTAGAATCACCATGGGGGGGGGGGGGTTACAACTTTGTCACTAATAAAGTCATTTTCAAATAACTTTATACAAAGCATCATTACATTAAAAGGATGTGTCGCGCGCAATTTCCAGGTCCATACCTCAAAGACTAGAATCACCATGGGGGGGCGTTACAACTTTGTCACTAATAAAGTCATTTTCAAATAACTTTATACAAAGCATCATTACATTAAAAGGATGTGACGCGCGCAATTTCCAGGTCCATACCTCAAAGACTAGAATCACCATGGGGGGGGGCATTAGCAATTCTGTTTCCGGGCCATAACTTGGTTACTAATAAAGCGATTTTCAAATAACTTTATACAAATCATCACTACATTAAAAGGATGTGTCGCGCGCAATTTCCAGGTCCATACCTCAAAGACTAGAATCACCATGGGGGGGGCGTTACAACTTTGTCACTAATAAAGTCATTTTCAAATAACTTTATACAAAGCATCATTACATTAAAAGGATGTGACGCGCGCAATTTCCAGGTCCATACCTCAAAGACTAGAATCACCATGGGGGGGCATTAGCAATTCTGTTTCCGGGCCATAACTTGGTTACTAATAAAGCGATTTTCAAATAACTTTATACAAATCATCACTACATTAAAAGGATGTGTCGCGCGCAATTTCCAGGTCCATACCTCAAAGACTAGAATCACCATGGGGGTGCGTTAGCAAATCCGTGTCCGGGCCACAACTTGGTCACTAATAAAGTCATTTTCAAATAACTTTATACAAAGCATCATTACATTAAAAGGATGTGTCGCGCGCAATTTCCAGGTCCATACCTCAAAGACTAGAATCACCATGGGGGGGCGTTAGCAATTCTGTGTCTGGGCCACATCTTTGTTACTAATAAAGTGATTTTCAAATAACTTTATACAAATCATCACTACATTAAAAGGATGTCACATGCAATTTCCAGGTCCATACCTCAAAGTCTAGAATCACCATGGGGGGACGTTAGCAATTCCATGTCCAGGCCATAACTCAAAGACTAGAATCACCAATGGGGGGCGTTAGCAATTCTGTGTCCTGGCCACATCTTTGTTACTCGTCCGTTAGCAATGGGGGGGACGTTAGCAATTCCATGTCCAGGCCATAAATCAAAGACTAGAATCACCAATGGGGGGCGTTAGCAATTCTGTGTCCTGGCCACATCTTTGTTACTCGTCTGTTAGCAATTCCGTGTCCAAAAGGATGTGTCACGCGCAATTTCCAGGTCCATACCTCAAAGACTAGAATCACCATGGGGGGGGCGTTAGCAATTCTGTTTCCGGGCCACATCTTTGTTACTCGTCCGTTAGCAATTCCGTGTCCGGGCCATAACTTGGTAACTAATAAAGCGATTTTCAAATAGCTTTATACAAATCATCACTACATTAAAAGGATGTGTCGCGCGCAATTTCCAGGTCCATACCTCAAAGACTAGAATCACCATGGGGGGGCGTTAGCAATTCTGTGTCTGGGCCACATCTTTGTTACTAATAAAGTGATTTTCAAATAACTTTATACAAATCATCACTACATTAAAAGGATGTCACATGCAATTTCCAGGTCCATACCTCAAAGTCTAGAATCACCATGGGGGGACGTTAGCAATTCCATGTCCAGGCCATAACTCAAAGACTAGAATCACCATGGGGGGGGGGGGCGTTAGCAATTCTGTGTCCGGGCCACATCTTTGTAACTCGTCCGTTAGCAATTCCGTGTCCGGGCCATAACTTGGTAACTAATAAAGCGATTTTCAAATAACTTTATACAAATCATCACTACATTAAAAGGATGTGTTGCGCGCAATTTCCAGGTCCATACCTCAAAGACTAGAATCACCATGGGGGGCATTAGCAATTCTGTGTCCGGGCCACATCTTTGTTACTCGTCCGTTAGCAATTCCGTGTCCGGGCCATAACTTGGTAACTAATAAAGCGATTTTCAATTAACTTTATACAAATCATCACTACATTAAAAGGACCTCAAGCCGAATCTTCTTCGGGCGTATAATGCTCCGTTTCGCGGTGCTTTTGTTATGTAGTTGTTCATAGATCAATGTCACATTGGGGGGCATTTGTCACATACTTTGACAGCTCTTGTTCAATATTCTTTGAGAAACAAGCTATATTAATAACAAAGGTTAAACTCTTTTACTCAGGTGAGCGATTTAGGGCCATCATGGCCCTCTTGTTTTATGTATTATTTATTTATCATATGCATTGACAATTGATTATAATATCATAATATATTATTTATTCTTTTATTGTATGTATTCTAGATCATTAAATAAATATAAGTAAATATGCATTCAAATTTCTGTATGTAGTCTTAAATAATAAATGTTGATATTGTTAAGACCAAAATCCGCTGGACTTTAGACCAATATTCCCTGGAATTCAGACTAAAATCCACTGCAAAGCCTCTCAAAAGTATGGTAGCATGTATTTGTGTCTGTCTTTTACCTTAAAGGTTGTACCCACCAGGAATACTTTTTGTATCCTCTCAAAATTCAGACTAGGAAACTGACTTGAGGTTGAATATATAAGATTATGTTTTTCATCATCTTCAGACAAATAGAAAATAGCTATCAGCTAAAATCTTATTCAACAATAAATGTTTGAGAATGCTAAATATTAGCAGTACACATGGTATAAATCTTGTGAAACACATAGCAATAACGTGCTAAATAATGCACGTGAATCTAGGTAACTTGTAGTAGTAGAAGTCAAGTATCATCTTGGTTTATTACAGCAGAAGCAGTGATTACGAACTTCGTAATCACAGCCCCAGAAACAGAAGCGTTTTTGTTAAATCTCCCAGGTTGCGGAAACATGGCACATCGCAGGTGCGGATCCAGGAATTGATGTTAGAGGGGTAGTAACTTAGGGGCGCAACTTTTGACATGTGCTCCTCCCTCAGAACCGAAAGTATATGGCATAAACTGTTTTACGGGAATTTGGGGTTACTCCCTCATGTATGTAGTCGGAAATGGTGCATTATGAGCTTATTTTATTACCTTTGTTTCTCCGATATTGATGAAAACAGTAAACTTCGATTATTTTAGAGGTGGCGCACGCCGGGCGCTTAAACCGCTAGCGCTTCGACCAAATTCCTTGAGCTACACAGTCGGTCCAAGGCCAATTCCCCGCTATTTTGGCGCGAACACAAAACCATCGACTGTCCCCCCGGACCTGGGGTGGGGGGATGCTTACCATTGACTGGTGCATTACTTTAGCGACAGCGATAGGTTTTCATATTACTTTTTCCCTGTTTGAATGTAATATCTTAATTGTCTGTTAATATGTTCACTGATAAAACATTTGCGGCCTGGCACATTGCATCTCATTAGTCATGGCAGTATTCTTCAAGTTCAGGCTTCTTTTTTTCAAAATTCAAAATGTTTATTTTCTAACCCATTCATTGATTTAACAACACCATATTCACACATTCTCATTTACAAGAGGTTTGATAGTGATAAATCAAATGTGTAACGCATGGCACCATCACTCTGGTGAACGAGAATAATTTCATATAGCACAATGTACATGAAATAATGACAGTATGGCGAGTCGTTCCTTCACTATTTTTACCCATAAATACCATAAATTAAGCCTTTTCATACAATAGATCTCCATCACCTCTCCGACTCCTTTATAATTTGTGTAAATATATGAACATAATCATGTGGTCTTTAACAAAGATAGAAGTGTAAAAAAGTTTATATCTTCGACTTCAAAGAACTTCATTAATGCTAATTCTTGACCAAATTTTAGTTGCCTTTAACCTTGAAAATAATCGGTTAAATGGCAAGATGTTTGTAATCAAGCTTAACGACAGCGTTTTTGTGACATTGATGAAAGATGGATTTTTTTGTTTGTCTTTTTTTCAATCGGATAAAAAATTGTACTAGTATCTGATACAGGGTTAATGAAGCAATACGATGGTTAGACGTCATGCTAACCATTGTATAGTATAACAGCGATGAGGAATATGGATAAGTCGACAGTTGACAGGTAAGGACATTGTAAGAAGTGTCATTTTGCTAATTTTTGCTTTAAATATGGCAATATTTTTCTTTATTCCCATTTCCTACATGTTCCCATTACAAAATCTTACCTGTCCTTCCAATTGGAAATTTCCCATTTTAAAACTGAACTTTATTCTCCAATTGGAATTTTCCCATTAACCAAATATTCCAATTGGAATTTTCCAATGTTCATACTTTCCCACTTTGAATGTGGGAATCCTCCAATTGGAAAGATTCACTCATGGGAAGGATTCGCAAACAAATGCCTTAAATGAATCTATCGGTTCTTCATTTTTAATGAATATATTATTTTTCATGTAGTGAGTGTAAAATATTCTTAATTAAACAGTAAATTTCAATTTTAAAAATTATGTTCCAAATTCTCCCACAATTTTAATAGAGCCAGTTTTCCAATTGGAAAAGCTTGAAAAAGCCATTTTCCAATGGGAAGGCCATTTTCCAATGGGACTCCCATTGGAAAAGTTGACTTTAAATGCCAAAAAAACATATTTCTAAATTAAATTTCAGGAAACAAAAAATATCTCTTATTAGTATTACCTAACACATTTTAAAAATACAAAAATAAAAAACATTGGGTGAAAAATAAAAAAAATAAGTTTGCAAAAATTCCGGATTTGCAAACTTAATCCGGATGCTGTTTATAAATAGTGCAAGGTCTTTCACTTTCTAATCTTAATAAAGTCGGTTAAAAGATAACCTATCATTAGCTGTGGTAGTTATCCTTATTGCTGACTTGAAATACGTCAGTATACAAAATGATCTTTAATAATGCATTGTAACGCTTCATATTGTACTCTGTTGAAATGGGTACATTATACTGACAATGGTCTGATATTTGATATTTCAGCTGTAAATGAAAAGATAATGATTGCATTACTATATAGGCCCGGAGGTTAAGGTTTGCAAAATGATATGTTAAGGTTTTATCTCGAAATACTGCCCTTAAATCACGTTTATGATTTGCTTTTGAACGACACTGTGTTTATTTCAAGCTAAGTTGGCCAGCAGACAATGCTGAATTAATATTTTCTATGAGGTTATTTTATACTTAAACAAGTGTTAATAGCTGACTAATACACACACAATCGTAGGAATTCTTCAGTTTTGGCTGAATTTAGCTGTTTTTTATTTATCTCTATTTATACTCGCACTTGCAGCTTCATAAAAACACGTTCAGATTACTTACTTACGCAAGAATAACGCCCCAAAGGGGGATATTTTGCTTTAAGAAACAATTTTAAATGTTTAAATTATGTTTGCGACTAGCGAGGTGCGATCAATGAAAACAATAGTAGTGCACTACTGTTAACTATTATTATTATTATTATTATTATTATTATTATTATAAACACATACCGACAACATAATTATGGTATTTAAGCACTCACCGCTGACAAGCAGACATATGATAAAAAAAAATGTTCAGAATTGCTCAGACAAATAAACTTAATTTTGTAATGTATCGGTATTTTGGCAAGTTGGTTTCCGAAATTATAAAAAATGTACTTTTACAAGTTTTGAGTTAGTTCAGCTAGATTATTTCGAAAACTTCTATAACCATATTTGCCAATAATCAGTTTTGTAACTTAACCTTTAAACAAAAAAGCATAATTATAAGCTACTACATACTAATAATTATTTAGTGAAAGTATATGACTGTTTAATCTGTTCTTTAAAAGAAACAAAAATCAAAACTATTACCTTGTGTCCTCCAGAGCGACTTCCTTGTCTCCGTTTATTTCACAGACATAAGCAGTATTTATATACTGAAACTTACTTATTTTCTGAAAATGGTATTCAAAAGAACATAATAACAAAAAAAACATTCCTTCATTTTCAGAAAATCAATCGCACGAACCAAAGGCGTGCAACACTAAAACCGTCTGCATTTTTATCAAAACGAAAGAAGATATTCATTCAATATAGCCCTACATATCGACTGTGTGTTTTTCCTATGTGCGTGGGCTCTATTTTCCGAAAACCAAAACTAAATAAATTGATGTGAGACTTTGATAGTAAAAATTCTTCTAATCGCATCATTTCATGATGCATATATGTAATAATATGCTTATTTTATTATATGATTTATAAAGATTTAAGAGTTAATTAGAAATAATATTTCACTGCTTCAAAAAGCGAAAATATTAATTTGGTGTTTAGCACTGACAATCACTAATCCCCTATATGATGCACTAATCCCCTATATGATGCACTAATCCCCTATATGATGCACTAATCCCCTATATGATGCACTAATCCCCAATATCATGCAATACGTCTAATAGCATAGCGACTATACAATGAAATGCCAAAGGCGTTTCCAGGATTTGCCAGAGGGGGGTTTCCTTAGGGCGTAACCTTTTGACAAGCGCCCGTGCCTCTGAACCGAAATGTTTTGGTGAATGTGTTGGCAGGGGGGTTGTTCAAGAAATCTAACACAAGCTTTAGTTCAAATGGTGCATTTGGGCGTATTTCTCCTTCAATGAAATAAAAAGTAAACTTGGACAATTCAAATGGGGGGTGGGGGGGGGGTGTGGCGCGCCGGGTGTTTTTAACGTTTATAGCAATCAACATTGTGATCAATGTGGTAAGAAGGGGCACGAGCGGGAGACATTGTATGCAAAGGACATTTCTTTCTCGGCCGTTTATGAATATGATCAGTTTACAAATTAAAATAGAATCACATTTGCACCTTGAAAAATCTAGTCATCACCTTTTCGAATATCCTTTATCATCGTCATTCCGATAGCCGGTGCACGAACGTTCATGTAAGAGGGATGTCTGCTCTAGCCCGTTATTATTATTTTGTTTAAATAACAAGACGTAACAATTTCTATTTCCGGATGAAATGCTAGAAATTCAAACCAGTCTTAATAGAGAAAAATCCGTTTCTTGAATTCGTTTTCCGTTGATGTTTTTTGCCTTCATTTCGCGCCGCTGATGGAAAAGGTTTTCTCTCCACCTCAGAAAAGTAGATCCAATAATTTAACCATGCTAGACATTCTTATCTTGCCCACGGACGAAGATAAAATGTCCGTATGGAACTCCTTTTTAACGGTCACTACATTATAATAACCTCCCTTGTTGAAGACTGTCGTCAGTAGCATCAAGGAAACCTTGTCTTATGGTAATATTTAGAACGCTAATTAATTATTTCTCGCTTCAAATGTCACCATAAAACAGTTTTCACGCACCATTCAAGAAATAATGCTTCATTTACCTATTAACTGGATCACTGCGCGCGTATCCATGACAACCATGTGCTATCGCATTACATACGCAATTATTTTTACTAAGCACAAAAGAGTTCAAGCAAAAAATACATTTTTAATTAATTTTATTTAACTGTAGGGAGAAAAAGCATCTACCATAGCCCCTCGTGTCAGATAGTTTCATCCCGACCCTCGCGCAGGGTGTTTTGCGGAAACTCGGTAAACCTCGTTTCCGCAAAACACCCTACGCTCGGGTCGGAATGAACCTATCTTACACTCTCGGCCATGGAAGATACTTATAGTCTGATAGACCACTTCTTACAAGACATTTTTGTGTAACATATATTTAGAGGAATGAGCAACAGAACGATTTACGTATGTTTACAATATTATGTTCAAAGTTTATCAATATAATTTATTTTTTGCAGAAATCTTCAAGTTTAAGCTCAAAAAATATCACCCTTACAATAAAATGCTAACGAAGCGCCGCATCAACAACGGATGTCTTGGGAGTCCGTTTATATTTCGTGAAACTTAACAGTATTTATATAAAGTAACTTCCATATTTTCTGAGAATTGTACCCTAAATAGTATAATTGTATAGAATTATTCCTTCATTTTCAGAAAATCATGCCAGAAAACCAGACAAGTGCAAAACCAAACAATATACACTATTATCAAAACGAAATAAGACGTTCCTGAATACAGTCCTAAATAAAGACACTTTGGAACAGTGAGGAGGGTTAGCCTTGTTTTAATGACGGTTTGCCCGTTTAACGGTGATTTTGCCCCTTAGCATGAGTTTGGCCTTGGTAGGGGCAGGACTCATTATTGTAAATGTTTGACCCTTAACGAGATGATGCCTTTGTGGTATAACGGAAACAATTGCTGTATATCGATATTACCCTTTGCGGTGTAAGGAAAATAACTGCTGATTAACGCGACGTGTAATAACGAAAGAGTTATTCATCATGTTGGATAGATTGTTTTGCTCATGATTTTAATAATGTTCAAAGCCGCCTGAGCCACTGGGTATCCGGGTTCATTCAAGCTCAACGCTTTGGGTATAGTGAAAACCTTATGGCGCCAAAGGCTTTGGACAATGCTAAGACATGAGCAAATGTTTTGACATGAATGGGTAGCGCGCCTAATAAAGATTATTTATCTTTTTGATGGAGGGGAGATGGACACTACAATTCAAGCCCGGTGTATTTGCAAAATTTATAAGGTTACCTACCAGGTTAATGGGGGTAACCAGAGAGTTGAAGTTTTGACATTGAGCAGACGAGCTTTGCTTTAACAAGAAAACCCTTATTTAGTTTACTCTTATCTTTTATGTTACATTAATAAGTAATATGTATGTTTAAACAAATTGTACTTACATCCGTTTCTCGTTATATTTATGCTAGGTAAAGCATACTTACATGCAGCGGGTAAAAAAAATGGAACGATTAAGGCCAACAGATGAGCTTAACATTTACAAGAACTCTGTTGTCATGCCCATCTAGTTATAGTTAAGTTTAGTAACTATGTAAAGTGAAGATAAAAATAAATAGTTTGATACATCCTACTAAAATATGTTTTGGAAGCAGATAAAAAAATAAACAAATTATCAACCCCACTCATAAAGAGAGGGTATAACCCCCAGCCCCCTTGCGGACCAAATAGTCTTATCATTTCCCAACCCAAGCTTGCGTTAAAATATTTAGATTTTGCCTACCGAATCATGCCATATTTGAGTCTGCGTACCGAGTACTACACTGAAGTACAAATGCCCCTTAATGGGGCTGTATTCCGTATGATAAAATAGCGAAATCGAATTGTCGAAAACTGACATAAACTTGGCATCGATGTGTACAATGCATTGAAACTTACTAACTGTTGTACCACATACAGTGTAACTGCCTTCCCTCAAACAAGCGATCGTTCGAGAACCGGCGTTCCCTCGAGGTCGGAGCTTGGTTCCGAACTTTTTTCCTTCTATTTTTATATAAATTATACCCACGCTGCATCGAAACCTAATTATGTCGAGCAGTCGAGCAATATCCTCGGTCCCAAGTACACAAATCGTGCCCAAAACCTTATGGCTCACTCGAGGACATAATTTTACACTTTTTCCCGAACGCGTGTTCCAAAATAAACAAACAATTGCTAGGTGTTAAAATTTTCGCAAGTTGTAAAAATTGCAATGACAGTTGAAAGGCAATTTGATAAGGTGTAAAAAAAACGTTTTTCACTGTTAACGCATGCCCGATATTAGTTGATATGGGTATTTGAGATGATAATTATGAGAAGTTAACGTTTTAGATGTGGTCAGAAGGTTCTTTGAATTCACTGCCGATTCTGACCGTGATCTTCAGACGCTCTGTACGCTGTCACGTCACATTACGATTGAACAGTTTCGCGAAACCGACAAGATGCGCCAATCAACAATCCTTGATTTTGCGAAACTTAAATCTGAATAATGCCACAATATGTATTGTCATTCAAATGTTGCTTGTTACGAAAATGTGCTTTTTTGTTAAAATAAACATTTCTATTTATGCATTTATTGTTTTTTTCTTTTGCGTTTTACATTTAGTTTCGTCAACCTTTGAACATATATGCGATTTCCAAAACGCAACATATAATCGATGTCTTAGTTAACAGTCTGTTTGACGACTTCAAACTTAAAATAAACTGAATATTTCATATCAAACTGGAAAATTGAAAATCGGGTCGTTCTAAACATCGGTTCCCTCGAGGTTTTGGCTGTTTAGCAGTTATTTCGTATTTTTTTCATTTAAAAAGATTACTGGGTATGTCTACCAGGTAGAATTCATTCCTTATGCGTGATTGGCTAGTCGGTGTTATCACGTGATATTACCGAGGTAGATGCATAGCTAACTTATGTCAACCTTTTAGAGTTAGCCTTCATAGCTCAGTGGATACGACGCTGGACTGCAATTTTGGCGACACGGGTTCGAACCCGGTCTCCGACACATTTTTACATTTTGGTACTTTTTTTACAATTATGATATCAAAGCGTAACACATTCTATTCGATAATTGTCCTGAGATTCGTTACAGAAAAATACTTTTTTGGTGGCAATCTGGTGTACAGTTCCTTTAAAACCTATTGACTATCGCGAACCAAACACGCGGTTTAAAGCATCTTCTGTTACTCAGCGACAAGGCTCAAATTCAATCTTATTTCTCGCTAGTTTTGTTTTGGTATACAATGTGTTATGGTTTACTTTTCTAGACATTGCGAACGGTCGACAGTATTATTGTTGCTTAATAGATTGATGAGCAAGATATAAATGAAGCAAGCATATACCAAGACAATATTTATTCCCAATTGATTATAATAAGCATAATTATCAAATATTTTAATCCGTTACAACAGCCATATGTATGTGTTTACATCATAAGACAAACCAAAGCAAACATGATAATTTTGCGCTTAAACAAACAAGAACACATTAACGATTATAGTTACTTTAAAACAATAAAAACATATTCTATTGTACCGTTCTTTTAATTTTTGTATATTGAGACAAAATAGTGGTCGTTGACATCAAAGTAAACGAAATGACACATACATTAACCAACACTGATACTTAAGGGACCAACCACTCCAACCTTACTTTCATTTTCACTTTTAAAGGATACACAGAACAAAAAGGTATGCAAATCTGATGAAATTTTTCAATTCATACAAATGATAGATGTATATATGCACCAACCAACTATATACACTGTTACTTATACACATCCACCATTTTTGTTTGTATTCGGGAAAAAATAATTGTGCGGACACACATACAAACAGTTCATTGAATAAAAAGTAAACAATTTATATACACATCATATGCTAGTACATTATATACATCACCATACAGCCTCTGACGTGAAAATTCACAGTACTCAAACACACACGCACAATTGTACATATTAACATTTTAATTTGTCAAAGTAAAAGTATGTTACAACAGACATGCAAGAAAAACAATACAGGCAATATGGCAATTAACGTGATTAAAATATGCGATAAGGCGACTTTACCACATGGGGTACACTGACTTACACTTTATGATCAATAAAATCTGCATTTGATACAGAACTGTTTTTGTAGAATAAAAACACAGAACAAGAACATTATACTACGTATACTACAGATCACAATATACAAATATGTTATCACAAAATTGTCAATGATTAAAGTGCAGTGTTTTGGTAAGCATTTGGTTTCTTCTGCTCTCCTGTTATCAGATGAAGTAAATGTTTAGTATTGCATTGTTTTGGCGTAATACCCGCACGTGTGAATAAGTCAAAGGATGTAGTTGAAAAACGACACCAGTAAAGTGATCCCTATATAGATTTGAAGTTTTCAGCACGTGTTATTAATATTTCGAAAGGAAAAGTAACAACTCCTCACACAGTCATCGACAGAAGATGTACTGTTATATCAATGCGCAAGCTAGTGTTAAATTGGATTTTTTCGTATGCTTGTTTCTTTATATGTCTTAATATATTCTCCTTTGAAGAACGTAATAGCCAGACTTCAATCATTTTACCAGTGGAAAACGTCACGAATGCGTTGGAATACGGATTTTTGGTCACGTTTGTTTCCTTTACCGAAAACACCAATGGTATGCGCTTCCCTGTGAAATGTCTCAAAATCATTGTGAATGAGGGCGCGTTTCCGGAATGCTTGCAAAGTCTTAACTCGATTTAACCATCCTTGTTTCTTGTGCATCTTTTCATTCTCGATCATAAGGTCTATATGGTCAACCATGGTCAGCGGGTTAGGTCTAAGTGCAATTTCTGCTAGACGGGCATTGCAATCCCGTATAACGATCATCATGTCTTCTATAACGTCAATCATTTTTTCCAGTTCTTGACCCATCTGTTCCAGGAGTTGCTCTTGCGTGAGCAATTTACCGGAGGCTTCTTCGTACTTTGCTTTCATTTCACCATACGTTTTGTTTTCTGTCACCGTAATGAAAGAAAAGATGTACGGTGTGTTGGCATGCTCTTTCCAGAAACATCTGTCTGGGCAAATAGTACAGTATCCTCCCGACATCGCGCAGCAATTGATTTTTTGGTCATCATTTGCGAAGGCGCAATTATCATGACATGTGAAATGACAATGTGTACAATTTGTCACATGCTGTCCACGAGGCAAATCTGTTTTGACCTGTCGTGTTGAAGTTACTGTGTACTCGAAGTCCTTGTTGTCCGCGATAAGTGATTTATGGTCCCCAAACAGCTTTATTTCTGCTTTAAGTTGATTGACCTTCAGAAGTCCAGCATCCAACATTGGTTCCAGATTTTTTATGGTTACCTCCAGACGATTTCTTTCATACAAAACGTCACTAGTCATCTGAAGGCTCTTTGTACTCATTGTGCCCAGCGTTTGGAAGAAATTACGGAAACCTTTCATTCCCATATCCCAAAACATCGGGGCCAAACTCGTGTTGTCTAAATCAACATTCTTTGCATAAAGCCCAGAGTTATTAAAGGTAAATCGCGTACCAAACGGTAAACCCGATTCCAACAAAGCAGCAAGTACTGGAGGGTCAATTCCATCTGCGAATGTTATCAAGGAACATATGTTTTTCTCAATATCTTTTCCAAAGAGGGACATGATCGACTGGAATATATAGCTTTGCAAAGGCGTAAGCCTAGCATCAGGGGCCTTAATCAGAAAGCAAACGGCATCAATTGATACGACGCCCTGTGGTCCTTTTTTTGAAAACAATTCTCTTATTTGTCCCACAATTTCTTGGTCACGTTCTAGGCCACGGGTGTCACCAAAACCTGGCGTGTCTATAATGTTGATAGAGTAGGACAGGCGGCTCCCTTTTTCAGGATGAATTGTGTAGCATGTGATCCATTCTGTTTGGGACAAGGCCTAGAATAGTACACAAAGAGTAAGATTGATTTAGAGACCTGACAAAAGTGAGTAACGTTTGTAAGAGAAACCACAACACGAGTTATTGAGACTATACACGAGCGCTTAAGTGCGAATGTATAATTCGATAACTAGGGTTGGTTGCGGGTTAAGTGGCTGTTTTGTTACATAGTGTCAAAACAATTGTAAAATCAAAAACATTAGGGTAGATGAATAGGGTTGCAATTGACCCAAAGCGGCTATAAAACAGTTACTCTAATTATACACAAAACCAAACATTCCCAAACATTGTACTTACAGTCATATATTATATATAACGAGCTACTCAGCCATGTTCCATCGAAACAAACTCGGATGTATATGCACGGTTTACAATGTCAGAACATTTTACTAACCACCTTTTCTAATAAAAAGAGGTTGTTTTTGATTGAAAATTGCCGAGATGCTCAGATTGGCTAAATATGCATATAAAAAACTGACATTTTACCTGGTTTTTCGTACGCTGTTTTTCTTCGTCTTCAAGATTTATGATTGTAAATCTAAATGGGTCGTCCCAGTTGACACTCAGAATGTAGTTTGCCATTCCATCAACGAGTGTGCTTTTTCCAGTGCCAGTTTCCCCGATCATCATAATGGTCTTCTCGTTCCGGATACGTTTTGGCCGTGTTCCTACATTGATGAAAATGTCCAGACTGACATGAACCAATTGTAGTGTTTTGTAGACGATTATAATGAATAAAACAATTAAAATAAACGTTAATTATCATAAACTGTTTTGACATAAAGAGATCTACAGCGATGACCATAATATATAACTGATATTTTTTACCATTACTATTTCACCGAGTAATTTTATTTGATATCAATGTATAGTATGATTCTTTTTAAATCATTTAAATATTGAATTTTGAAATTGTAGTTAAAATAATAATACAAGTTTTGGACCCGGTCAAGTAGTATTGAAAATGATCACGTGTATTTTGAGAGTAGTGATTACTTTACAGTAAAGGGACGTTACTATTGAGGTGAGTTTGCAGGATTGCCTGTTTATGATAATTGTTTTACCTATTTCAAATTTTCTTGTCCTTGCCTTCTTGTTTCTAGCTTCAGCTAGTTCAGTCATCGGTAATGCATAGATTGCAGGAACATTATCGACATTGTCCATCCTTACAGCGTAATTGACCAGTCGTGAAGCAAGGGAGGATGCAATGACAATCACGTCGCTTTCCTCGCTGTATGGGCCTTCAACGTCATCATAAACCACCCTGACTCTGAATACGAACTTTGTGTCGGACTTCAAGTTAGTTAGTCTGACAGAGGACTCCATAAATTCCCCGTGATAGAATCGCCATTTCATTCCACTATTCAGATCCTTATATCCGATTTGAAAGTAATTGTTTTTATCAAAGTCTGTGGGCTTCTCCCAAGAAAGAGTAACTGAGTCCGAACCAATATCGGACGCCATAGGCTTTCCAGGACGATCCTACATCAGAGAAATACTTAAAGCTTAACTTTCAGTTATAATCACAATTTAAATTCATATATCGACCAAATTGCATTACACAGTGATTTTACACAATAGGGCGATTATTATATAATGATTGCTACAGTAATATAACTGAAAAATGACCGTGTAAACCTTCCTTTTGCCTATTTTGCCGTAACTGAATCCAAAATTGTTGAATTCATTCAAAAAAAGCATTGTACCTGTTTTTGTTGATTTCGTTGCCACTGCTTACTAACTGACTTTTGATCGGTATAATCGACCTTTGTCTTGACACCTGCATACCTAAAACGAATAAGAAAACATCAGTATACATAACCGGATCGTACGGCATAAACATGATTAAGAAACAGCCGTTAATTCATTTATCTAAACTTTTATAATTCAATAATGAAACCCATATACTTGAAGGAACAGTTGTCTTCCATGGCTGCATTAAAGTCGTCTATGGTCATTAACATATGACCCTCACTTGTGTCACGATGTTGTGATGCACAGTCGGAGCAAAAGCAAAGATCATTACATTCTGGACAAACGAAGGAAGCCTGGTTCTCATCATCCCTGACCGTGCAAGGCTGGCACATCTTTGTGGCTTCCTCTTCGTCAAGCTTACTTATGGGAAGGAGCATGTGGGATTTAGTTGCCTTTTTACGGCTGTGTATTTTGCTACAGGAATCGCACATCAATTCATCATCACAAGCTGGACAATAATTCACCGCATTTTGAACGATATCTTGCGCAGCGCATAATTCGAAAAAACGGACTATATTGCCGTCATTATCATCGCATTTGTCGTCAGCTGTATTTTCAATGCAACTAGACGGCGGAGATCCGCTGACGTCTATAGTTACTGGACACGTTGTATTGCCTGAAGCCACGGCTGTATCGTTATGCGTTTTGGAGGTGGGCTCACGAATGTTAGAATCTTCGGCCGAAGTTTGTTCGGAATCTATTTCCGAGGTTTCATCATTCGTTTTACGTGTAGCATCCTGTTCGTCTGGTTGTACATCAGACATGATTGTGTGATGTGTAAATCTAAAATGCCACCAAGAAAAAACTATTTGATCTGGGTATATTGCAGAGAGTATTTTAATCACATGTCATTAGTACAATATATACTCGACAAACGTCCTAAGAATGATTATTATATTTGTTAAGACTTAAAATCTTTTATTTGTCTTGGTATGCAGAACGTTCCACATGGAAAAAAATCGAATTCATTATCGGTATCGGCTTTAGCTACGCTAGGGCCTTTTGCCAATATTAATTCATTTCTGTTTAGGTTATCATTTCTCCCTAGATAGAAAGTGGCCAAAATGCCATTGCGTTTATATCCTAAAGAACTTCATCATAGTTATCGACAGACATTAGTTGGCCGTTCTGAGCAAGAAAATTCACTTGCTTTAGCATCTGTTTAAGGTGGCTTCAATATCTGAATAATAATTATCGACGGTCCTGCCTTTTTGCAAAACTCATGTTGTGCTTGGTACTATCGAGCATCTAAATACTTTATCTTACTACTGAATTAAGTACTGTTAAGAGTAAATGTAGAAAAGAGTTTAAATACCATGTTTAATTAAATTCAGTCAAAAAGGTTTGGTCTAGCTAAATTATACGTCACTGAAAACCTTGAATAGCAAGCCCCCATTTTTGGCAATAGCCAGTAACATCCTTACATTATCGCCATGTGAGTTTGGAAGTATCACATGATTTCAATTTACTCAATGATTCTTTTTGCAAGTTCATTATCTGAAACAATAGGTTTCTAATTGGTGTTTGCACTTATTTGATCCATTTACTCCGCCAATTGTGTAGTCACGAGAAGTTTTGGTGCAAAAGTTTAACCGTTGTGTTATTTCTTGTAGTGTATGTCGATTGGGAATTGTCGCGGCCTATTTAATGTGTTCTTATAGCAAATGAAATGGATTTATGTTTGTACAAAAATAGAAAAGCACCGAAAAATTAACGTTAATGCTACTCTTCGTTTAAAATTCAGTACTTTGTTTATATTTAAATCGTAAAATTTACGTAAGTATGTTTGCATAGTACATAACTTTAAAGGGATGACTTCCATGGCCTCCTGACTAGGTCTGTTATAACGAAATCATGTTGTGCCGGTGTATCGGGTATCCTTAATAATGTGCAAATAAACACCTGTTTCAAGCTTAAAACCTTATAGCTGACGTGAATTTGAAAATTATTTCAAGTAATTTCTGCAATCGTTAATTCAATTTCAAAAAGAACAGATCACAAATACTCGGAAATCATTCACATAATAGTTCATATTTCATTGCGGCCTTGTTGCTGTTGTAGTATTTGAAAGTCTTCGTCAAATAGCGTACACCTGGAGATCGACCAAAATGGTTTAATTAATAGATATTAAAGGAAATTGAACAATCTTAGAAATGTATTGCTAACCATTTACCTGACGGCTTAAAATGGTAGACAAGATAGTTATGTTTTCAAGTGCAGCTTACACACAAACACACACACACACACACACAAACTTAGTACAATGCGACATGAAGTTTTAATTTAAGACATCCAGACATGAAACACGCTCTTAAGACAACGATACATGATACACACTGGGTAAAATGAGTCCTGGTCTTCGTGATATGGAAAACGAGAAATGAAACACGCATTAAGGACAATGCCAAATGATACACGCACTAGGAACAAGGAAATTTGGTATACGCAGTAGGAACCTAGATACTTGGTACCCCTATTAATGACAACTCGACGGGATAGACACACCTAGGACAACGATATATGATACACGTTCTAAGGACATGTAACGAGACATGATACACACACGTAGGACAAGGCGGCATGGCACACACTCTAAGAACAGCGAGGCATGATACTTAGGACAACAAGATATGATACACTCACTTAGGACCAAAATAGATGGTTCTCCAAATTAGGACAACGAGACTTGATACCAGCAGAGAGGAGATCGCGACTAGGCACACGCACTATATATAACAGGGCCAGTTACCTTTACTGAAGGCAATGAGATATGATAAACACACATAAGGGGGAGCGAGACATGATACGCAATTTGGACAATGCGACTTTTACTATCACTTAGGACAACCAGACAGGATACCAGCACTTAGGACAAGGAGACTTGATAGACACAATGAGGACATTGATAAGCCATGATCAGACACTAAATACAGCAATGCATTGAACTCAAACTGGGGGCGATGAAACATGATCCGCACAAAAATAACAACTAGAAACTTGTGAAATAGGGTTTGCTTTAAATGATTGCATGCAATCATCAATGTTAAATAGTCATTTTTGAGAACCAGGACTAATTATCAATAAAGAGGCTGTTCCAGAAGTTTATGTAGAGCGCCGTTATGCCCAAACTAAAGATTAAAGAGAGCAAAAGTGGTATATGGGACCAACCTCATTGAACGCATTAAGTAAATTTAGTATAATATGTGTCGGGAGTAATCGGTATTTGCTGTACCGTAATGACAATTAAATTGTATCAGGTTTAAGGACGGAGTGCCGTACCGGTAACATGATTTTGTAGGCTAAAAGTGAGCAAAAGGTGAGTGTGGTTTTCTTAAAACCAAAATTTAACTTACAAAAAACACAAAAAGTTAGTTGGTTACAAGTGGGTTTTTTTCTCTCATTTTTTAAAAGGTATAAAGAGGGGTTTTCAATCTAGAAGTGTGTTTAAAGTGCGGGTTTTCATTTAGAAGTGTTAAATGTGTTTTTTCGTGTGTGTTTTTTGTAAGCTCAAAGACCCACTTAAACCCAGTGCCAATACCACCGTCTTTTATTCATGTTAAAACTGGTTTAAATCGGGTTTTGCTCGCTTATTTGGGAAGGGCATACTCGCGCGTACCTCATAGTATATTTTGTTGTCTGTGGAGGACGGGGAAATTAATATATCTAATTTCAAAGATAAAATAACTTTATTCATTACGTACTTATAACATTCAAATTCTATGTTTAGCTATTCATACTAGTTAAAACAATATTTAATCTCTAAATTTAGACAACTTAATAAACGCGTATTAAAGGGGATAGGTTTTGTGAATTGTTATAACGATTATTTTAGTTTAATTATGGTTTCCAAATACCAGTGCTATGATGATATCATACTAAGTGTACTGTTTTTTTACAAGAGCTTTCTCTGAGACTGTCTGTTCGACTATTCCGCCGCTTTTGAGATTAAGGATTGCACATTTTTGTGACAGATGCGTGTATGCCTGTAGTTTCTTTTTAGAATGATGCCTGCGTTGTATAAACACTCTAATTCCGGCTGTTAGTGAAATGCAGACTAGATTAAAAATGTATGATATTCATTATAAATTATGATATGTGTATAATAGTGCAAGAGTTACTATACTTCTTCAATTAGAGTGCCTGTTGTTGTTGTTTTTGTGTGTGTTTTTTTTCAAATACATTGATGATTGGTAGGAAATAGCTTTTGCTGTGCACAGAAAACACTATATTTGAAATTATGTCGAACAAAAAAAAGTATGATATTCATTATAAATTATGATATGTGTATAATAGTGCAAGAGTTACTATACTTCTTCAATTAGAGTGCCTGTTGTTGTTGTTTTTGTGTGTGTTGTTTTCAAATACATTGATGATTGGTAGGAAATAGCTTTTGCTGTGCACAGAAAACACTATATTTGAAATTATGTCGAACAATTACCATCATTTAAGTATTGCCTTCCTTATTCTTTAAATACTTTTGTCATAAGTACATAAAGCATAATGCGTAATTTACCCTACAACAGCTTAAAGTTTAATCATATAGTTGGCATCCGTTGTCTGTCGTCTGTTATGATCACTTTAGCAGCCGACAACAACTGGTAGTTTGTATAAAATTTACAAATATTTTACATAACATAGTCGTCTATGAATGTACCTTGTTTAACACTTTACATTTCATTTTAGAGGTCATTTGTCTGAAAGAACAAACGGTTACATTTTACATACCATGGTACTGATCGTATGTTGGACTGTATCAGGTGTAACAATTTATATGCCATAGCAGTGGTCGTCTGTATGAAAGTTTATATATGCGCTATTTAACGTGATGTTACTCCTACATTACAGGTTTATATATGCGGTATTTGACGTGATGTTACTCATACATTACATTAAAGGTTTATATATGCGGTATTTGACGTGATGTTACTCCTAGATTACATTCACGGTTTATATATGCGGTATTTGACGTGATGTTACTCCTACACTACATTAAAGGTTTATATATGCGGTATTTGTCGTGATGTTACTCCTACACTACATTAAATATGAATATGCGGTATTTGACGTGATGTTACTCCTACATTACATTAAAGGTTTATATATGTGGTATTTGATGTGATGTTACTCATACATTACATTAAAGATTTATATATGCGGTGTTATATTTGATGTGATGATACTCCTACAAACATTAATGGTTCATATATGCGGTATTCGATGTGATGTTACTCCTACATTACATTAAAAGTTTATATATGCGGTATTTGATTTGATGTTACTCCTTCATTACATTTAAGGGTTATATATGCGGTTTTTGATTTGATGTTACTCCTACATTACAATAAAGGTTTATATATGCGGTATTTGATTTGATGTTACTACTCATTACATTAAAGGTGTAATTTAGCTGTGGCACGTATGTTGTATCAATGATATAAATAGTGTAAGGTCTCTCACGTTCTCATCTTTATAAAGTTTGTTTAAAGCTAACGTATCATTAGCTGTGGTAGTTATCCTTATTGCCCACTTGAAATTGTCAGTATACAAAATGATCTTTAAATAATGCATTGTAATGCTTCATATGTTACTAAGTTGGTCAGCAGACGAATGCTTCATTTATACGTTTTATGGAGTTATTTTAGACTTAAACAAATGTAAATAGCTGCCACATACACACATCATCGTAGGAATTCTTTAGTTTGGGCTGAATTCAGCTTTTTTTATCTATCACTGTTTATACTTGAACTTGCAGCTGGATAAAAAACACGTTTAGATTACTTATTAACGCAAGAATTACGTCCCGTAGTGGAATATGTTGCTTTAAGAAACAATTTAAGATGTTTATTTTTTTGGCCTAGCAATGTGCGAGCAATGACAACAGAACAGTTCAGCTAAATGATTCCGATAACCTTAATAATCATATTTGCCAATATCCTGTTTTGTAACTTAACATAAAATGCATAATAATAATCCACTACATACTAATAACAATTCAGTGAAAGTAAATGACTGTTTAATCTGTTCTTTAAAAGAAAACAATCAAAACTATTACCTTGTGTCCTCCAGAGCGACTTCCTTGCATCCGTGGATTTCACAGACCTAAACAGTATTTATATACTGAAAATTACTTATTTTCTGAAAATGGTATTCAAAAGAGGAAAATAACAAATTACTATTCCTTCATTTTCAGAAAATCATTCGCACGAACCAGATGCGTGCTCCAAGAAAACCGTCAAAACGAAAGCATATATTCATTCAAAATAGTTCTAAATATAGAATCTGTGTTTTTCCTTTATATAAGTGGTTTCTATTTCTGGAAAACCCAACGATAGTAGACAAAATAAACTGATGTGGGACTTGGATATTAAAATTCATAGAGCCAAAATTATCCCAGAGTCATTAAGTGAATTGCATAGCCAATAATGCAGGAAGTGAAATTTATATGGAAACTCGTTTTTCCTTTTCAACGTTCATTCGAGCCCTTTTCCGAAATGTGTCTGCTTTAAATTGTTAGATGGAAGAAATTTTCAGAAAATAACAGCATAATGATGTTGATTATGCAATAGTTACCAATGTCTCGATCAATGAAGGTTGGCCTATGTACTGCGACTTAAATATTTTGTTTGTTATATGTTCGGCTACTGGACATGTTCAGGCAGTTGCCAGTGTATTATTCATTTACATATGGCACCTGAATGGTTTCTAACACTCTTATATATGTTTATTACCACAGACGTGTACGAATCATAATCTTTACTTAATGATATTAGGATTAAATGAATGAAGGTTTTCAACATATCGTAGAATATATATACAGAGGTGATTTTACATTAAAAAAAAGAAAGAAACATTGTATGCATAAAACTTCCCGTGGTTTTCGATAGGCCAACATATTAAGGGACATTTCTTAATCCACCGTTTATAAATATGCTTAGTTTTTAACATTAAAGGGACTAGACACCAGATTGTTCCAAAAACAGGGTGCAGTATTTTTTCAAAACAAACCTAGGATTGTCAAGACCAGCTAGTATAAAAAAACGATTATACATCATTTTAAATGTTTAAAAAAAATGTTTCTGTCGTTGCCTCAGCTGAGTTTACCCGTTTTAAAATAATGGATTCCCAGTTTGTAGTGTGTATATTTAGCATATGAAAATCACGTTATTAGTACAAATACAAATACCGATACTATTTTCTAAATTGACAGGTATTTACTTAGTAGACAAACCTAGTAAATTTCGAATTAAAAAAGATACGCAAAAACAGCAAAAAATACTTGTGTTGTAAGCAATGTGATACGTCAGTAAGTAACATTCAATGCGTTGTACACAACGACTTCTTCTTTATTATCTTGCAATTGTATCATCTGGTGTCTAGTCCATTTAAAATATATTAACATTTACAGCTTGAATCCAGGTACTGGTATTATATTTTCCACTTTATTTTTTACATTTTATTTTGTCAAACAATTAAATAAATCAATTAAAGTTAATTTTACTAATGCTAATACCATTTAATGCTAAATATCTTTACCGGAAGCGTTGTTTTTGGTCATCGTCATTCCGATAGCCGGTGCACGAACGTTCATGCAAGACAGATTTGTGCTCTAGCCCGTTAATTATTTATAATCAATACATGAGAAGTGGAAAACCCGTACTAAATTTCTCCATACGAAATGGAAAATATTCTTAAACACGTAACAATTTTGACTTCCGGATGACATGTTAGAAACATCTTACTAAACCAGTTTTATTGGATAGAAATCTATCGCATGCATTTTTTCTCCGTTTATGTTCTTTTTGCATTCTTTAAGAGTCGCAGATTAAAAATAAGAAGTCTGACAGACCATGACTTACAAATATTTTTTTTGGCGAACTGTGTTTTTAAATTTATGTAAACAATATTCTGTTCAAAGTTAATTACATATCATATAGTTTTTGCAGAAATCGTTTAAAATAATAAGTTTAAGCTCCAAATATGTCATCCTTACAATGTAATGCTAACAAAGAGCGCATCGACAACAGCTGTCTTGCGGGTCTGTAAATTCTATTAAAACTTAATAATATTTATATAAAGGAATTACCGTTTCTTTCTGAGAATGGTAGCCCACAGAGTTAACATAGTATCATTCTTTCATTTTCAGAATATCATGACCGAGAACCATACAAGTGCAAAACCAAACCATATATTATCAAAACGAAATAAGACGTTCCTGAATACAGTCCTATATAAAGAGTAAAGGCACTAGAAGTAGACCAGTGAGGAGGGTAAGCGATATTTTAACGATGATTTGCCCTTTCTACGATGATTTGCCGCTTAGCAGGACTCATTATTGTAAATGTTTGACTCTTAACGAGATGATGCCTTTGTGGTATTACGGAAATAATTGCTGTATAACGATATCACCTTTGTGATGTAAGGAAAATAACAACTGAAAAACGCGACGCGTAATAACGGAGGAGTTATTCATCGTAACCTTGTTTGGTAGATTAATTTTGCTTATGATTTTAACAATGGTCAAAGCCGTCTAAGCCACTGGGTTTCCGGGCTCTTTCAAGCTCAAGGCTTGGGGTTTAGTGAAAACCTAAAGGCTTTGGACAATGTTAAAACATTCTGAAAGAGGGAAGATGGACACTTCAATTCAAATCCGGTGTATTTGCAAAATTTATAAAGTTACCTGCCAGGTTTAAGGGGATAACAAGAGACACGAAGTTTTGACATTGAGCAGACAAACTTCGTTTTAACAAGAAAACCCGAGTTAAATTTACTCTTATCTAGCGATAAATTTAGTAAATATTGAACGGATTCAATCAATTAACCAATTTGGATGTCTGATGACTTTATGTTACATCATTAAGTTATATGTATGTGAAAGCAAATTTTACTTACATCCCTTTTTGGTTAGGTGGTACGTTTAAAGGTCAGATGAGCTGGACATTTACAAGAACTCTGTAGTTGTCTTGCCCATCTAGTTATAGTTAAGATTTGTAACTTTTGAAGTTAAGATACAAATCAATAGTTCTATACATCCTACTAAAATATGTTCTGGCAACAGATACATACTTAACATTAAGGTTAAAATTAATTGTAATCCACTTTTTGATTCTTTTATGGAACAGACATATTCAACATTGCCTTAATATTTTCATACAGATATACGATGGATAGTGTTGTATGAGATAATGTTTTCTCCCACCTCAGATAAGTAGATCCAATAATTTAATTTAACCATGCTAGAAATTCTTATCTTGCCCACGGGCGAAGATAAAATGCCCGTATGGAACTTCTTTTTATTGGTCGCCACATTGTAATTACCTCCCTTGTTGAAGACTGTCGTCTGTAGCGCATCATGGAAACCTTGTCTTGTGGCAATATTAAGAACGCTTGTTAATTATTTCTCTCTTCAAATGCCACCAGAAAACAATTTTCACGCACCTTTCAAGAAATAATGCTTCACTCTTCTTAGAACTATTTTAAGACCGATCAGACCATTTACATACTCTGAATCACTGCGCGAATATCCATGACAACCACGAATTATCGCATATCCGTACGCAATTATTTTCACTAAGCACAAAAGAGTTCCAGCAAAAAAATACAATTTTACTTAATTTTCTTTAACTGAGGTGGGAGAAAAAGCATCTACCAAGCCGCTGGTGTAAGATAGGTTCATCCCGACCCTCGCGCAGGGTGTTTTTCGGAAACTCGGTAAACCTCGTTTCCGAAAAACACCCTACGCTTGGGTCGGAATGAACCTATCTTACACTCTCGGCCATGGAAGATACTTATACTCTTAAAACGTTGATGATAAATGAGAACAAAAGAGATTTGTATCACATTCATAATAATTTGCATATGTATTAAATTTTAAAATAATCTTTGCATAGGATTTTATTACTGACATGTTTACTAACATATATACTTATATTCATACTAGATTGAATCATCTAGTTTTGTTTATAGATTTTTTATAACCTACGTTATAATTTGCATTAAAAAATATTACATGTATATTCATTTTTGGGAGGTATTTTATTGAAGAGTAATTTGGTCTTACGAAATTATTTAGCAAGTTATTAACTCACTGCAAATTAAATATACAACTAATTTACTTAGCTATTATGTAAAAATAACCTTTGATTTGGTTGTTCAAATGGCACATGCATAGTGTACTTCAGATATCCTTGCATCCTTGAAAAAAACTGGTTGATATGAATGAATCATCACAAATTGATTTAAAGTAAAATTCACGGTCATATCAAGTTGCACTGAAACATTTTATTATTGCGTACGATTGCTTGGAAGACAGCGTCCCATAATGTTGTGCAAATAGCCCATGACATCTGCTTACATTTCTTTCTTTAAATAGTATACTTGTTTCACTAAACAGGGAGGTTAAACATATTCCTCAAATTCACTATGCCTAATTATGTCGTTGCAATAACGTGCGAATTATGTAATCGTAAACGTTAATATTTTCATCATTTTTGCCATAGTTCAAACCATATCTACAGTATACATTTAAACAATTTCAACCTACATTTTTAGTTTGAAATTTCACAAATGGCTTGTACTGCAAGTTGAATACCATTAGTTTTTGACTTTTAGGTAAGAAGACTATCCATCAATCTTAACGCAACTGGATGTTCACGAACACTACCTGCTTTAGTACTTGCTATTTCATTATAAATACATAAGTAGAGATATAAAAGTGCATACACTATGAATGTTTATGTGCGAACTTCATATAGGAATAGACTGATTAATCTATAAACGCCTATCCTGTACGAAAGCTTTTCAAAATGCGAATATGTTAAATATTATTAAGGTTCGTTCGCTTAATACATATTGTTTGTAAAATGTTAATATTTAAATATATAGAACTAATTTGACAGAAGTTTTATTTTTAAAATAATATATATGATTTAATACTACGTTAAAATCCTTGTTATTAGCATCGTTTTTATCATCAGGACCAAAAATATCATCTTTGTAAGTAAAGTCAGACATCGCGTTTTCATCTAAATCTGCGTTTAAATGTGCAGACCTCATGTCTTATGTATCAAATAGATCCATTTTCCCACTAATGTACTTCTTAACTTCAAGTCACCTTATTTCATAGATGTATTTACCGCGCAGGTTTATACCAAGTGTTTGTTTCAAATGAAACTAAAATGATTTCTGATCTTGCAAAACAGATCAATTAACGA
Source organism: Mya arenaria (assembly GCF_026914265.1). Classification (NCBI taxonomy): domain Eukaryota; kingdom Metazoa; phylum Mollusca; class Bivalvia; order Myida; family Myidae; genus Mya; species Mya arenaria. The sequence continues at coordinate 54,573,709 of NC_069122.1, read as the reverse complement.
TATGTCGCCCGATACAGACTTCAATTCAAAGCAAGTATAAAAGTTAAGCACGCTGCAAATACATACGTTTCACAAAGCCTTAGAAAACACTACTAGAAACTTATAAAAGTCTCATTGTCACTTCTTCTTGACCAACTATTTACTCCCTGATGTTACCTGGTCACTCCCTCCCGTTGGATTAAAAAAGTAATTGCGTTCCTTCTTTAGGCACAATTTTATATAACAAAATGAGTTTGTTTATCTAAATCAAGAGCAAAATTGTAAAGAAAGTAATATTTACTTTAACTTATATTTCGAATATACATATAACGCATATAGTCATCAAATATTCAAAATTGTTTTTTGCGTGGAATCCCTTAAATCGTTACTAAATTTATGACTAGTTGACCAAACTAAACACAAGGGGTTTTCTTGTTTCGACGCTCGTCTGCTGAAATCGTCAAGGTCAGAACACCAACTATCATTATCAGCGCTATTCCACTAAAACCTGGCAAGTAACCAGATAAATTTTGAGAATACTCAGGATTTGAATTGTTGCGTTTATTTCCCTTCCATCCCGAAGATAAATAATCATTATTAGGTGCGCTACACATTCATGTCATAACATTTACTTATGTTTTAACAAGGTTTACTTCACTCGAAGCCTTGAGCGTGAACCCAGTGGCTTACACGAATTTGACCATTGTAAAAATCATTAGCAAAAACAATCTTTCAGACATGGTTACGATGAATAACTCTCCGCGTTATTTTGCGTCTCATAATGCAAAAGTTATTTCCCTTACACGGGAAAATCACCTTAAACAAGGGCAAATCATCGTAAAGACGACGATTACCTTCTGAAAATCCAACTACTGACATTGTTTTTCCTAAATTGTGAGGCTCTATTTTCTGAGACCAAACTGTAGCTGACTAAATATTTTTTGGGGCTGCGATAGTTACAAATCTAACCATTTTATATTGCATATATACGTATATAATAATATTAATAATAATTGATTATTTAATGGATTAGTAATATGAAATAAGGCACTGCCTTAGACGGGCTCTAGGTATGTTATCAACTGCAGAAACTGCTAATGCAGTACATTTATTCTTAGGTAAACAAGTGCCAAAGTCAAAATTCATTTTATATGACATACTATGACTTTGACTACACCAATTAGATTATTAAGGTGCATAACAAGTAAGGTTAAGGCAATGCAAAGCAAATTTAATATTCTAATGTTTGAAAAAACTCATAATAACAAACACAAGTATATTAATTTACCTAAAACTGAATGTCATACAAGCATTTACAGTACAAATAAATGATTCCTACTTTAAACATAAGAAGGTAAACGAAACAGATTGAGTTTACTTAAAACTAATTATTAAAGTTATCTGACAATTAACCTGTACTAAACTATTATAATATGTAAAACAGCATTGTGTATATTTTAGATTTTTAAGGTTCTGCAAATAACCTGGAAAAATGGTTTGACCACCTCAGCAGTTTGAAATGAATATAAATTCCCTGTAGTTGATGTTGTTAGCACCTCAGGCCTCAATTTCTCGAAACTTCTTAAGTCCCTTATAACAGGATTAAGCTAAACTCACTATTTTTGGTTTTCAATAATTTGAATAATATTTACTTCTTTAAGAGTTTTTATACTTTAGATAGGAATTATCTATATGTTAGTTAAATTATACCATTTTTCATTTATCAAAATTCCATTCAAGTATGTATTTTGAGTAATTGAAATATTAAAAGCTTCTTAAGCCTGTTAAGCTTAAGAAGTTTCGAGAAATTGGGGCTTAGAGTATTAACAAGATTTTATTGAGAGTAACATTCTGACATTCAGTAGCATACTTCTGTTTGTTGCACTTATTTTGTTATGATATCTTTTACTATTATCCGGTGACATTCACCCGAATCCTGGCCCAAACTCAATAAACACCACTTCTTCTGACAGTTCGGTCGGGGACAACTCTTGTAACCTATCGAAGTTTTTAAGTAGTCCTAGCTATTTTTCTGTCTTGCATTACAATGTTCAAAGTCTAGTACCGAATTTGGACTTACTGTCCAGTGAACTTTGCTCTTTCGATATACTTACATTTTCTGAAACTTGGCTTTTTGACGTCATCTCTGATGATGACATCATCATAAATGGTTTTTCTAGACCAGTTCGTAGAGATCGGCATGGAGGTTCGTACGGTGGTGCTGTCGCTTATATTAAAGATGGTATTAGATTTGTCCGAAGAAATGATCTTGAGTTATTTGATGTTGAATGTCTCTGGTTAGAAGTCAAGATCAGCAGAACAAAAAGTTTACTTGTAGGCGTTTTCTATCGCCCTCCCAATTCTAATAACAACTATTATAAACTCATTGATGATTCAATTGGGCTTGCGAGAGAAAGCGGGATCGATGATATTATTATAACTGGCGACTTCAATCTCAACACACTTCATGATGTTTCTGGTCGTAAAATACAATCATTGTCTCAACAATTTGGACTTCAGCAAGTCATTTCGGAGCCAACGCATTTTACCGAACATTCATCGTCGATTATCGACCTTTTATTTGTATCCAATCAAAACTCTCTAGTTCATAGTGGTGTCAGTGGTCCATTAATCGACCATAACATTCGTTTTCATTGTCCTATATTTGGAATATTCAGATATAATAAACCAGTTAAAAAATAATTCGACGTCTTATATGGAAATACGACAATGGTGATTATGAATCATTACGACAGAAACTATCGGATGTTGATTGGTCAGCTGTGAAGTGTTATAATGTTAATGACTTTACTTCAAATCTTACAAAAACCATCACTGATATTGCTAGCTGTTGTATTCCAAGCAAGGTTGTTAATGTTAATCATAAAGATCCCCCATGGATGAATGCTGATATTAAATTAAAAATTCGAAAACGCAAAAGGGCGTTCAGAAAGGCTAGGTTCAGTAATAATCCAGTACACTGGTTAAAGTTCCGTGGTCTTAGAAATGAAGTTGTTGCTCTGATTCGTCGGCCCAAATCCTTGTATTTTGATAATCGTGCTTCCAATCTCAAATCCAGCGTAATTAGTTCGAAAAATTGGTGGAAACTCTTAAATCCTTCATTAGTCCGGATACATCCAAAGCTATTCCTCCACTCCTTAACCCAGTGATGGAGAACTAAAGACAGACGAACAAGATAAGGCCGATATTCTGAACGATTTGTTGTTCGTCAAACATACATTGACGACTATAGTCAAACTTTGCCTCTGCTTGATTCAAATCCTACTCATGATATTCTTAATAACATCCACATTACGCCATCTGAAGTAAAAGATGCGATAAGTTGCCTGGTTGTGGGTAAAGCATCTGGTCCTGACGGAGTAAGTAATCGCATTCTTCTCGAAGCCTCTGCTCAACTCAGTCAGCCTTGGTGTGATCTGTTTAATGATTCATTAAATACTTATATTATGCCATCAAGTTGGAAGTGTACAAATGTTTGTGCAATTTTCAAAAAGGGTGATCCTTCAGACCCATCGAATTATCGTCCAATGTCACTCCTAAATACTATGGAAAAGGTCTTTGAACGGACTATATTTAAACATGTCTTTAACTTTCTCCGTGATACTCACTTCTTTACATGTTTTCGATCCGGTTTCATGCTCGGTGACTCTACCGTTAATCAACTAACACATATCTATGATAAGTTCTGCCATGCCCTTGACGAAGGTCTTGAAATAAGAGTTGTTTTCTTTGATATAAATAAAGCCTTTGACAAGGTTTCGCACCGTGGTCTTTTGTACAAACTCGAACATGCAGGCATATGTGGTTCACTTCTTTCTTACTTGGAATATCGTCGACAAAGAGTGGTTATTCCAGGAGCTTCTTCATCATTTTCTGAAATTAAGGCTGGTGTACCCCAAGGCTCTATTTTAGGCCCCCTTTTGTTTCTTATATACATTAATGATATTGTAAATGATGTCAATTCTAACATCAATTTATTTGCTGATGATACTAGTCTATTTGTCATAGTCCAAACACCCCAAGTTGCAGCTGAGCAACTACAGTCCGATATCAGCAAGTTGTCTCATTGGGCTGACAAGTGGCTTGTGAAATTTAATCCATCTAAATCCGAATCTATGGTGCTAACCAAAAAAAATTAAAGCCCCTTCATCCTCCTTTGCAAATGTTTGATACAGTGATACCCTCTGTTGAATCCCATAAACATCTCGAAATACATATATCTGAAGATTGTAGTTGGCATGTTCATATTGATTATATTAAAGATAAAGCTTGGGCTCGGATCAACGTGATGAAACGGCTAAGATTTCAATTAGACAGGCGATCTTTAGAAGTTATTTATTTATATTTTGTCAGACCAATCCTTGAATATGCAGACGTTATTTGGAGTAATTGCACCCAACATGAAAAGAATGAATTAGATAAAATCCAGACCGAGTAAGCCAGAATTGTAACTGGTTGTACACGTTTGGTTTCCTTACGTCTTCTCGAAGTTGAAACTGGCTGGGAAAGTTTACAAACTAGGCGCGAAAAGTACAAACTTCTCCTTTCCTTTAAAATGAAAAATGGGTTCACTCCTGATTATCTTTCAAACTTGGTCCCCCCAATAGTGGGGCAAGTATCAACAAGATCTCTCAGAAGTTCATCTAAAATCTCCATTCCTAGAACTCGCACATCATTGTATATGAACTATTTCCTTCCTTCGGCTATCTCTTCCTGGAATAGTCTTCCAGCTGAGGCATCTTCATTAGATACCGTGTCTGGTTTCAAAGAATATATCAAGTCAGTTACTTCTAAATCTAGCAAGTTATTCTATTATGGGAAGCGTAAGCTTCAAGTCCTACATACTCGTTTACGAACGGAATGCAGCTCATTAAACCATCACCTTTATTCGAAAAACATCGTATCTTCTCCACTCTATATTTGCGGACGCCAAGAAACAACATATCAATTTCTTCTTTTATGTCCACTCTACTCCGATCATAGACTTTCTCTGATCGACTCAGTGGAAGCACTGACTGAAGTAACTCTTCGTTCACTATTGTATGGTGCTGACACTCTGACTGAAGAACAGAATTTCAAACTGTTTGATGCAGTCCACCTATATATTCACATAACAAAAAAATTTGATTAAACTACTTCAATTTAAATCCATCATATGACTTTTACTCTGCCTTCCTTCTTTCCTTCTCCTATCTCAACATAGCTTATCATTATCTTCTTTTGCATTTTGTTTTGCATTATCTGATATTAAATTCCTTTAAATTTGAAATTTTACCACCGTTCTATCTAAAATCATCTTACTACTCTGAGAGCTATCATATTAATCCTTTATTTAGTAAAACCTGTATTTAATACTATTGCAAATAACCATTAGAAAAAAGGAACTTTATTAGTTAATTCTACCGTTCCAATTCTTTATTTTATATGTTTGTAACAAATGCTGTATTGTTGTTTTCTGCATAATAAATATGTTTAAACTAACATTCTGACCAAGTTTCATTAAGATATTGCCCAAACTGTGACCTCTAGAGAGTTAACAGTCAAATTGTTGACGACGGACGACAACGGACGACTACGACGGATGACGGACACAGGGCGATCACAATAGCTCCCCTTGAGCTCAGGTGAGCTAAAAACAAGCACATAGATTATTCAACAAAATAGTTCTTGTTGTTGATACATATATATATTTATGTTGTAAACTTGTAATATATGCACAATAAAGCAATTTAACTGTTCATAACATTATCAGAACAAAAATTTACTATTATTATGCTTACATTAGCTCATTCATAAACTCATTCAGTTTAAAACTACAAAAGTATATGTTGCCAATACACTTAATTGTTCAGAACATATTAGGCTTTGTTTTAATTTTAACAATGTCACTGTATTTCAGACATAGTAAATTGCCCCCTCCCCCCAGCAAGAGTTTAGCAGCCTACTGACAAGATGACTGTAATAAACTATGATGTATTGATCTATTGATAGGGGAATACTCTCCAAGACAATTGACACATTTCTCTGCATTTGATACATATGCAATTCTTGTTTCTTATTTCAATTGTTCATGATGATTACAGTACTGAAGTCATTGATCCAAGATACATAATGCACTCTGGTATAGGGTACTGAAGTGATCGTCCCATATGCCAACTCTGGTATCCTGGATGAAATGTTACTGCTGAATACAGTACTGAAGTGATCAAATCCTGATGCCACTCTGGTATCCTGGATAAAACGTTACTGGTGAATCCGATTACTGAAGAGATAAATCCCAGATGCCACTCTGGTATCCTGGATAAAACCTTACTGGTGAATACGGTACTATAGTGATGAATTCCGATCTGAAACAGATTAACATCTATTTTAAACTCAGAATATAATAAACAAGGGTCAATTTGTTTACATTGACGCAGATGAAGAGACTATCACACTAACAAATGAAGTCACCGTTGTTAAAAATATGTAAATATGGCCTAAGACCAGTATGTTTCATATAGACACAAACCAAGCTTACAATGTATCTCTTCAAAACAGTATTTTCATATAATATTTTTGCAAAAACAGACATCAAAACTCCTGTAGTTCAATTTCAGGCTGTATGCAACAAATACTGAAAGTTTGGCAATGATATATTAAACTCTTTTAGAATGAGTATAAGCACCAGTGGTGTTTTCATAAAAGGCAGAAATAGCCATTTCCATCAATCGGTAAGCCGCAAACTTTTAAAGAGCCATTATTTCCTCATGCATTGGATTAATCTGACCAAGTAAAGTTTATATATAAATATAAGACAGCACCATAAAAATGGCCTGCCTACTCTATTAAGATTTTTTCAAAGCAAAATTCAGATTTTTCCACTTTATCAGCTTAGCGTTTATATAAAAAATGACAAAGAGCCAAACTGAAATGCTTCCAGGGACAAATGGCGCAGCAAAGGAAATGGTAAAAAAAACACCAAAACTGAAAGATTCATGACAACTGCTAGTGTTTTAATGTATGAGATGGCTACATGATGTAGAAAATGCAGTGATAGCATAATTATGCTAAGTTTAAAAAAAAATTGCTTAAAATATCTGTTTTGAAGGCTAGATTTGCCTTAAAATTAAGATTACAGCTCTTAACCAGTGTCTATAAGTTGCTTATTTACACCTGATTGGTATAAATCTCACTCTTTGGAATCATTTACACACAAAAAGTACTACAAAGTTAACTTACATCTTCATTCTCAAATATTAGATTCAGAGCTGCAACTCCTGGATCGAGATTGCAGGACCACTTCCATGGGCGAAAAGCCGCAGCAAACTGGAGCTTATTGGCACATCATATTCTGCAAGCAAGACACAAAATCAATGTTTGACACAGAATAAGACTATCTTCTTCTACTGTAAAAGTATGAAAAATGCCTGTAAACACTCATTTGAGACATACATAACCTTTTATGTAGGAATTATGCTCCAGTCAATTGTAAACACCACTCAAGCCCGGGGAATAGCGGGGACTTTGACTTTCAGTCCAGCCAACCCAGGGTAAAATCCCCGCCCTGCAGGGAAGAAATGATGTTAAAATACCCACCAAATGCCCCCCCCCCCCGCACAGCTATATTTTGCACCAAGACAAAACCACCGCATTCAGCCGGCACTGCCGTGACACCTGAATGGTAAAATCACAGCACTTTTCCCCGGCTATCCCCGGTTTACCACTGGACCTGGAGGGTCCAAGGTTACAACTGACTGGTGCATTAATGCGATAAATGTGCAGAAAAGTTCATTAATTCCAAAACAAAAAATATTAAATATATAGTCTTTTGGAAGATTTGCAATAACTTTTTTAACAACTCAAAGGTTAATCTTTACTAATCGAGTACCCAGATGCATTTTGAAAGCCTTTAAACCAGACTTTCTTAGAAATCTTTCTTACTTGCAAACAAAATTATTTTCTAAAAAATCCTTGCCAAGAACGGGTATGGAATTTCATCACTAGACCATGTTTAGATCAGCATTGGTTCTTGTCCTTGAAAATACCTCTGTGTGGCTTCAGCAACCAGGATGGCTATATTAGATAAACAATAAATTAGTGTTTTAATTTATTAAAGCTGCACTCTCACAGATTGAACGTTTTGATCAAATTTTATGAAACAGTTGTACCGAGATTCGCTACAGAAAATAATATTTTTTGTGCCAATCTTTTGTACCCTTTAAGGCATTTTGAGTGTATTTAGGTTTTTTCTTTAATGCATAAAGGGAAAAGGTACTTATCTCAATCCCCCTGCTCACATTTTTATTGCTTTTGCCATCAAAGTTGAGATGCAATTTTTTTCAATGTATTTACTTCAAGTAAATGAATATATGATTGACAGTATGAATGAATGAAAAGTAGCAATATTTCTTTAGATCTGGATCTCATTGTGTTGCTGTGATTGTTTAAGTAGATGTTTTGCATGTTCATAAGCTATAAATCATATGCACACTAAATGAAACATAATTCTGCATCATGTGTAGTAAGTTGTGATACTTCTTTGCAATTAATGCAATGTTTGCATAAAAGAGCAAACAAAATGTGCGAATAGATGCACAATACAGTCCAAAGGCCAATGAAGGTCAGCAGTTTTATTAAAAAATGATATTATCTCAAAGCCGCAACAAAAACGGCATGAAAGAAATTCAATTCGGAAAGAAACAGTTCATTAATGGGCTATTGAAATAAACACTGATCATGATGTCATAACAAGCGAATGTTAATATCAAAGAGCAAGAAACATACTGGCAATTTATTTCAGGGAAAGCTTGACAAAAGTCTGGTTTATTTCCAAACTTATTGCCTCCAGTAATACATAACATGGCTATACCTGCATTGCTGAAAATCTGTCCATAGCAGTAATGTCAAAAACCAGGTGGCATGGATGCATTCTGAAATACAAAAAAATGTCTGTAATTTGTGCTAATCTTACATATCCCATTTACAAGTGATTTACTCTGAAATCTAAACTATAGTAACACAACTTCTTTATGACCAAACATATTGCTATTGAGCATTAGTACACTGTATGTACATGACTTTTTATTTTGTATGTCATGTTTCTTTGCCCCAATTTATGGAAATATTTTATAACAGGTTCAAGCTTTTTAAGTCCGTTACGCTTAAGATTTATCGAGAAGCTGGGGTCTTATGCACAAGTCAATTGTAACCACGCACCCCCAGGTCCGGGGGTATACAGGGGATAGACGGGGAAATGGGCCGTGTGTTTATCTTTCAGGTGGCCCTCAGTGCCGGGTGAATGCGGTGGTTTTGTCTTCACTTTAAATATAACGGGTAATGGGCCTTACCTAGGGTCCCTGGGGTGCAGGGGCATTTGGCCGGGATCTAACAATCTGTTCGTCCCAACAGGTCAGGGATTTTAGCCAGGGTTGGCTGGACCAAAAGTCAAAGTCCTGGGGGGGTTACAATTGACTGGTGCATTATCGCATGCAGATTTGAGTGAATCGCAGAGAGTGTTTACAGTATTTACTATCAACAACACAAACTTCTTTAGGCATCTCATTTATACTTTTTTACTTATTAACAAGCAGAAATTTTGACACAATGGCAATTTTATAACAAACTTGACCATGAAATTGAGTGTGAGCAAGCCAGTACAGTTTGACTTACCATTTGGGTGAAAAATTACTAAACGGCGATGTAAATTGAAAAAAAAATGGAGTTGCACCTAATTTTTTAAGGTGCAGGGATAAAAAAATGCATGACGGTCTAAATATAGAGGTGCAGTTGTATATTAAAGATGTGCACCTCCATCTTAAATATAGAGGTGCAGTTGTATTTATTTAAGAGGTGCACCTCCATTTCAAAGTTTTAAAATATATATAGAACAGAACGTATGAATAAAGAATTGCACAGCTTGATAACATACAGGTGCACCTGTAAAGTAAGTGTATTTTAGTAACATTGATGATTCTCTCACAAAGCCATGTTGTTTCATTGTAAGGGTATGGCAACTCTCACTCAGTCATGGAGGTTGTTTGGCAGGATGGTTCGCCTTCTCCACACCCTGGACTGACTATTTAGTTACAATATTTCACACGATCTGTGGCCCACAGCAAAACCATCAACCCGCATTTGCCGATTTGTCTTTCAATCACAATCTTGCACTCTTGTGGTGTCAGCCTTCCTCTCAACATATTCAGTCACAATCTCTAACCTCCCATAGTTTTGCTTGGCACGAGGGGTCACTCGGCACTATTTATATGCAATCTTTCACACAATCTGTGGATCAAAGCAAAACCATTCATCTTTACAGTCACAATAACTCATAAAGCCATGGTGTTGGACCACAACCGTCCATTTATCTTTTCAGTCATAATCTTGCGCTCTGCCATGGTTTTTTGGCAGGAGTGGAAACCACTCCCGCACCCTCCCCTTCCAACTTCTTAATTTAATAACATCTGTCACAAAAAAGTGGTGTTGCATTTCAGTTACCTGGTATTTCGACTGCAGTTGTGGCCAGTCGAGCTATCTGATTGGGGTGATTCAGTCCCTTGGGTGATCTCTTGGTCTGAGAATTATAAAAAAAATGTGTTTGTCACTGTGTACTCTATGATACATATAATAAACAAATAACCCACTTTTGGTCGTATATTTTTACATATTAAATATTTTAATGTTACATACAATCCTTATCATTCACATCGTGTCGGACCGCAACCGTCCATTGATCTTTTCAGTCATAATCTTGCGCTACGCCATAGATTCACTTGGCAGGAGGGGATACCCCTCCCGCACCCTCCCCGCCCAACTTCTTAATTTACAAAAAAGTGGTGTTGCATGGCACAAGAGTTCACCTGTGACACAATTCCTGTAAATCCTTTTTATTTTCAATCTCTCAACCAGCATGTTGGTAATTGAAAGGTGTTCCCATCCTTTGATCTCAGTCAAAACATCTCACTCATCCATTGTTGAGGTTCGCAGACGGTACACCCCATCCATCTTTTCAGTGACAATATCTCGCTCAGCCATAGCGATTTCTGAACTGGTCAACCGCATGTCATAAGTTTATGAAATTGATATCTTCATTGTATGATTAACTGAACAGTGGTTTTACATTTTTACAAAATAATCATACTGTACCTGGCTGACGTGACAAGCTCTGCTATGTGTACCGGTTTAATCCATGGTCGTAATTAAATCGGTAATCCAACAGGAATTAATTCTTCGCAATTTCTAACCGATCAACAACTGTCAAACATCTAAATAGTATTGATATTGTAAAGCCTAAAATGACAACTACTAACTGTCAAGTGTGACCTTTGTATAGAATGGTAAACAATGCGTATGAATATCTTTAATAAACAAGTGAAAACAAAGTATATATCTCAGACAATCTATAGAAATATGTTTTATTTGTGTTTTTGAGTTTACTAAAAGTATTCATAGTATTTGCTCATAAGCATATTTTGAGTTATTTTAATAACTAGTAGGGCCCTATTTCGCCGCATCTCATAGTTTAAATTGCATTCTTCCGTATCGTCACGCTCTGATGACGTTGGTGTCCGGCATGCACGCGCTCAATATAGTTTATGAACAGAAAAAATACTGGTTCCATCACCTTAACGTCTTTTTTTCAGGCTGATAGTATGTGCAACTTTTGAACGAAAGTAGTGCTATGTGTGATCGTAATAGGGCTCTGCCGAGCTTCGCTCGGTTTAGAGCCCGTATAAACCAAGAGCCCCAAAGATTAATTGTTGCTTATATGTTAGAAAGTGAATTTCACGAAAACAAACGTGTTTGCATGCGCTGTACGGCTGTTATATTTTACAAATAAGCATATAATGCAATACATTGCGTTTTATTATATATTGCGAATATGTTAAATCTCTATCATTTAATGCTTGAACAAAGACAAAGCTTAGGATGATAATCAGAATATATATGAGGGTTTGATTTCATGACTTTATTGAGCTATTCCAAATCAATAGTACATCAATCATTCCCGTTTGAATTAAGTTTTTGTTTGATTTCTGATTAAAATATGTAATTAAGTGTAAATGTTAGCAACGATAATATTTTTTGTGTTCACTTTCAATATTCACACCTCAACTTCCATTCCTTCAATGAACTGCCTTTCGCCAATTGCGTTTTTTTCCGATGAACGCATCATCTTCGGATATGTTCGGATCGCAAGTCATCGCATTACAATATACACGGAAATTGTTGATCTTGTTATTGTTTGTATTGTGTCAGCAGGTCCTGTATAATGCAAATCAATATTTTAGAAAGTGTTTCATTCTCGATCAAATGTCTATATGGTCAACTATGGAGAGCGGGTTTGGACGAAGAGCAATTTGTGCTAGACAGGTATTGCAATCCTGTATCATTGAAATTCTACCAGTGGAATACATCACGAATGCGCTGGAATACAGACTTTCGGTCGCGATTATTTCGTTTATCATAAACGCCGATGGTATGCGCTTCCCTGTGAAACGTCTCAACATCATTGTGAATGAGGGCGCTTTCCGGAATGATTGCAACGTCCTGACGCGATTTAGCCAACCGTCTTTCCTGTGCATCTTCTCATTTTCGATCATAAGATCTATATGGTCAACCATGGTCAGCGGGTTTGGTTGAAGGACGATTTCTGCAAGACGGGCATTGCAATTTCGTACAACGATCATCATGTCTTCTATAACGTCAATCATATCTTCTAGTTCTTGACCCATCAGTTCAAGAAGTTGTTCTTATGTAAGCAAATTACCGGAAGCTTCTTCGTATTTGGCTTTTATTGTAGAATACGTTTTCTTTTCTATCACCGTGGTAAAATAAAAGATGTATGGTGTGTTGGCATGCTGTTCCCAGAAGCATTTGTCCGGGCAATTTGTACAGTATCCTCCAGACATAGCTCAGCAATTGATTTTGTCATCGTCATTTGCGTAAGCGCAATTTTCATGACATGTGAAATGACAATGTGTGCAATTTGTGACATGCTGTCAACGAGGCAAATCTTTTTTTACCTGTCGTGTTCAACTTACTGTGTACTCGATGTCCTTGCTGTCCGCGATATCTGCTTTATGGTCTGCAAATAGCTTCATTTCTGCTTTAAGTTGACTGACCTTTGATAGCCCGACGTCCACTTTTGGTTCCAGATTTTTTATGGTTACCTCCAGGCGATTTCTTTCATACAAAACGTATCTTATTATCTGAAGGCTCTTTGTACTCATTGTGCCTAGCGTTTTGAAGAAATTACGGAAACCTTTCATTCCCATATTCCAAAACGTAGGGACTAAACTTGTGTCGTCTACATCGACATTTTTGCAAAAAGTCCAGAGTGTTAATAGAGTTGGAGAAGCGGCTTTCTTTTTTCGGATGAATTGTGTAGCACCTGACCCATTCAGTCTGAGATAAGGCCTCATCCGATTCATTTTGTCTGAGCTTTGATGAGTTGGTTCTAAGGTTCGAAAACCAAGCCATAATAAACCAAGCAACAAGTTTGGGACCAAGTTATTAAGCATCCATTAAATATGTCGAAATGTTTGTTCATAGAGGTTGTTTTTGTCAAACATATTTTATTGTATAATTTTACTATATTAATATTTTTTTTGGCCAATTATGATCACGTGATCCTCCATGATACAAAATTTAAACAAATCAAGTCTTTGGAAAAACAGCGTAAACAAAATAAAACTTGGAGCTAAGAGGTAAATGAAAATGGCGTAATTATTAATTATAATTTCATGAATATATATTTTCGTGTAGGTGACTTTTGGCAGGTTTGTCTAATCATGTTCTTGATGTACGCTTCATTTCATTTCAGTTTAATCTGAAAACAATCATATTTTAACATCCCTTATCATAATTCAGCATTTGTTTTAACAATGGTGTATTAGTCTAGGAAACAACATCACTTGAATAATGATTAACTGAACGGTTTTATGAAGGATTCCCGACATAATTGTGAGCACGTACTGTGAAGTATCTTGTTTAAATGAAATTTTAACTTACTACAACAAAAACTTTCAAACATAATTGAAACAAACCGTTAACCATTATGCTATTGATATCATTTGAACCTGTAAAACACGAAATCGATCCCACCTTTACGATATATTGTTGCATATATAGAGGATCTCAAATGAGTGTTCATTTTGTATCGAATGTATTAAACGAGTTCATTTTAAAACGATAAAAACGAGGCTCTGCCGACGAGTTAAATACATTTGATACAGAATAAACACAAATTTGAGATTCTATTTATAACATAACTCATTTACGGTCGAAATCTAGGTCCAAGTTTCTTCAATAATTTTCTTTGTCAAAGTGCGAAGAATTAACATTGTGTGTCATTTGGATGTTTTATCCGCAGGAAAGAAAACATAGCCCGACATAAAATCATTTTATTAACAATTAAAATCTTAAATCATCTCTCGATTATCATATGTGTACATCTTATTTGGCGACTAAGGTTTAAAAAGAACATTGACTACGTCAGCGTCACAGTCGCTTTCAATAGTGCGATTTCGCTTTGTAGCTTGTCGATTTCAGCATAAATTTTGTCATTTTGCTGGATGTGCGCAAGAACATTACCCCCGTGAATTGGAGCGCCATAAATGTTGTAAAATCCACAAGAAAAAGTTGGATTTGATGTGGAATCAGTGACTGTGACAGTGTGTGAACTTGAGCATTGCTAACGAACTGGATTGGATTGGGCCCATCCTTCTTTGCCATTCGTTTCAACGTTGAGCTGTGTTTGTTGGCACCGACATGATATCTTTCGAAACATCATTTCTAATGTTTGTTTACATTTTTTGACAGCGCGTACGAATACATTTTTCTCTGATGCGGTTACTTAATTTGCATGTTTATTACACTAGTTATATATATATATTATATATTATAAAGTTAAATATATTATTTTTTTTGCATGGGGTTATATCACTCCTGCGCCATAGTTATGTTATAAAAATATTCATTATACCCTTTTCGGTGGTTAGAATTCATTTATCAGTGATATATAATTTATATTTCAGTGTTTGGGATTTATCAGTGAAAAGGTGAAAATAACAATTTTGATATTTTTGATTATTTTCATATTTTGGTCCGCCCTAAATAACAAATCAAATGCCAGCGCACACATGACCTGGAAATAATGACAACGACGGCATTGCCAAAATGACGTTACAGTCGTTACGATTGGTTATGGCTAGTTCTTAAAAAAGAACCGCTACAATTAACAGGCATATTATATAAATTTAAGACATATTATAGCAAAGGTTGTTTCTGTGTAAGAAAACACTGTGAACACCAAAAGTAAATATTGCACTAGTTGGTACACCACTGATGACATATAACTTTATGCAAGCGCTCGAACTTCAACAAACAAGTAACATATATGTCCTGAAATACACTCTTATCATGTTTTCTTTTTCTCATCATAATGAAAACAAGTAAAACTGACTTCGCCATTTCATGTTTTCCTGCACCTTTAAACCGGTTTTAAAAGAACCCTAAGGACATAATCATTTAGATTCTGACAGAAAATGCTTTTTGTTTGATTAAATATTGGCGATACGGTCGTTTATTCCCACATTTCCCGCATATTCATTATCATCCTGATCAGGGCCTTTAGAGTACTTTAGCTTGTATTTTAGATGAAATAAAAGCTGTCACAGGAATGTGTAAATGCTTTCAAAAAGCCTTACAAATAGCCACCAGTATTAAGGCCTGTATAGACAGATATCCTTGAGTATGTGACATATTTTTATGATGACCAACCCTACTTTTCCCAGAATTTGGAAATATTTATCTGCAACAATTTCAAATGAAAGGTCATTTCGAAATTGGGTAGATATTAACTATTCGTTATGCCTAAGCGTTCTTCTGTTATTTATCGGAATCTGTTTTTCAGCTCAAGGTCACCACAACAATCACCTTTAACCCACTGACCAATGTTTTAAGTCTGCATACCGAATAAGGCCATATTCGAGTCTGCGTACGGCGTACTGACCTCTGCAGTCCCATAATCCTTAAAACCTCATTGAATAACTGTACCAAAAAGGGGATTTATAGCCTCTATAGTTACCCAACGACCTGGCCAAACTTACTTTACGTTTCAAATGTTTGCGAACGTTCGACAAAGTTTCATTTGCTTAAAAAAGACAAAGATATAAATGAAACGGACGAGAACATACACCAAGGTAACAATTATTTCCAATTGATTAAAGGCCGCGTCCACATGTTTATAATTTTCAATCGAGAAGGGTTTATGACATAACATAACATAACAAAAATGATCTCAATGAAAATAACAATTCTCATCCATATTTACGAAATATTTGAGGTCCAGAACCGTGTTGAAAAATTAAATGAAATTAACTGTGGAGAAAATTAAATTAACTGTGGGGAAAATGAAATTAACTGTGGGGAAAATGAAATTAACTGTGGGGAAAATGAAATTAACTGTATTTTCATGTTGGCTTGTCGCCGGTCAAGTTCGCTATGTCTTTGAAAACGATTGTGATAAATCCGTAATAGTACGGATTTTTCCGTGTTTATTCGAAATGTTTCCATAATTAGAAGACTCCCGGCGAGCTTGGGTTTGTACAAGTTGTCTCACTTGATAAATAAAATCATCAATACAAATCAACGTTTATTTACATTCAGGATGTGGATGATGGTGTTACATTTATACATTTTTTTCAATCAAGTGATTTAATGAAATATAATTCCTGGATGTTGTCGCACGAAAAATGGTAAAAACATTCCGATAATACATTTTATTTGGGAAAACCGATTGAAATAAATATATATGCTAATTGGTCGATACGCATGCGCAGTCAATTTAACAGTCACACATTTTATATGATTTCATGATTAGTCGAGGCAAATTTACATTTATTACGAAATTACGCTTACAAATGCCATGACAATCATAAATAAATGGAGAAAATAACGATTGCCGGCTAATGCTACCTTTCGGAAAGTGCTCTTCAACAAGTAAAGTAATGTAATAATGAAGCCCATTCAACCACGTCTCTGGTACCTTGCATTACCATTTGTTTTGTCAAAACAACAAACTTTCTAAGCATCAACAGCCGCCAAATGTATGTTAATATATAATATATAAATGAGAACATGACAAATTTTAAACATAACAAAATGAAGAACAATTTAAGTATTACATTTACTTAAAAAATAAAAAACAATAAAAACATGATATGTTACGGTGTTTTTTGAATACGTGGAAAACGCAGAAGAATTATGACGAGTAACATCGAGGTTATTGAAATGTCATATACATTAAACTAATACTACAGAGACCAACAAGTGCAAACCGTACTTTCAACATCCTTGTTAAAGCTGCACTCTCAAAGATTGAACGTTTAACATTTGTTTTATTTTTTTGTCTCGCAACGAGCCAATTTTTGCGAAAATGCAAGGACACCAGTTAAAAACGGTATATCTGTGAGAGTGCAGCTTTAAAGGATTCATCGATACATGGTCTAACAGTATTATCTAAAAATGACGATATCATTTTCAAATGATGAAGTAATGCGGTGCATGTATCTACTATGTTTGTTGCGTTTTCGGCAAAATAATGTTTGTGCGGACACAAAAAACTCTAATATGCAATAAAATACATATTAGGAAATGTAAATACTTCATATACACATAATATACAAGTACATTATATACACGAGTCTAAATTTCTTAATTGTTGAATTTGTCACAATCTTCCTTTAATAAATCGAACAAACTAGACTATGAAAACATACAGTAAAATACACCAACGTTTTTTTACAGCTGTTTATATAAAGTCATCGATTAAAGCTGCATAGAACGAACACAGCGTAAGGTAAATCAGTCAACAATATTTATGATAACATAATGCTAACATTAAAATTTCGTGAGGCCAGACTTCGAACCTTTTACCAGTTGAATACTTCACGAATACGTTGGAATACAGATTTCTTGTCGCGCTTATTACGTTTGCCGTATACACCGATGGTATGTGCTTCCCTGTGGAAAGTTTCGACATCATTGTGAATAAGGGCGCGTTTCCGGAATGCTTGCAGCGTCTTAATTCGACTTATCCAACCTTGTTTCTTGTGCATCTTTTCATTTTCAATCATAAGGTCAATATGGTCAACCATGGTCAGCGGGTTTGGTCGAAGGGCAATTTCTGCAAGACGGGCATTGCATCTCGTACCACAATCATCATGTCTTCTATAACGTCAATCATATCTTCTAGCTCTTGACCCATTCTTTCAAGAACTTGTTCTTGGGAAAGCAATTTACCAGAAGCGTCTTCATACTTTGCTTTCATTTCACCATACGTTTTGTTTTCCGTTACTGAGATGAAAGAAAATATGTATGGAGTGTTAGCATGTTGTTTCCAGAAGCATTTGTCAGGGGAAACGGTGCAGTATCCTCTTGACATAGCACAACATTTAATTTTATCGTCATCATTTGCGTATGAACAGTTTTTGTGTCACGTGAAATGAAAATGTGTACAATTGGTGACATGTCGTCCTCGTGGCAAATCTGTTATGACCTGCCGAGTCGTAGTAACTGTGTACTCGAAGTCCTTGCTGTCTGATATAAGTGATTTGTGGTCTTCAAACAACTTTATTTCCGCTTTTAACTGATTGACTTTTAGAAGTCCAGCGTCCAATTTTGGCTCCAGATTTTGTATGGTTATTTCAAGGCGATTCCTTTCATACAAAACGGCACTCGTCAGCTGAAGGCTCTTTGTTCTCATTGTATTCAGCGTTTGGAAAAAGTTATGAAATTTTTTCATTCCCATATCCCAAAACATTGGGGCCAAACTTGTGCTGTCTAAATCAACATTCTTTGCATACAATCCAGAGTTATTGAAGGTAAATCGCGTACCAAATGGCAAACCCGATTCCAACAGTGCCGCAAGAACTGGAGGGTCAATTCTATCTGCAAATGTAATCAAGGAACATATGTTGTTCTCAATATCTTTTCCAAACAGGGACATAATCGACTGGAATATATAGCTTTGCACCGGCGTAAGCCTAGCATCAGGGGCCTTAATCAGAAAGCAAACGGCATCAATTGATACTACGCTCTGTTGACCAGTCTTTGCAAACAATTCTCGTATTTGGTTCACAATTTCTTGGTCACGCTCTAGGCCACGAGTGTCGCCAAATCCTGGTGTGTCTATAATGTTGATAGAATATGACAGGCGGCTCCCTTTTTCGGATGAATTGTGTAGCATGTAATCCATTCCGTTTGAGACAAAGCCTAAAACAGTACAAAAAATGAAACTGATTGCCAGAAAACACAAGAATTGTATATTGAAAGACTTTGCCTCAACAAAACTCCAAACTCAACAAATTAGGGCCATGAATATATTTTTTCGCGTTTGAAACTAAACATATGGCTAGGCACGTTTTTAACACAAGAAAGTATACATGGATTTGAAAGCAAATTAAGCTTCAATGCTATATTTCTTTCTTTGTGTTTCATCCGATTTGAACTCATGGAATATGCTTTGTCTAAGGTACTTTGCAACCTGACGTTGCACCAAATTCAACACATGAAACATTATGGATATATTTGAAATAAAATGTTTTCCTAACACCGACATTAAGCGATACTACATCAAAATATTATTTGGCTACAGCGTTGTGTACAAAGATATATAGCTTAATCAAGATCACTTTTTGGAGGGGCCTATGGACTCACAATTGGTCCCATAACATAAGCTAAGCCATATCTGACATGATGACATCCACACTTGTTTCAAACATTTTGTTAATCGTGATTTAGGGTTGTAGCTAAAGAGTTATGGAAGTGTGGTGCACCCTGTCAATTTTGGCAGAAACCTTCAACCCTCATGGAGACCCGCATGTGCATCCTGCTGCTTTCATAGAATTAATTGCTCGAGATAATTAAATTGTTCTTTTGTTTTGATAATTACATGATTTTAAATAATAAAATTTCAATAAGCACAATTCGTAGCATTTTCTGTGAAATTCTGAATGTTCAAATTCTTCAAAGCCCACACTGTGTGCAATTTTCTCCCTTATAACTTTACAAACGATATAACTAGCAGCACCCTGAACTTTTAAAACCTGGATGAAGCCATACATGAATGCCCATATACAAATGACGATTAATACATATTGTTTGTTGTCCTTTCTAGAGCACACATTTTAAATTCTTGGTGATATCACTGTTTTGATTTTATTTTTTCAAAGTTAAGCATGCTTGCTAGTCGGAATACGTATTCCACTGCTGTGAGACCTTTCTTGCCTTAAACGCAAAGGCGAGCTATCTTCATTTTAACAAATTTACATTGACGTTATGTTTATCAAATTACTATCTGGTAAGAGCTTCTACAATTATAATGGAATTCGTTTAATATCCGAAAATTATCTTTTAATCATAAAGAAATATTGAATTATGTTATTTTTTGTGCTTAACAAATTAACGTGAAATCATTTTATTTCAAGTTCTGATCCTAAAGCTCACCTTAGAACTTAAGCATGTTGCCTTATTGATGGTTTGAGTTCCAATTAGGATAAACGTCTTGAATTTAAATTGCCATACTTCATGATACTGAATAAGAAGACGAATGGTTAATGTAAATATAACTGAATGAGAATATGGGGGCTTTGTAAGTTCATTTAGTGTTAAAAGCATTATATATGCATATCCAAGGAAAGAAACTGACATCATACCTGGTTTTTCTTACGCTGTTTCTCTTCTTCTTCAAGATTTATGATTGTAAATATAAATGGGTCGTCCCAATTGACGCTCAAAATATAACTAGCCATTCCATCAACGAGAGTGCTTTTCCCAGTGCCAGTTTCTCCGATCATCATGATGGTCTTCTCGTTCCGGATACGTTTTGGTCTTATACCTGCATTGATGAAAACGTTCTCATATTTAAGCAAGTGAACTTATGAACTCGTTTGAAGAGCACCATAATTGAACGAAACACAATAATGTTGACCATGTAAAATATTTGACATTATATGAATATCATATGGCAGCATGTTTAACGTTGGTATTGTCAAACCAAGACCAGAATGTCATCTGAGACGTTAGCCGAGGGTGACATTCTGTTTCGAGGGTTCACAATACCAACACATATGCTGCCATATGATATTTATTTCATTATACCGAAATAAATTAAGTATATGAAAAGTTTTAAAATGTTTTAATTGATTTAATTAAACAAGTTTAACAAAGTAAACAAAATAAAATATAATATACTGAACATGTTTCTGGTAGTCAAACTATCTCTTTTTCGATTAATGGGAGTTTACCATTTTAGATAAAAGTGAGGTATAATAATATATATTACATGACCAGCACTGCAATGCCAACTTAAGCTAATTAATTTACCTATTTCAAATTTTCTAGTCCTTGCTTTCTTGTTTCTAGCTTTGGCTAGTTCAGTCATTGGTAATGCTTATATTGCTGGAATGTTATCGCCATGATCCACTCGAACCGCGTAGTTGACCAGTCGTGAAGCAAGAGAGGATCCAATTACAATGTCGTCACTTTCCTCGCTGTATGGGCCTTCAATGTCATCATAAACCATCCTGACTCTGAATACGAACCTTGTGTCGGACTTCAAATTAGTAAGTCTGACAGTAGACTCTATAAACTCTCGTGATCAAATCGCCATTTTTTACCACCATTTAAATCTTTATATCCTATTTGAAAGTAATCACCGCTTCCAAAGACAGTTGGCTTCTCCCATGACAGAGTTACCGTGTCCGATCCAATATCGGACACCCTAGGCTTACCAGGACGATCCTAAATCATGGGAATTTGAAAGGGAATTATATACGATGTACAATTTATTAATTATGATTAATCGAGAAAGATCAATGCAAAAATTGGCCGTAATATTATTTGTTTGACTCACTTATATCATTGACAATTATAAAATTGTTGAATTTTATATGCAGCTTAAGCAAAATAACATTATTTTACCTGCTCTTGCTGGTATTGTTTCCGCTGCTTATTAAGTGACTTACGCTCAGTATGAACGTGATTCGTTTTGACACCTGCATACCTGAAGCATGAACCCAAAACAGTATTCATTACGTGATTGCGTTGCATATAACAACATAGGACACGGCAGGTAAATCACTTCTCTAAATTTGAAGATTTTAATGATAAAACCAAATTTACCTTAGAGAACAATTGTTTTCCATGTCTGCTTTGAATTCTTTAATGGTTATTAACATATGACCCGCACTTGTAACATGATGTGCAGATGAGCATTCGGGGCAAAAGGGAGTATCATTGCATTCTGGACAAATGAATGTAGCCTGGTTCGTATCATCTTTAATCCTGCAAGGCTGACACATCTTTCTACCTTACCCTTCATCAAGCTTACTAATGGGAAGCAGCATGTGTGATTTAGTTGCCTTTTTACGGTTGTGTATTTTGCTGCAGGAATCGCACATTAACTCTTCATCACACATTGGACAATACTTTACTGCATTTTGAACGATATCTTGTGCAGCGCATACTTCACAAAAACGGACAAAATTGCCGTCACTATTAGCGGCCATGATTTCAAGCAATAGTAAATCTAAATTGAAACAAAGACACAAACGTTACGTATTTCAACGGGATTTCATTCCATTATTCCATTAACAGAAGATGAGTTTTTAACAATAGTCATTAGGATAATATATATCTGGTAAAACCGGTCCTTAGACAAAGTTTAACTATAAAAAAAATACTTTAAGCTCTATACATGTATTTGTATTGTCATTTATAATGTACCATATGAAAAATGATCTTACTCATTATTAGTATCATGTATTGCTCTTCAACGAATGAAATGAAACACAAAAGCCTCCAGTGTATTAATGGTCTAATCAAGTATAGCTGAATGTACACGTCAATCAAATTATTGACCACACAATTCAAGTAACGTTCATGACATGAACATAACTTTGACGCGATGTTTAACGTAAAGTGATACCAATCTTGGCATTTACGAAGTTGGCTCGAGACGCTTACGTCCAGCGTTAATAACATTAGTACATTGTAAGAACGGACGGTTGTTAGAAAATCCTTTACCGGTGACTCTGTCTATGATTGTCAGAAATGCTTATGCATGTATATGTCTTCGTCTGATTTAATATAAAGTCTGATTCCAATGAAGCCGCGCCTGCGTCCAGCTTGACAATGATTGTGCATAGCACTGACTTGGTAATGTGAACTATGCATGTCAAGTGACACAAACTTCAATTAAGTGATCTTCCTGGACCGAAGTTAATATTGCATGTGAAATAGGCCTTTTTAAAAACAAACACATTATTCCCCATTTTTAAACAAAACAAATCATGAACTTTTAATATTTTATCAGAGATATATACATACTTACTGATATGCGTTGACACTTGATTAAATCGGTTAATAGATACGGTATAATTTGATAAACGATATAATTATTGTCTACCTGGTGATTACAGTAAAATGTCAGTATACCAAATGATCTTTAAATATCGCCTTGTATAACCCTTCAATATCATTCCCTTGATATTTGATATTGCATACTTATGCTAGCTGTATTTCGATGAAAAAGAGTTTCAGTTTAACTGTTTTAAGTATTGGCACAACATATAAGGTTTCGAATATGATCCGTTCGCGCTTTTCGAAAAACTGCTTTTGCATCACTTCTTTGAAAAATCTTGATGTGCCGAATGCCACATGTATACTTTGTTTTGCAAAGAATGTTTTAAAACAAACATATTTCATAAGTAAACAAGTGTTTTAAGTTCCTATACACACTTCTCTAAAACCGGTGTTTATTATTTAGTTTGCGCTAATGTTGGCTAATCCATGTTTTGACTGGTCACTATTTTTAATGTAATCTGCAGCTACATATAAGAAAACCTTTGGATTACTTATTAACGCAACAAGAACACTTCCGGTCATTTTCCATGGGTAAAAAAGTACCTTTCAAAACAATTAAAGTTATCTATAGAGGTTTGAGCAATGAAAAATAACAATAGTTTTAAATTCCTTGGACGTTATTCATAAAACGTCTTAAGTCATTTCCTAACCTAAGTCACTCACTAGTTTTAGTATGTCTTAAGTCATTCGATATAAAAATTAAAGAATTTCCGAAATACATTATTCTTATTGACCTTATTGACAAAAGACATACATTAATGTTTAAAACACTTATACATTTCCTTTAATTTTGCTATGAAAATGTTAAGAAATCGACTTTATCCAGAAATGACTCTAGAAGTTTTATAAATACCGCCTGATCATTACTGTTATTAACAAATGTCGATTATGCAGTTATGGTGGTTTATCTTGAAGTCTGCTCACCGCTGACAACCAGACATTTGATGACGAATGTATTCAAAATTGCTCAGATAAATTAAAGACTTTATTATGAAGCATCGGAACCTTGCTTAAGCAGCTCTATATTTTGGTTTTTCGAAATTATGAAATTTTTCTAAGTGATCAGTTTATCGTAATATTTACGAAAACCTGACCATATTTGCCTATAAGCTGTTTTGTTACTTAATTTAAAGCAGAACTTTATAATAATAATTATAACAATCTTTTACATATTGATAATACTTCCGTGCAAGTAATTGACTGTTTAATCAGTTTTTAAAGAGGAAATTATCAAAAATGTTACCTCATGTTCTCCAGAGCTACTGTCTTGCCTCCGTTTATTTGACAAAACTGCACAGTACTTATATACTCACACTAACTTATTTTATGAAAATTATATCCTAGACAGTATAATCAGAAAGCAGTGTTACTTCATTTTCTGAAAGCCATGCTCACAAACCATACAAGTGCACAATAAAACCATGTAATCTATTATCAAAACGACAGTAGTTATTCATTTAATTTAGCCCTATATATGGATGGACTGTTTTTCGTAAATGCATAGGCTGCATTTTCGAAATAAAATCAAGTGATAACAGGCTAAATAAATTGATGTGAGACGTTTACAGAAAAACATCTTCAAATCGCAAAATTTCATGATGCATATAATTAATAATATGCTTATATGCGATTTATTAAAAATTTAACGGTGAATTAAAAATGATATTTCACTGCTTCAAACAGCGAAAATATCAATTTGATATTTTGCACTGACATTCACTTGTCCTATATAGTATGCAATACGTCTTTGTCACAAATCTCATTTTACATTTATATTATGGTATTATTATTTAATACAATTCGCTTGTACTAGTTTAAACATTGATTTAAAATCAATCATTAGGTAGTATTGTATCGACACGATACGGTAACACTTGACCAATTTTCACTGCTCTGACCATTCTTACGTCATCATAATTTGTACATGTTTTGGGTGTGTAATTCTCTAGTTAGTTGGGAACAGGTTTTTGACCAAGACAGACGTGTAACATTCTCTGGGTGGACGGACGGAACTGCCACGTCTGCAGTTATGCAGCCGAAAAGCTGTTAGGGAATGAATGTGCATTAATACTAAGTATTATTAACACCTGACACCAGGGTAAGTGCCATTACATTATAATTGTTTTATAGACATTCTTGCATTACAATTTAGGTTTGTAAATACAGTTAAATATTGTCTCTTGTACATGTACTTTGCAATTGTCAGGTTTTTATATTGCAAGTAAGCGTTGTAAGCATTATTTGCTCATATAATTATCTAGAGAACTATTTTCATTCGTGTTAAACTATAATTGTTTAGATTCTCACAGTTTTGCCTTGACTGGGAATGAACCGACATTTTATTGTTTTGCTTTGCATAATTGTTGAGAGTAAAAGTGTATAATCATGCTTGTTAAATATAATTTAGGTAAGCAATGATATAGTAAATAGTATGACTTATGTCGTAATTTTGAATGTCAGGTTATACGTAAACAGCAGAACATCGTTTGCTATGGTTGCCACGTTACGGTTACATTGATGTTTTGGGGCTCATGACGTCAGAGGACGTTTTCAACGTAGTTGGGCTTCCGGACGCTAACAGGGCGGGATGTCAGTGGACCTCGTGTTTGTACCGGTAACGCAGGCTGGTGCTGAGGACGGATACTCCTAGGTGGGCGTTGATATATCCTATCGTGGACGTCGAGAGGCGGGACGTGTATTGGGATTGGTATCTGAGTGACGTCAGTGTTGACGTCTAAGTGACGCCTGTATTTCCTGTGGTCGGCGTCTGTGTGACGTCGATGCGTCTATGTGGTGTCTGTGTGACGCCGTTGTCGACATCCGGTTGACGTCTGTGTGACGTTTACGTTAGCGGGAGATTGAGATAGTGGAGTGGTAGACTGGTAACAGCGTAACAGTGTGGCAGTAGTGACATTTAACCATATTACATAAGAAGATCTCTCTTTATTTATTGTAATTTATGTAAATAATATATTTGTTAAAACTTGTATTGTCATTTGTCAATTTCTTCATAACAATTAAGACTGCCCCTCTCTATGCCATTCCTGACCTTTGACAGTCTTATAGCATAGTGACAACACTATTCAAGAGCCACAAAGTGAAATGCATGGGGTGGCTCGATGATTCGACATTAGAGGGGGCGTACTTCATTGGCGTAACCTTATGACTTGCGATTCGCCCTCAGAACCGATTTTTTTGAACAACTTCCGTTTTGAATTTATTCAGGATAATTGGATTTAGAGTGAGATTGTGCATACAAACTAGTGAATACTAAAAAGCTGTACCTTGATAAACACCCATAGTTTTTATATATATATATATATATATATATATATATATATATATATATATATATATATATATATATATATATATATATATATATATATATATATATATATTATATATGTAGTGTGTTGTTTGTGGTGTTTTTTTGCTGATGTTCCATTTTTCTGATTTGTGATTGTTTGTTGTTGTTTGTTGTTGTGTTCTATGTCTTTGGCGTTGACCCCTGCCATTAAACGGGGTTTATTTTAAAACGTTCGACCACTGTACTTGTTTATGTAGTTTTTCATATAAATTATGAATATGACTAGTTTACAACATAAAAATAGAATCACATTTGCAAATTATATCCAGATATTATATTTTTACATTTTCTTTTATCAAAACATGAAAACATCATTTGAAGTTACTTTTACTTATGCTAATTTTTAGCAAAATACCGTTTACCGGATGCGTTGCTGTTGATTAACGTCATTCCGATAGCCGGTGCACGAACGTTCATGCAAGACAGATATGTGCTCGAGCCCGTTATTTTTTGTTGAAATAACAAGACGTAACAATTTCTTTTTCCGGATGAAATGCTAGAAATTCAAACTGAACCAGTCGTATTAGAGAAAAATCCGTTTCTTGCATTATTTCTCCTTTGTTGTTTTTTTGCATTCATTTCGCGCCGCTTATTTTTTTATTCTGTTCAATGTTAATTACATATTATTTTCATTGCAGAAATCGTTTAACATAATAAGTTTAATCTCAAAATATGTCACCCTTACAAAGTAATGCTAACGAAGCGCCGCATTGACAACGGATGTCTTGCGAGTCTGTTTATTCCGTTAAAAGTTAACATTATTTATATAAAATAACTTCCGTATTTTCTGAGAATGGTAGCTTATAGAAAACAAATACATGGTATCAATCCTTCATTTTCAGAAAATCATGCCCGAGAACCATAAAATGCAAAACCAAACCATAAGCATGTACACTATTATCAAAACGAAATAAGACATTCCTGAACACAGTCCCAAATAAAGACACTAGAAATAGATCAATGAGGAGGGTAAGCATTGTTTTAACGATGATTTGCCCTTTTTACGTTGATTTGCCATTTTAGCATGAGTTTTTCCTTGGTAGGGAAGGACTCATTATTGTATATGTTTGACTCTTAGCAAGATGATGCATGTATGGTATAACGGAAATAATTGCTGTATAAAGATATTACCCTTTGTAGTGTAAGGAAAATAACTACTGAACAACGCGACGCGTAATATCGGAGGAGTTATTCATCGTAACCTTGTTTGGTAGATTGTTTTTGCTTATGATTTTAACAATGGTCAAAGCCGTCTAAGCCACTGGGTTTCCGGGCTCTTACCAACTCAAGGCTTGGGGTATAGTGAAAACCTAGTGGCATCAAATGCTTTGGACAATGCTAAGACATGGGCAAATGTTTTGACATGAATATGTAGCGCGCCTAATAATGATCATTAATCTTCTTGATAGAGGATAGATAAACACTTCAATTCAAATGCGGTGTATTTGCAAGGTTTATGTGGTTACCAGTCAGGTTAAAGGGGATAACCAGATAGTTGAAAATTTGACACTGAGCAGACGAACTTCGTTTTAACAAGAAAACCCGTTGGATTTGATCTAGTGATAAATTTAGATTGAAAGGATTCAATCCATTAACCAATTTTGGATGTCTGATGACTTTATTTTACATTAATAAGTTATATGTATGTAAAAACAAATTTTACTAATATCCCTTTTTGGTTAGGTTTATGTTAGGTAAAGCTGTGTAAAAATGGTACGTTTAAGGGCCAGATGAGCTGGACATTTACAAGAACTCTGTAGTTGTCTTGCCCATCTAGTTATGGTTAAGATTTGTAACTTTGTGAAGTTAAGATACAAATCAATAGTTCTATACATCCTACTGAAAAAATGTTTTAGCAACAGATACATACTTAACATAAGGGTTAAAATAAATTGTAATCCACTTTTAGATTCTTTTATGGAACAGATATATTCAACATTGCCTTAATATCTTCATACAGATATGCGATGGGTAGTGTTGTATGAGATAATGTTCTCTTAATAATTTGATGATAAATGAGATATAAGTTTTGCATCACATTCATAATAATTTGCATATGTATTAAATTTTAAGATAAATTTTGCATAGTATTTTATCACAGACATATATACTAACATGTATAAGAATATTCATACTAGATTTAATTATCTAGTTCAGTTTATAGTTTTTTTATAACCTACGTAATAATTTTCAAAAAATATTACAATAATTTTTGGGGGTAATTTTATTGAAGAGTAATTTGATTTTAGGAAATTATTTAGCAAGTTATCTACGCACAGCAAATAAAACATTCAACTAATTTACATAGCCATTATGTTAATATAACCCTTAATTTGATTGTTAAAATGGCACATGTATAATGTACTTCAGATAACCTTGTATCCTTGAAAAACTGATTGATATGAATGAATCATCACAAATTAATTTAAAGTATAATTCACGGTCATATCAAATTGCACTGAAACATTTTATTTTTGCGTACGATTGTTTGGTAGACGGCGGCCCATTATGTTGTGCAAATAACCCATGCTATTTGGTTACATTTCGTTTTTTAAATAGTTTACTTGTTTTACTCAACAAGGAGGTTAAAGATATGCATCAGATATACCATCCCTAATTATGTCATTGCATTACCCTGCAAAGTATGTAATCGTGAATAATAATATATTCATCAATTTTGTCATAGTTCAAACCATATCTACAGTATACACTGAAACATTTCCAACCTACATTTACCTGATTAAAACTGCGCGCTTTTATACACAAATTGTTTGTACTGCAAGTTGAATACCTTGCATTAGTTGTGGACTTTTAGCTAAAAAAAACTCTTAATGCAACTGAACACTATTTGCTTTAAGTACTTGCAATTTCATTATATATACATTAGTAGAGATATAATAGTGCATACACTATGAATGTATCTGTGCGAGCTTTACAGGACTGTAAGGGTAGGGAGTGATTTAGCATTTATCAACCCCTATCCTGTACGAAAGCTATTTAAAAGCCGAATATTTCAAATATAATTAAGGTCCGTTCGTTAAGTTGTTTTTTAAAATGTTAATATTTAAGTATTTAGAACTAATTTGATTGACGTTTTATTTTTAAAATATTAAAAATGATTTAATACTACGTTAAAATCCTTGTTGTTAGCCTCGTTTTTATCATCAGGACCAAAAATATCCTCTTTGTAAGTAACGTCAGACATCGCGTTTTCATCTAAATCTTAGGTTTAATGCTCAGACCTCATGTCTCATGTATCGAATAAATCCATTTTCCCACTTATGTAAGACTTGACTACAAGTCATATTTTTTTCCGCGCAGGTTTGTACCAAGTGTTTGCTCTAAATTAAACAAAAATCTTGCTATTCAGATCTGTCAACGATATGTCGGCCGACACTGACTTCAATTCATCACAAGTATAATTGTTAAGCACGTTGCATATCCATACGTTTCACAAAGCTTTAGAAAACACTCCTAGAAGCTTATAAAAGCCTCATCGTCACTTCTTCCGGGCTACTATTTACTCCCTGGTGTTACCTGGTCTCTCCCACCTGTTGGATTGGAAAGTTATTGCGTTCTTTCTTTATGAGTTTGTTAATCAAGAGCAAAATAGAATGTAAGTGATGTTTACTTTAACTTACATTTCGAATATACATATATAGCATATAATAATCAGACATCTAAAATTGGTTTTTGGGTGTAATCCCTTTAATCGTTACTAAATTTAAGACTATATGAGCAATTTAAACACAAGGGGTTCTTTTGTTAAAACGAAGCTCGTCTGCTGAAATAATCACGGTCACAACACCAACTATCAGTTATTTGCGCTATTCCACTTAAACCTGGCAGGCAACCATATAATTTTTGCAAATACTCAGGAGATGAATTGTAGCGTTTATTTCCCCTCTAAACCAAAGATAAATAATCATTAGGTGCGCTACACATTCATGTCATAACATTTACTCATGTTGTAACATTGTCCAAAGCTTTGGCGCCATAAGACTTTTACTTTACCCGAAGCCTTGAGCGTGAACTTACTCTAAAACCCACTGGCTTACACAGCTTTGACCATTGTAAAAATCATTAGCAAAAACAATCTAGCAAACATGGTTACGATGAATAACTCTCCGCGTTAATTTTTGTCGTATAATGCAGAAGTTATTCCCCTTATATCACAAAGGGTAAACTTGTTATACAGCAAACCTTTCGTTATTCTACAAAGGCAACATCTCGCTTAGGGTTAAAACATAAACGAGAATGAGTCCTGTCCCTCCCAAGGGCAAAATCTTGCTAAGGGGAAATCATCGTAAAAAGGGACAAATCATCGTAAAAACGACGAAAACCTTCTGAAGTTCCTACTGCTGACATTGTTTTTTTTCCTATATTGGAGGCTCTATTTTCTGAAACCAGACTGTAGTCGTCTAAATATTTTTTGGGGACTGTTATAGTAACAAATCTTACCATTTTATATTGCATAAATACGTATATAATAATTATTCAATATTTAATTAATTTGTAATAATCAAGAGCCCCAAAGATTTGCCACCCAGAGGTTGAAATTTGAAAAAAACAACAACAAAATATAATGCAATATATTGCGTGTTATCATATAATGCGAATATGTATAACCTCTTTATTTTATGCTTGTACATAAATACAGATTAGGATGATAATAAAATAGAAGATCTATGAGGAATTTGATTTCATGACTTTAATGTGCTATTCTAAATCAATAATACATCAATCATTTCCCATTTGAATAAAGATTTTGTTTGATTTCCGATGAAAATATGTTACTAATCATTGTCAGTGTTAGTAACGAGTACATTTTTTTGTGTTCATATTTAAAAACCAAAGCAGTGTATAGTGAGATTCAAGGCATTTGATAAGTCAAACTGGTGATCATTTTCATTACCACTTGTGTTTTATATGTTCCTTGCATTGTCCGAAACATTTTGTCTGTATTTCATTACCATATTATTTATTTGTAAAAAATGTACTCACATGTGTAGGATCGTTTGATATTAAGTCATTCAGGTTTTATGCAGTTATGATATCAAAACTATGAAAAAAGATCAACTTAAGTCGGTTTCCCATCTTACGTTATATTTTTTCATAGTTTTGATATAATGTTTCATGAATATCTGTTCTTATATCGACGTCTCCTTAATGGTCGAAATACCTTATATCATCGAGTCTACTTTCAATCAGATACGCATCTAACTGTTATACAAGTATTTGTCAAAGCGTAGGATTATTTAACCTTAAAAATGGTGACGACTTTAACGACAATACTGGCCAAACGTTTGATTATGGGGTTCTTTTAAGGAATAAGCATGTAGGCCCATTACACATAAAGCAAAACACACACGTCACATGAAAAAAGTCGCAGATTAAAGCATTATTAACATATCGGTTTAAGGCCATCAGAAAGGAACAGACAGTGAAATAATTGAGTCCATATTGGCGTTAAAAAGTGATCAATCAATCACACTCTTGTCCTAAATAGAGGGTTTACCCTCCTCCCCTCCTTGCGGACCAAATACTCTTATCATTTTCCAAGCCAATCTTGCGTGACAAATAATATTATACAATATTTAGAGTCTGCGTACCAAATCAGGCCATATTTGATTCTGCGTTCCGCGTACCACCCTCTCTAGTTCCATGTAACTCTTGAAACCGCTTGATTACCGCTTACCAAACGAGTGGCTTAAAACCGCTTCAGTTACTCAACCAACAAGCTCAAACTCAATCTTTATTCTCGAAAGTTTGGTTTTTGGTGTAAAATATATAATTGCCTACTTTTTAAGAGTATACGAAGGCTCGACATAATTCTTGTCGCTTAAAAGATCACAGACCAATGATATTGATGAAATAAACGAGAACATATTCCAAGACAATATTTATTTCGAATTGATTGTATTTATCATAATTATCAAACTTTCTAGGCCATTTTAACAGCCAAATGTTCGTTTACATATGATAAGACACACAAAAGCAAACATGATAATTCTGCGCTGAACAAAAGCAAGAACACAATCGCGATTAATTTTACTTTTTAAAAAAACAAAACATTGTATTTTGTAGCTTTCTCTGAATATTTGCATACTGAGGCAAAACATTGGTCATTAACATCGAGGTAAACGAGATGACATACACATTTACCAACTGATACTACAGGGACCAACCAGTCAAAACCTTACCTTCAACATTATGCTGTAGGGTTACACTGATGTAAAGTCTGAATAAGTCGGACAATAACAATACATTGAACATAAGCAAACACTTTATAAACACATTATATGCTATACGAATTCATAATCAAAGTATCTAATTGTTTTGTGAAAACTCACAACGATTGTAAATTACACACACAGCACACACGCACGTACTCACGCACATACACACAAGGCAATATGACGACCAACTTCATAATCTATGTTATAAAGCGACTTTTCAACACATTAAAAATTACTTACAAGTAGTATCAAAATAATCAATAAAAAATCCTATTTAAAGCGGATGGATTTTATAAAAAAAAAATAATTTGGTTCATATTTTTATCCCATTTTTTGTTGTGTATTTATCAAATATAATGGTTGTTCGGACACAAAAACAATACTATCTGCATTTGATCCTAAATTGATTGTGTAAAATAAAGAAAAACAAAACATCATAATACTACGTATTAGCAGTTCAATATAAACACATTGTTATTAAAGAAAATTCATGGATACACTTTTAATAAACATAGTACAATACCATATATCTGCCCTTCGGTTATCAGATAAAGTGAACATTGGTTTGGTTTGCAGTAGTACACGCATTTACAGGAATAAGACAACTGCCCAGTTGGTGATACAGAAACATTCATATGATTGATTGAAAAACGACATCAGTATAGTGGTTTATTCATTGATTTGAATTATTCGACACTTGTGAGGAATGTTTACGAAAGATAGGAATAGAAATGACTCATCGTCAGAAGCTGTGCAGATGTACCAAAGCGCGAACTAATGTTAAACTTGATTAATTCGTATGGATGTTTTTTTATAAGTGCTATGTTTTCTCATTTAACAAGCTTATCGGTCAGCGTCCAAATCTTTTACCAGTTGAATACATCACGAATGCGTTGGAATACGGTTTTTTGTCCGATTTTGTTTCGTTTGCCGTAAACGCCGATGGTACGCGCTTCCTTGTGAAATGTCGCGACATTGTTGTGAATAAGGGCGCGTTTCCGGAACGTCTGCAAAGTCTTGATTCGATTTAACCATCCTTGTTTTTTTTGCATCTTTTCATTCTCGATCATGAGATCAATATGGTCAATCATGGAAAGCGGGTTTGGTCGAAGGGCAATTTGTGCTAGACGGGTATTGCAATTTTGTATTACGATCATCATATCTTCAATAACGTCAATCATTTCTTCCAGTTCTTGACCCATCTTTTCAAGGAGTTGTTCTTGCGTAAGCAATTTACCGGAAGCTTCTTCGTATTTGGCTTTCATGTTAGCATATGTTTTCTTTTCTATCACCGTGATGAAAGAAAAGATGTACGGAGTGTTGGCATGTTGTTTCCAGAAACATTTGTCTGGGCAAATAGTACAGTATCCTTTAGACATAGCGCTGCATTTGATTTTGTCCTCGTCGTTTGCGAAGGCGCAGCTCTCATGACATGTGAAATTGCAATGTGTACAATTTGTCACATGCTGTCCACGAGGCAAATCTTTCTTGACATGTTTTGTTAAAGGAAGTGTGTACTCGAAGTCCTTGTTGTTCGCGATATCAGCTTTATGGTCTTCAAACAGCTTTATTTCTGCCTTAAGTTGATTGACCTTTAAAAGTCCAGCGTCCAGCTTTGGTTCAAGATTTTTTATGGTTACTTCCAGACGATTTCTTTCATACAAAACGTCACTTGTCATTCGAAGGCTCTTTTTACTCATTGTGTCAAGTGTTTGGAAGAAGTTACGAAAACCTTTCATCCCCATGTCCCAAAACATGGGGGCCAAACTTGTGTTGTCTAAATCAATATTCTTTGCAAAAAGTCCTGAGTTATTAAAAGTAAATCGTTTACCAAATGGCAAACCCGATTCCAGCAATGCCGCAAAAACTGGGGGGTCAATTCCATCTGCGAATGTAATCAGGGAACTTATGTTGTTTTCAATATCTTTTCCAAAGAGAGACATAATCGACTGAAATATATAGCTTTGCAAAGGCGTAAGCCTGGCATCAGGAGCCTTTATCAGAAAGCAAACGGCATCAATCGAGTCTACGCCCTGTGGACCAGTCTTCGAAAACAATTCTCGTATTTGAGTCACGATTTCTTGATCACGCTCTAGGCCACGAGTGTCGCCAAAACCTGGTGTGTCTATAATGTTTATAGAGTAGGGCAGGCGGCTTCCCTTTTCCGGATGAATTGTGTAGCATGTGATCCATTCAGTCTGGGACAATGCCTAAAAAGAACAAAGACAGCGAGTTGGATTTAGATATTGATATTTTGATATATTTTCATATACAAAGGCGTAAAAAGGATCATCAATTAACACATACACTGAAGTAAATATGATGCGTTAAAACTAAATATGTATTATCAATAAAGCAATTGACAACATACCCTGTTTTTCTTACGCCGTTTTTCTTCTTCTTCGAGATTTATTATTGTAAATCTAAATGGGTCGTCCCAGTTGACACTCAAAATATAATTTGCCATTCCGTCAACCAATGTACTTTTCCCAGTGCCAGTTTCTCCGATCATCATTATGGTTTTTTCATTTAGGCTACGCATTGGCTGTATTCCTGTATTTATGAAAACAAACGCTTATGTAACAGAAGATGATGTAAAAGTATAATGATAAGCGCAATATTGAAAATAGCATTGCAAGGATAATGTTGATTATCATGCATTTTTTGCAATAGAAGCTTTTGTCGTTTACAATGCACGCACTCCCAATCTACTACACGAGCAGTAAAGATAATTGCTAACATGTACACCAAATACTGAAATCGTCTATTTACCTTGTATTGCTTACTCAATAGAATATAAAAAAAAATCAATTATAGATTTCAAATATATTTGAAAATAAAGATGTATTTCAAGATAATGATTGCGTGATAATCGTGACAGTTATGTTTGAGTACGGAAAAGTATTGCTTTGAATTTGTAGAATTGCCTATTGAACTTAAAGATTTCACCTATTTCGAATTTCCTTGTTTTTGCTGTCTTGTTTCAAGCTTTGGTTAATTCAGTCATCGGCAATGCGTACATTGCAGGAACATTATCGCCATTGTCCACCCTTACAGCGTAATTGACCAATCGTGAGGCGAGTGAAGATGCAATTACGATCTCTTCACTTTCCTCGCTGTATGGGCCTTCAATGTCATCATAAACCACTCTGACTCTGAATACGAACTTTGTGTCGGACTTCAAATTCGTAAGTCTGATGGTAGACTCTGTAAATTCTCCGTGATAGAATCGCCATTTCTTTGCACCATTTGTATCTTTATATCCTATTTGAAAGTAATCGCAATTTCTGAAGTTGGCGGGCTTTTCCCAAGAAAGAGTAACTGTGTCCGAGCCAATATCGGATGCCAGAGGCTTGCCAGGGCGATCCTAAAACATTGAAATATGAGGTCATATGCGGTTCATCAGTTTAATAAAAATCGAAATCTTATTTTCTTCAAAACCATGAAAAATATGACACTGTCTATATATTTTGTTGCCGAAATACAAATAACAATGTGCTGAATTAATTGTTGAAAAGTCAAAAACATTATGTACCTGTTCTTGTTGGTTTTGATGCAGTGTTTTACTAGTTGAAGCCTGGTCGGTATAAACGTCATTTTGGTTGACACCTGTATACCTAAAACGAAAATTAATCAACAGTGTATTACTGTATTTACATGCCATATACAAGAATAAGAAACAAAAGCTTATTGATTTTTCTATAATTGGTCTTTACTTATCTATTGAAGCTGGATTGCGCAAACATCGAAAACTTTAATCAACAGTGTATTACTGTATTTACATGCCATATACAAGAATAAGAAAAGAAGCTTATTGATTTTTCTATAATTGGTTTTTACTTATTTATTGAAGCTGGATTGCGCAAACATCGAAAACTTTGCTCTAGAGTCTGTTTCCTTGGTAGAAACGAGTACTTATCCTTTTTGATGAGGGAAGTTTTAAGTTTTAAACTTTCGAAAATCGAGCACCAATTTACCTCAGAGAACATTCGTCATCTGTGGCTATCCTGAAATCTTCTATGGTCAGTAATGCATGATCCTTACTTGTAGCACGATGTTCAGATGCGCACTCCGAGCAAAAGTGAATATCATTACATTCTGGACAAACGAACGACGCCTGGTTGTTATCATCTCTGACCGTACAAGGCTGGCACATCATTCTAGCTTCCTCTTCGTTGAGCTTACTAATGGGAAGCAACATGTGTGATTTAGTTGACTTTTTACGGTTGTGTATTTTGCAACAGGAATCACACATCAATTCATCATCACAGATTGGACATACTGCTCTGCCTTTTGAACGATATCTTGCGCAGCACACACTTCGCAAAGACGGACAAGCTTGGCTGGTCTATCAGCGCATTTATCACCTTCTTTACATGCGTTCGACGGAGATCTGCTGCCATCAACGGACACTGAACACGTTTTGTCGTTTGCTGTATCGGCTTTACCATCATTCGATGAAGAGGTTGTCTCAGAATTCGTTACATGTTGTTTCGGATCCATTTCCGAGGTTTTTCCCTTCGTCCTTGCATCCTGATCGTCAGATTGAACATCTGACATATCTTAATCTAAAATGCAACCAAGACAAAAAAACTTCATTCACGTTATCGGGAACAGGTGTTGTGTCAATAGTCATGGGTATAATATAAACTTGGCAAATCAAGTACTTCTGCTCTTAAAACATAAAACTGTCACAACAAGCTTACAGTGTATTCACTGAAAGAAAATACACGTAAATATATTTATGGATGACCCAATTAGGTAAAATTCACGTTCGAGACATTTAATTTCGACAATTTGATTTCGGTATAATACAAAACTGAACATTGATTCGAGGAATTGGTCTTGACAGAAGTCAACATGGAACCTGACATAGGGCTGTATCAAACAGCCAGTTTTTCTTTATTCTGAATATTAAACATACATGGCATACAACGCATTACCAATCCGTCATATTTCGCGCGTCATTTAAATGGATATCGTTGTATAAAAGAATCGGTATATTAAGCCACATTTTTGAACGAGGACCACTCAGGTTCATAGTAGGCAGATCCTTACTACAAATCGTTACACTGTAAGCATTCCATCGAACACATTTCGCATTGTTTGCATGTTTCGTTTTGTTTGGTTTTAATATGCATTCGTGATCTACATACTTTGTTATTAACTTATTGGAACATTCGTGACCCATATACGTAGTTTATCGTGTAATTGCATCACTATTTTAGTAAGGTTGTGGAATACGTTAAGAGGTTTTTACTTTATAAGAGTACTGGGAATTTTCAAAAGTCACATGTAATGATTGCGGTTAAGAACGAGAGACGCTCAAATAATTATGGATAATAATGGATTTTCCGCACCTTTTATCGAAAAATAAAATATTTTTTATCTTCTTTCGCGCCCGCACTTACTTTTTGGCTGCGCCGAATTCATTTTGATTACTTCCGAATTTTTCCCTATTTGCTGAAGTTCTCTGACCTAAAATTTAAACCTGCATTTCGCATTCTTTATTGAAGGTTTTCCATTTCATAAATTTCTCCAGCAAACTTTCAGAGAATATCTGTCCTCGTCTCCGTACAGAATCCGGTCCGGGTAACCGCAAAATAGCTGATATCTGTGTACAGTCTTTTTTTTGTCGGGAATATTTTGCAGGACGCATCATTGCTATTTTCCGGTAATAATTTTTAGTTGACTTTGAATACATGCACACACGAGTAACAACTATTTAAAACATGTTTTCGTTATATATTCTTTTTATTCTAAAGTGCAATTCTCAGTATACATATACTCGTAAGTGTTTTAAACAAATAAAAAAATGTTGGACAAGATTGTAAATGTTTAAGAAATAGTCTGTATTTACACATATAATATATATCAATATATAATAATCAGTAAAATTAAATGAAAATACACAGGCAGAAAACAATATTAAAAAAAAACAATCACTGATCGTTGAATATATACTGGTCTTTTGTTTATCAAACATTCGGGCATTAAAGCAATGGTAGCCGCAATGTTATTCTTTGTAAAAGCGAGATCTTGAAAGGAAAGAATCGTTATTCCACCAACCGCACTTAATATTATGACCAGATATTACTTGCAGATATGTTTGATCTTGTTTCAATTCTTATGTCCAACGATTTCATCTCTAGTGTCATTTAAAAATGCTCTCTGTGTTATTAACATTTTTCTTCTCTTGTCATTTTAAAGTCACAACAATATCATATAAGCGGTTTGAATTTAGATCTAACCAAATTGTTTGAAAAGCTCGCATGATGAATAACCCTTGGTTTAACCAGTATTTCTTCATACGATGTTAATATATCAGCATATTACAAGCATACAGGAAAAAGGATTGAAGTGAAAACTTTGAGCTTATTTTAAGACTTCTGTCCTTATGTATATCATTAATACATCGATATGGTAAAGAGAACTTATAGCAATACAGAAAAGATACATTGAATCAGGTTGTCGGAAATCACAAATGTATCGTAAATTAAGAATACAACCTACATTTTTAACCAATGAGATTGCAGACAGGCAAAAATTAAGACGTCGACTTAATCAATAACAATTTCAACTTTCGCGCGTGTTTAAAGATCCGCCTACTTCCAATCATCCGGTACACACTCCCTGTGTCAATTTTTCGCTGACAATGTATCAGGCAATGAGGTTGTATTCTATGCCAGTTAAATAACATGAAGGAAGTGCTCCTTTAAAATTCTACAATGGGTCCTTATTTTACATTGCATTATAGAGTCGAAAGAATTGCCTTCATAATAATATATTGGTAGGTTTGATATTTGAGTGTGGATAGTCGTAAATTAAAATAGATACTGTTTCCGACTCTCGGATATTAGAAGGAAGGTCGTTCCATAAGACAAAAGTAGATTGGATGAATGACTTTGCGAAAACCTGTGTATTACGAAAGTAATTTCTTGTAGAAGCAGAACTCCGTAGATTACAGGACGTAACAGTCTGTGCTAAGTTCGGGACGAGAGTTGAAAGATAAGTACAGTGCGAGTCTTTGTTGCTCTTGGCGTGCATTAAGTGATTTTAACCAAGCCTCTTTGTTAAGCTTATAGGTATTAACAAGCCTAGTGGCAGCAGTTGTGATTCTGGGTGCTTCTAACTGAACTTGTTCGATTAGATTTTCATCGCGAAGGGTGAGCTTTGCCCATACATTGTCACCATAATCAAGAGTCGGCCTAATAAACGCCTTGTACATTATTTCAAGGGACTTCCTGTCTAAGATAAACTTCAGTGATCTGAGAGAACGTACTATAGCTACAATATTATTTTGCTATGAGCAGTCATTTGAAAAAGTGAGCCCAAGATGTATGTGCGAGGTAACCTCTTGTATGTGACTTCTGTTCATTAATGAGGATGGAATGGGTTGAATGAAAATAACCATTGCGCAGCCCATTGGGAGATTAGCATTCAGAGATATGGAAGCAGTAACGGGGTCATCAACAACCACGTATAATCTTGTACCTTCGGCGAAACGACGTATTCCTGATTGAATTTGATCAACAATGTAATTAATGAAGACAATTAATAGTAATGGCTCAAGTATAAACCCTTGCGGGACACCAGCTTGAAGGTTCGGGAATGTTGGCTCCATTAATAACAACTCTCTGAGAGCGGTCTGGTTCGAGAACCAGCGGAGAAGAGAGTCTGCCATTCCTTTAGATTCCAATTTATGTAAGAGTCCAGTATGCCAAACCCTATCGAAAGCGTTTGAAATATAAAAAGAAAACTCGAACCTCTTTCCCGGTATCTAGAGATTGACAAAATATATGATGGGGAGGCCAATTGATTGACAGTTGAGTAATTGGGTACAAACCCAGACTGAAGAGAAGATATTGCTGCATTTGTTGAACAAAGAAAAATGAACAAGTGTTTCTGAATGATTTTTTTGAGCGTCTAACTGATGACAGAAAGCAACGAGATCGGACAATAGTTGCTGACTTTGTGTGGATCGTACTTTTTGTAAATTGACATTTGCTATTTTTTGCGTTTGGTAGTAAATCGACGAGGTGTTAGAGAGTGTTAAAAAGATTAACTCCTTCTTGTCTAAAAATACTTATCGTGATAGTTAGATAAGTTTCGCATGAATGTTATTATAAGTTGTTATTTTTGGACTTCAAATAAATGCACATTACTGTAAGGAATGCTGTATTTACAATATTTACGTATTGAAATTGACTCGGCATCGACACTTATTAGTGAAACATTGGATCATATTCAAAATTGTTTAAAATTGAGATTAAAATTCATATAACGCAATCAAAACTTTTCCATTTATATCTGAGAACCTTTATTATAAATAATTTCTTAACATAATTGTATGACATCTTTGGTAAGAAATATACCTTACATTATTTGGTTTAAGTTTTCGCTTTCGGTCGCCTCTTTTTGCCTTAATTTAAACAAGTTTGTTTTTGTCGCTCGGTCGATCTTACATTTTCAGGCAAAATCCGTAGAAAAAATAATCAACTTGTTGTAGTCTTAGATACAATATCTGTCAATTTCTTACAGACAGATCTGCCTAACCAGGAAACTGTTGTACCCCTTGGTCTTTTCAATAATCCAGTGAAATCAAAATCATCAACACATTAATCATTTAAATGGCATATTGGGAAAGTCGTAACTTAATCAAACACGAAAACGTTCATACAGACATAAGAATATCACCCTATATCAACCGAAAATCAATCATTGATCTAGTTAAATACACCAAAGAAAATAACCTTGCTTTTTGGACTGGCATATTTTTGAAAAACAAATACTTATCATCATTCGCAACTAACCGTTTGTTTTCTTGTTTCGGGTTCCCCGACCCCATTCAATACACGTAGCGGGGAAATAAAAGAAGTTATGGCTTCAAACAGAAACAAAAAGAGAGTCAATAATCAAAATGGTTACCTTTTCTCCTCAATAGAGACGTACTTGCATCTGGTTAGTTCACAAAAGTAC
Organism: Mya arenaria; assembly: GCF_026914265.1. NCBI lineage: Eukaryota > Metazoa > Mollusca > Bivalvia > Myida > Myidae > Mya > Mya arenaria. Next base: position 54,531,712 of record NC_069122.1, on the reverse strand, counting down.
GCAGTATTTATATACTGAACATAGTTATTTTTGGAGAATTGGTTATTCCTTTATTTTCGAAGAACCATGATCACGAACAATACTCGTGAAAAACAAAACAATGAACACTATTATAAAAAGAACGTAGGCTTTCAATGAATAAAAACCCTAAATATAGACACGGTGCGATTTTCTGAATACCAAATGAGGGCCGATCAAATCCCACTTACACGTATATAATAGTTAGTTAATTTTAAAGGGTCGATCATATTTTAAAACGTTCTGTTTTGTAAAACAAAATAAAATGTGGTAAATGAAAAGGAGTGTTAAAACTAAGATACAGACGGATCCAGGATTCGGTGTAAGAGGGGGCGTAACTGAGGGCGTAATTGTTTGACTAACGCCCATTATTCGGAACCTAAATGAAATTTGTTAAACAACTTCTATTCCGAAATGAATCATTTTGGGCGTAATTCTTTATTCTTCTTAAAATGTAAATTTAGTCTTAATGAACAAGGTTAATTTATCCGTAAGTTTGTGAACGAGTTCTTGGGGGGGGGTGTTGTTATCAGAATTCTTAATTTTCATTGATTGTACCGACATGTGTTCGCACACAACTTAGATAAAAATATATGATTTATACTTAAAGTGTAATTATTTTTGTATTTTCAGTATCAAAAGGTGAAATAGTTGTGAAATAAGTGTTTTCAGATACATTACCGGGAAAAAACATTTGGTGCCAAAACATGTGCGAGTCCCAATAAGTAACATCTTAATGATTAAGATAAACATAAAACTTACTTATATTGTAATATACATTTTGATTGACCGATACGTGTTCAAGGCATTTTCTGGAACTAGTGTATAACAGTAGTCAAATCGACTGAAAATAATTCTTGAAAATAATGGCAAAACAGAGTGTTAGGTCAACTGAATATTTGAACAACAGTTAAGACTTTGAAGCACTTATCCTTTTATTGATTTGTTTAAGATGATTTTAATTTGAAACGAATACTGTTCATACAGTTCTTGACTTAACTGTTGTTAACGAACCGTTTGATCGTCGCCATTTCGGGACTTAAATGTTTAAAAATCGATTTAAAACTAGCGGCTGCTATAATTTTTCCGGTTTCTTGTTATAATGTAGGTTGATTTTTAATCTAAATTAGAAAAAAAAAACTAATACGAAAATCATAAAACAATGGTATTATTTAAAGTAAACAAAACACCTTTAATATCGTCAATGTCTTATCTTAATTCAAAAGGTTAAACACACACATTCCTATATTTACCCGGAAGAATGGATACAAAACATTTTGAAAGAGCAGAAACTATAACGAACATATATAGTTTATTCCCAAATATGGTATTATCATTCTATAGGGGCTGTCCCGAAACGCGTATAAAATAAATTGAAGCTAAAGATGTTCAGAAAATGACAGCAAATGGGATGTTGATTATTTAATAGTTACTGCAGTTATTGACATTACCCGATGCACGAGTTATGCATATATTTAATTACGAAGTGTTGTGTGTCAAGTTATTGTTTTCAACAATATTGTCACGCACAGTGCAATCAGTAGAGTGTGTGTATTGTAATATTATTGTAATATATCCGCGTGCTATCTATTGTACTATTCGATGTCTGCATTAATAGAGAATATAGAACATACTATCCCATATATAAAATGTCTTTCTTGGCACTTATTCAAAACGGGTACATTTAAGTGCACATGATCTGAATATAAGGCAACATTTGCTTAAGTTGTTCACTGTCAAGTGCTATCAACCGACTTCAATGACATGGTATGTAAACTGAGAGCGTCGCCTAGGTATTGGTATTGCGCTGAAGGTTTATATGTTGTCTTTGGAAGGAATACAATAACGTGCTATTTTTACAAAGATGTTTTAAATGTTTGGCTATTGGGCCCGTCTATGTAGATTCCACTCTGTTATTTATTTACAAATGACAAGTTGATGTTTTTAACAGTCCTATATATCGAAGGGTGAAAGCGATAAGGTTATATCTTCTTCTCTATTTAATGTCACTAAGAACCTTTTTGCATTTACCCCCTCGATATGCTCCTTAGCTTAGAATTGTAAATATGGTAATCAGACCCATAATGAATGTTTCAGCCCAATACTTCAACATTAAGACCCATTCCAACAGTTTAAGCCCAGAGCTTAAACTCTCAGCCGTATGCTGAAGGTTTACCATCATGTTAAATGGTTGAATCTTGGTACATATTTAGCCGCATGACGAAGTTTAACCTATTGCTGAATGTTACAGACCCGTGCTGAATGTTTCAGCCTTATACTAAAACGTTTGGATTCATGCCGAAATGTTTAGCCATATGCTAAAACCTTAAGTTACGGGGTAAACGATTCAGTCCCTGTTTAAACTGTATTCCCTTGCTCAATGTTTAAGCTCCGTGCGAAATGTTTCAGCTCCATGCTAAATGTTTGAGTCCCCGTGCTGATACAGTTACCCCGCATGTGTCCCATAGCCAAACACATACAGCAACCACTACCTCGCGATATATACCTTATTTACTTACTTAAATAGTGTAACCTCCTTGTACTTTATTATCATTCTCTTAGCTACACTCATAACATTTGGCAGGTACACAGGTATTCGGCAACCTCTTATGGTGAACTTGACAGGCATGTTTCAACTGGAAATATGTCAAAGGGTATGTCAAATTGATAATAGCCTTGCCGAATCCAATATTTAACACCCAGATATTTCTGATGAGTAGTAACAAAGTCCTCATACACACCTGTGGTTTGCACGCTTTTCACTCTTATCTCAAACAAAACACATTCAATACATTTTATGAGATTGGACTCGAAATGTGGAGACCTTAAATCTATTGGAGTTATGAGTAAGAAAAACCCCATTTCAAATTCAGATGTAATAAATATATGTATATAAATACTGTGTACAGATATTGGTAGATTTGTAAATGTAGCCATACCTGTAAATTTATAGAAAGAATATGGAATGCAAGATTTTCGAAGACAGACGTCATTTTGTTATTGAATGTCCATTGTGTTAAACTAATCATAATTCATTATTGCCATCCTATTTTTACGACATACCAGTATGCGGTGATTTATAGAGTTGATTAAAATGAACGACAATTGAAATAGCCGATTGTCCTTTATCAGAAAGATTTTAAGACTAGGTCAACTTAGATCAGACATATCTTAACAGCCCAGACGCATCGTCATATGTGCACATGAGCTTTCTTCTGTTATCAGGATATTGTTCGATATACCGTTGAACTCTACAAAGCAGCAAAAGTTCAACAGCACTTTTTACTGCTTTGACAAATTAATTTACTCGTTTACTGTCCTGCAACAAATGTATTTATAACTTTTTTGAACATGAAAGAAGATTAACGTTAAGTGATTAAACATCTATTCAACGATTGGAATAAGGCTTTTTGTGAAAAAAGTGTATACACATATATTTGTTTATCCTCGACATAATGTTTATTCTCTATCATTTATTTTGAAGTCTAAATCATTTTTTAGTTTACAATTTATATCATAATTCAACAGAATAGTAATCATTTTACATGTTTAAACAATTCATTTAGGTTAATATGCTAGTCATATAGTCAGAAACCTTCGCTTTAGGTAAATTTGATTTCGCACTCAGATTTAAAGGGAGGATACGTCTTTATACCGTGCAAATACTGTTTCGAACATAAGTAATTTCCCTTATTTTTTAAAACGATGTAAGACACGTAGAGCATACATCGAAGTCCCTAAACCAAATGCTGTGTGCAGGATGAGGAATCACGTGACTGAAAAGAGTTCTCACATGGTTAACCACGGGTAAAAACCGATGTAAACAATCAAGAAAGTGACGTTCATAAATAATTAAATATTTTTAACAGCAAAAACATGAACATATTTTTTAGCCTATGAAAGACTATGTTATTTATGCCTCTGCACGAGTGAACTATTTGAGATTTGATTGTATTCTAATGATGCAATCCTTGACCAACATTTCGACGGATTTTTGTAGAACGATGGAAGGCTGAAAATTTAGCAATAAATGAGCAATGCATTAATCAGATTTTGTTCTTCACAGAAAAAAAGATTCCTCGGCCTTGCAGCAGTGGGAACACAAGCTAGTTACTAAACGACCACGGTTTCTTTCGCCTATAATACATTTATCTATCCATATAAGTGAAATCATCCAATGCAAACGGAGGAACCTTTTTTCTGAGATAGCAAGGGAGTGCTTGTATATAGTTGATTGACTGTAAAATACTTGTTCTTGCAAATTTTGAGATACGGAGTGATTTTTCTCGACATGAATAGAACTGCATCGTTTTCCCTTTAAACACACCCATCTGAAAATATATAAACACAATCGTTAGATTTTTGCCTTACAATACCTGGAAATACAGAAATAGAATTACGAAGATCATTTGCAATCAAGTATTAATTTATTAGACACCAAATGAATCTTAAAGTTCGCGAAGCAGTGCGGTAGTTGGTCATACATTAAAAAGATCGAAAATGTTATTAATTCAGTTAATTGTTAATTTTCCTGTTATGAAATTGCTACAGTTTTTTTCACAATTCGTTTCCTACTAAATTGCAATTCATCAGCAACACAACCTAGTCATTAGCACACAAGGTTCAGAAAATCGAGCATAATGCAGTGAGTGTAACAAATAAAGTTCTAAAATTTGTAACGAGGTAACCTTTTGTCAATAAAAAAGCCATACACATTTAAAGAAATTGCTTAAACCTCAGGTACGATAACAATTCTCACGAAAATCCAGATTTTTACGTTGTCAACACTAACGTATAGCAAGTAATGCAAGTTCCAGACGATCAGATTTTAAATTTCATTCAGAACTTTTACATTTAGAACAACTCATAGCCATTTCTATGTGGACGTACATTCTCCAATATTTTTAATTTACTCGTATAAACCTCTAAAAATGAAAAATAAGATACCATACTCATTGTTTACATCCATATTCCACTCATTAGCACTATAACGGAAGATGCTTTGGAGCATTTTCAACACATAACAACATGTTATGGATCCAATGATTGCCCGCCGAGTTCTATACGGCGACAGTAATCAACAGCAATGAACACTTACATGTCTTGATTTCCGCTTTCTAATAGCAATATAGTCTTTACGTGGTTGGATTACGTGGTTGGACAGAGATGAATGTCCTGAAGATAGAATTCCGACAGACATCGTTCTCCTCTTCTCATGGATGCGTAATACATTCTAAATTACTTCTGCTGCACAGGACGTTTTAGAAGCGATTTGCTTTTTTTAGATGAATCCAATTGAGAAAGAAGGTATAAACTAGTCCATATTTTAAAGATGAGAAATTGAATGGCAAATATTTCATGCCTCACCATTCAGAGATATATTTGCACATCAAATATGGTTTTCAAAAGGGTCAATTTTCACAATTTTATCATCTTTTGTAAACAGAAATTAGAATATCAATGTAAATGCGTTTGCCACTTAGATATATATTGTTTACTATGCGTTCATATTTGTTCCATGATGAGGCCGGTTAAAAATCACAAACATTCACTAGCTGAATCATCTAGATATCTAGTACATCATGGTCAAAATGAACGATAACAAAACTACCTGAGTGATGTTTTAAATGGGTAAATCTTATGAGTACAAAGGCATTGGATTCGCCCATGGCGATGCTTACTTGTGTAAAGCGTTCAAGGGCCCTGTTCGTATCGACTCCTTTGTAATATGTTCTGACATATTCTCAGAGTAAATGAAGAAAACCAATTGATTGGACGTTATAAGTCCGTAAATCTTTTTCTCTCGAAAACTACTCAAATTGTCATTCAAAGGCGAGAAACATATTAAATTATTTTTTTCTAGCTTTCCAAAAAAACCTGGTAAATGTTAACTCGACTATTTAAGAAAATGTACTGGCATACTGGAACCATGCATAAAGAAATCGAGTCAATTTTGCATGATGTATTGCATGGATTATAAGTCTTTAATACAGTTGAAACCAAGTCCATACTTGACTACTTAAAAGCTACATCAATCATCGTCTCCTGGCATACTCTGACAGTAATTAAAAAATCTAGGCCGTTTGACGTGATACTTTTGGTATATTTTAATTTGTTCTTGCTACTAACTACAGTACTACTTAATCCCTTCTTGCTACTTGCTACAGTCTCAGTATAACAGTTCAAGCAATGTTCCCATGTGCACAAGAAGTCTATCGTTCACCGTATGAAAAGAAAATGCAAATACAGTAGACGAAAATGATGCCCTCTCTATGGTTGAGCCTAATCACTGGTACAAATCATCTTCCTCCGTTAAGGAATAATTGATTACCGCTGAGAATACAAATGTCCTGTTTCCTCAAGGATTACGATTTCGTTCCGAGGTTCCATTACAATCAAAATGAATGTAATTCAGTCATTTCCATTAACAAATAGGCTAGGATTTGACTTTGCATTTGCGTACATCTGATGGTTATTGCAGCTAGAGGAATAATTTTAACTAGGCCAGGTATTTCCGACGACAAATCATAATAGAAAGACACAAACTGTACATTATCATAAGTATGTGTGTGTGACTTCATCTGTGTGTGCACACGTACGCAGGCGTGTGTGTGTGCGTGTGTGTGTGTGCGTTTGTGCGTGCCCTCGTTATTCATGTGTGTGTGGGGGGGGGGTTGCGTGTGTGTGTGGTGTGTGTGCGTGTGCATGTGTGTGTGCGTATGTGTGTGCGTGTGCGTGTGCGTGTGTGTGTGCGTATGTGTGTGTGTGAGAGTGTTGTAGTTTGAGCACATGCTTATTACTTGTACATGGTGTAGTCACACTCTAGCGTATGATAGAAACGTATGTATTGCGTGTGAAAATTTTAGTAAAATTACTTATACGCACAGCTTTCGAGCGTTTAAACCCGAGCAATCGACGACAGTCCTTTACAAACGTATGGATAGCGTGTGAACAGCGTTTGTAGAACGTTTGACCGGCGTACAGGTAGCGCTTGAGAAACGTTTGCGTACGTGTGTGAGCGTATGTCAACTGAAGTCACCGTCAGTGTAGCGTTTATTACCGTATGGGTAGCGTATGCAAGCGTATGAGTAACGTATGCATAACGTATGTGAGCTTATGAGTAACGTTTGCGCTGAGACTGCATGTACTGAGATGCAAAAAGACCTGGAGGAGCCTAACTCTGTCCATTCATCGTCTAGAAAAAGACCTCAGGATCCAGACAATGACATCATCGAGTCCTTGCAGAAGAGAGTTGCTGAGTCTGGCAGCATCCTTAAGATGGGAAGTTCCATTTTTTGAGGAATTTGACAGATATGTCACGCCATCCATCTGGAGTAGTGGCGCAGTTCATCACCTCAGGCAAATACTCATCGATTATGGCTTGGGAGACCTCTCTAACAATGACTGACATGGTGTTAAGCGGGACTCTACATCCATACTGCATGTTTGCATAAGCGCTTCCAGAGGCAAGATGACGCAAAGTCAATGCACGCTTCAGACCGGGCTCCAGGGAAGGCCAGTACCTAGTATGCTGTTTGGTGATCCTTGGACTAATCCTCTGAAGCAGCTTATCATACATCTCAGGGGTCATACGCAAGAATAATTTGAACGATCTCTGGTCCTCTTTCTGAGTTCAACCATAGGCTGGTCATACAGGCCAAACTGACGTCGTCGTCCAATCCATGGTTTCACCCAGATTTGGCGTCTTATTCTCCTCCTCTTTCTTCCTTGTCTTCTATTTCGTTGAGCATAATAAATTGTTAAATTTATAAGTTTGTACTGGTGTTGGAGAAGATCTACCTCCAACGCCTCTCTGTCGATCTATAACTGACGAAGATGAGGAAGTGGGACCCTGTAAATATTAAGTATTATTTACAGCTCAACTGACCACTTTCATGCCATCGTATGAGGTGCGTACTTGACATATGAGTAGCGTACCTTTACCGTCACTCTAGCGTATCAAGCTTATGTCTAGCGTATGCTGAGCATATGCGTAACATATATGCTCGCATACGCTGATTTTTTTTGAACATAATTGTTCAAAAAAAAAGTTGGCCTCTGCGTATAAGAACGCACACTGACGTATGTCAGCGTGCTTGGAACGTAAACGACTTATGCCTAACATACCCCTAACGTATATCCGCGTATATGAGCGTATGAGTAATTTGTATCGTACGCTCATATACGTAAATGCCATACGCTATAGTGTGACCAACAGTTATAAAAAAGGCATGGAATACTTTCAGTAAACAATGGCAAGATATTTATAAGGCATGGCTGAAAACTGATTTTGTGTTCGCATTTGTTAAAAATAAAACATAAAGTGAAATCTCACTTAGAAATGATATGTTTTGCTTACACAAACAGTTAAGGAAGTTTAAGGAAATTCCTATTTCTCAAAACGTCGCAATATGGTTAGGCATCAGTTGCGGGGCGGAAATTAAATGTCTAAAACTATGTTGCCTCTGACAGGCCATCGACTGTAGCCGATTAATTAATATATCAGTTTGCATGCGTTGTGAGTTGTGTTGTGAACTTCTCTTTAAAAGGCATCTTTTAAGCTAATAGCGTCAATCCGTATTTAATGTGAAATGTGAATAATCTTTTTGTAACAATGGTAAGACGCCACAATGTTCGAATTACAGATGATTGTACAGAACAAAGAAAAATACTCACACTTTGACTACGGTAGCGGAATATGGGATGATGTTTGACTTAAATTTACAATTATTTGCTCAGATACGTAACGTGTCTTATCATATCCATTTAAATATCTCTGAAAGGGTATTTTGAAAATCATAAGGGACTTTTCTTGCGATTCGCTAAGTAAGGGTTGTCACGTACAGCCTTGTTCTAAGTTGGATCTTTTTCTCAAGTCCACAATTCATTAACTTTTTTTACTAATGGTACGAAATGATTTAGAAAGGTTCACTTTGGAAATAAGATTTACGTTCGTTTGATATTAATACAGTGGTTTAGATATAAATGAGTTGTACAGCAAAGCGCGTTCAAGAACAGTGTTTGTTATGTTGATAAATCATATATATTTCTAGAGAAACAAGGGTTACTCATTCATAGGGATCTTAATAGGGCAAACCAAGTCTTCATTGATATATGATTTATGTCTGTGCCATGGTTGTTTACTAAGGAAACTACATATCTAAATAATTTCCTTAGGCCACAACAAATTTATCTTTTGTTCTACGGATTTTGCCAAAAAAAAGTAGGAGCGAGCGAGCGAAAAAAAAACAAAACTTTTTTTTAAAATTTAAGTCAATTCAGAGGCGAGCGCAAAGCGAAAAATAAAAAAAATAAAGAAGTTTATTTCTTACCAAATTTAAAATACAATTATGTCAAGAAATGCTTTTTAATTGCAAACATAGGTTCTCGGTTATAAATGAAAATGTTTTGATTGTATCACATGAAGATCTGTCTCAATATTTAACAAATGGCAATAAGATGCAGTGCTTTACTATTAACTTCGAGTTAAATGTGGATATATTGTAAAGACAACATTCCTCATAGTAACATGCACTTAAAATCCGATTTAGTTATTATCTAACACTAAATTTTGAGTACAAAACAATGAATTATTTAAAACACACATAAACAATTATGCCTTCGACGCTGTGAAACAGTTGTTGTTTACTGACGACTATATTCCATTGACTATGACACTGATTTTCATTTCAAACGTGTATTTTACATAACGAAAACTGAAAGTAACCTGAAAAATTAATAACAGGAATAAATATCAACGGTGCGTCCTGCAAAATATTCCCGGCAAAAAAGATTGTCAACAAATATCGGCTGTTTTGCGGTTACCCGGATCTGATTTTGTCCTGACACGAGGAAATTTTGCTCGCGAAGAATGTAAAGCATGGGAATACCTTCAAAAAATGCGACGTCGACGTTGCAGGTTTAAATTCTAAGTAAAAGAACTTCAGAAAATAGAGTAAATTCAGAAGTTAACAAAAAAATAACATGCGCGGCCAAATAGTATGTGAGGGAGCAAAAAAAGAGTTTTTTTTTATTTTTTCGTTTTTCGAATTTTAGGTGTGGCAAATCCGACGAACAAATGATCAATTTGTTGTGGCCTTAGCGATTGAAACAATGCACGCTGATCAAGTTTCAATACTAAGAGTATAGAACTGTTTTCACTTGTGAGTATCGCCGTTTCCTCGACAGTCTATAACCACCAGAGAAAATGGGTTTTAATATATTATCGTTGTTAATTCATAAGCACCGCCTAGCATTTTTAGAGGATTAAAAAAACTTTGATGTTATTGAAAAAATCAAATAACTTCTTACGCAAATCAACTATTGTATTTGAGATATGACGGTAAACGCATATAATGATTTATGCAATATGAGCCGGAAATAACATTCACAAAGTCTATAGCATTATTCGACGATAGGAACCATAATGTTTTCACGATAATTGTTGATATTTTTATTCTTTATCTTTGAAACATTATTTCTCGACTTGCAAAACAACATAAAAGCTGTTCATGTTACTGGTCACAATACAAATACGTCCGGCAAGGCTCATTATTAAATTGTTCGAGTTTGACTGAAAAAGCAACAGGTAAGTAATTGTGAAATATGTGCTGCTTGAGTGTTATAACTACAAGAACAACTCTTTGTAATTCTACATTATTATGGCGATAACATTATTCTTAAATGACATAATATTAATGTTTTTACCAAAACGAATTTCTTAAAATAGAGCTTATCAATTTAAGTTGCGATTGAGACACTTCAGACGGTAAGATTATTGTTAATCCGTCTATTATTTCAGTTTAGATTGGCTGACATACATTTTATCATTTTTCTGAAGATAAGTAATTACAAGTATATTATTACTATTGTTAGTTATTGCAGGCTTATAATTTGATCAAAATGTAGCATAAAGGCTTGACTTCAGTTGTTTGACATTTCATATGACCTTTCACCAATATCAAAGGGTCTTTCTTCACCTATTTACAAATAATTAAGAACACCAAAATATAAACACTGATCCCGCGTTTCTGAACTGGGAATACGAATTGTTCGATGTTTAGCGAAATTGACATATACCATACGCAACTTGGGAGAGAAATTTGTTTTATAGGCTATAAGAAAACATTATTCCATCGTTCACTTAAATAACGATGTATGGTTAATATATTAATAACAATTGTTTCCATTCTTTTTTCATAAGATTTTGTTACTCTGAGAGATACTCAGACGTCTAAAATACCTAAAATGTGTAAAACGTTCAAGTTACTTTGAAACATATGTATATATTCCCATATAAGGAATTATCTTAAAATCGAATAGTTTGCCATAGAAACGTTTACGAAAGTCATCTCATAATAAGGGGTTTTATTCATATATGTCAATGATTGCAAACAGACATCTCTTCTCGGACACTCTAAACGATGGCACATTATCTGTAATGGCCAGGCATTGTTATATTGAGCACCATTATTAAGTCAGAGATCGTTTTTCGCAAGATAAAAGAAACATCCATTATATAATTGGCAAACTATCTATTAAGTGTATGATTCCGTTAATGTTTTATAACGCGAAACACGTGTAGGCCAACAAAAAAATGTTTTTGAAGTAATGGCTCATCGTCTATTCAAAGGCGTTTTAGTTTAATCATTTATTTATATATTCCCAAAAAAATGATTTAAAGAGAAAAGAGCGTTAGATTTGTCAGCAGGCTAGACACAGTCAACATCATATATAATACGTGTTTTGGTTTAATTAACACATAAGTTCGTAGGTATCTCGTCTAAGCTGACAAAAAGTTAACGGTTATTGACAGTTGTTAAATATTTGCCACGTCGAAACAGTCCAATGATGCTTCGCGCAGGAGCAACGAATATAGAATGGTTTTCTAACTCTGACATGAAGTGCATTACTTTATGCTCGATACATTACCTTAAATATTATGCATGCTACTGATTGAACGTTTCTCCATTAATTAAGCATCAGAAAAAGTCAGGACGTTTCAGTTAATTAGTATTATTCAAACGTCGAAGTAAAGCTTGGCACCAGTTGCTAAAAGGGAAATTGAGTGGTCCAAACAATGTTGCCTCTGACAAGCCATCGGCTGCGATTTATAAGAATATCAGTTTGCAAATTTGCCCTTTTTTGAAGGAAATACAACAGACGAACAATGGCGTTCGCTTTTCGTTGCTCTCATTTTCTCTTAGCGTGAATAAGTTATTGGAAACCCGCAAACGCATGAGTTCATCGCGGACATCAGATAGTTTTTTTGTAGAAGCAGTTCTAAATTAAAACCTTTACAGCATTCAATCCGATATTAAATGTTCTGGATAATGAAATGCATAATGTTTGCTGCCAGTGGATTACCTTAAATATTGTTCTAGCTACTGATTAAATTTTAACTTTACGCAATTTATTCCACATCAGAACGTTTTTGAAAACTCCTATTTCTTAAAACGAAGAAATAAGGCTTGGTACCAGTTAAACGGAAATTAAATTGTTTGTCTGGAGTATATTTATCAAACTAATTGAATATGTTTTCAAGGCCCACGACTCTAGTTATGCTCCAAGTTTGACAGAAAGAAGAAACATAATTATGCCGATATTGTTATCGCACACAGGAAGTTAACCTTCCTGTAAAAGTTGATATTTTTCAGCATATTGTTGAACACTGAGGTTGTTAATTCATGATAATTTGTAGATTAAACACTTCAAACGGAACTGATTTGTTTTTTTCTGATTTAACCTTTAGTTTTATTTCAGTTACGTGACAAATAGTGTTACTTCAAAAAACGCAAGAAAAACTTAAATAGTTAAGACATATTCAGCTTTTAATTGGATGATTTGTTTTTAAGTATGATTGAAGGGATTTATTTGACAGTGGTAATATGAACATGCGTATGAAATTAGGAAAAGTGTAAGGGGCTGTTTGTTAAACCTCAGTGTGTCATTGCTATTCCACCTAAATCCTTAAATCATGCTGTAAATCATTATCTACTGCACGCCTTTGCAGCATGAGAAACAACCTCCCTGACGCATTGTTGCTTATCCGAGAATATAAGATTGTTCCATGTGTTACTGGAATTGACACCAAAAAATAATCTGTTGGGGGTACAGATGCGTGCTATAAGCAGTCGTCCCTGCAATAAACCGTAAGATAAATAACCAAACCTTCACCAAAAAGCTCCAATGTTGGTGGAGAATTAGGCGAAAACGTCCCTGTTATACAGCAGAACTACAAAAGTTGACAGAATAGTTTTTTTTGAAAACTTCTCTTGAAAACTGAAGTTGTTAAGACAAATTCATTTGTTGAAAATCAATTCAAACGGTACTGATTTGTTTTTTAAAAGGTCGAGATATCGCATTTTGTGTCATGTGCGTTACGTACAAAATTATATTTACTATTTAGAAAGTGAATACTGAAATTGTTAAGGCATATAATGCTTTTAATTGGATGATTTGTAACAAATTGACTAGTTTTATTTGACAGTTGTCATATGTACATGCGTATGAATTAGAATAAGTGTTAGGGGCTTTCGCAAAGCCTTCAGTGTGTCCTTACTACTCCACTTAAATCGTTGAGTTATGTAATAGATACTTAATATACTGCACGCATTAACAACGTTGTAAGTAGAAGAAACAAGTCCCCTGACGCCATGTTGCTCAGCTGTGAACATACGTAATTGCAACATTTGTTATTGGAATTGACACCCTAAATAAATATGTTGGGAAGTACATGTGTATTTTACAGGCATTCCGTGCAATTATCCGAAAGATGAATAACCAAACATTTCCCAAATAACTTCAATGTAAGTGGAGATTTAGGCGAAAACGTCCGTGTTATACGGCAATCCTAAAAGGGTTGACATAATGGCGTTTCTGAAAACATGTTTTATATGGTAATCAAGGAACATTTTTCCCGAAACCTAGTTACAGAACGAGGTGCTTTGTCGAAAGCCTACAAGGTCATGTTTCGATCAAAGTAAAAAAAAAATTCAACTCGACTCCATTTCTCACACCTAAATGGAAATATACGATACAATTTTTAATCTAGGAATTTTTATTTTATTTGAAAGATTGGTTTGCACCCAAATAAAAGCCATTGTGCCAATACTTATTAAGTTTCAACACACTAGATTTAGATTGAAGCTACTTTTTGGAGCAATTTAAAATGTTTCGAGGACCGCCGTTTTACAAAAATGGTAGTTCAATTCAGTAAGAGGTCGTGAAAACTGGTAGCTTCATTAAATCTTGTTCTTGAAATTTCAATTAGAATATCATGAGATAATATTTTTAAATGAGAGCTGATCGAATATCTACCATTTATTTTGTAAAATAAGAAACGCTACCTTGAAAAAATACAATTCAAATTGAAATAAAAATGACAAAAACGATTTATTGTAATATGTATCTCATTGCAGACCGTTTCCCAGCTTTTGCTCTCAAATGGTAGAAAAGAATCTGTAATGACATGGAATTATAAAGATCCACATCATTTTGAAATTATTTACTAGCAAGAGAACACATGTCTGAGACAAATACTGTATAATCATCAAAGATATTCCTTTGAGCGTTATCCAATAGAAACTCATTTTATGTAAACCATACAAATTTGTACGATGAAATGGATCATTTTCTTGTAACCTCCAGAGCATTGAGATGTTTGTGTTTGAGAATGAACTGAACTGAACTATTTTGTTTTTATGAGGTTCTTTAAGGTCATACCATGGCTCACTTGATACCTGCTAATCTTTATAAAGTTCTCGGATATCATATTTCTTTAATAAAACCAGTATATCCTGTGATATTTTATTGAGAATGATAAGTACCAGAATCATCTATACAATCATCTTCTTCTTATAACTCCCGGTTGTCTTTATGAGAAACACGTATCGAAGCGAAGGATATATGGCCGTACTCAAAGCATTGTGGTTATGGTTTTTTGGAGGAAAACATTCCTTAAAGGGAGCTTTTATGACTATTTCTGATTATACACATTCTATCGAAACGCAGTTGAAGACAATTGTGGATTGAAAAAAGTACAGTTTATTAACACTGTACGGTCGATATATAAAAATCTCAAACTAAAGCATCTCGATTAAATATTCTATTAATCAGCGACAATTTTGTAGTACCGTTAACCTTATAACCAAATCTATCTTTACGATCGTTTCTTAAGAACCAATATAAATATCATACTTAACAATAAAAAGGAACTTGACATTATTGAAATGCTAGGGTTTTGGTTAAATATATTGCGAAAATTAAAATGATAAGATCCCGAGTGTTGTCATTGGCGATATCGCCAAATGGACCGAACAATGCTTGCGACTGACTAAATATCATTAACTTTCGATATAAATCCTTGTCACATTTTGTGTCGATTGCTCAAGTTTCAACATTTTTTTAAACGACAAATGCACAGTCGATTTGGTCGTCGATGTAAAATGGAATAGCTCTCAAATGCTAATGATTTGGAAAAAAAATATTATTGCCAAAACATGGTTGATTTGAAGTCAATTATATCAGCCATGTGTAAGAAAATATCTATGGCTCATTATGTTCAAAAGAGCGTTTTTTCCGATACAGTCCTAAAGCCTATTACATAAAAGTATGGTTGCACATACTTACAAAACAGTTTTCTTGTTCACATAACGTATGCGACAAGTTTTGAACTTGTTTACAAAAATAAGTATCCATTAATCCACCTTATACAAAATACATATAATACCAAATGTCATGAATGTAAGATTGTTAACAAACTTGTTTGGGATGTATGCTGCACATATAAATTGAACATTGAGCAAATAAGTCTGTGTCAACTTGATTTTAATTACAGACTTTTCAACATCTCTCGTTACGTGGGCAAATGTGATACCCACCTCTTTTTTCAAGGTGTCATTTTTAAGGTACTTAACAACATAGTGTAATAATTCACTGTTTGCAGCAAGGTGACCTAATATTTACAATTATTTCTTCAAATGACATTATGAGAGTTACTTTTATAAGTTTGGTTGCTTGTAATGCAAAAAAACAACTATAAATACAAAAACAACGACAGCGAATCATTATTATTGGGCTAACTTTTGAAGAAAGAATTTCCTTTCATACGGGGGAGACAACGTGTTTTCTTTTCAAACTTAAGCGGAAAAGGTCGTCAGCCAGCTTTATATAGCGTTTGTCTTATTATTAAAGGATTGAACGTAAAAGTGGCAATACATTTTAGCAATAATTCAACTGTTCTTTTACTATGAATCAAATGCATACATTTTAAGAAACTTGAATTACGCAAAAAGAAGTGGTTTAAATATTTGTTCCTTATCTATCTTTCAATACCCAATATTGTATACATTTGCGTTCGTGTTAAAAAGTTGTTGTTTTTTTATATAGGAAAGTTGAAAGAGCTTTATTTATGCTATACGTTTGTTTAGTGGTATTCGTTTTTGTTAAAATTCATGCGTATGAAATAAAGAAATACAATGAAAATTGCAGGGAAATAACAGCATCATAATAATACTTTGGGATTATCTCATTGGAAAAGTAAGAGAACACTAGCTGATTGGGTTTTTCAAACATATATTGTGTACTCAGCCGCATTTGTTTCTACATTTAGCAATAATTACAAATTCAAAATACAGGCTTCATCGGAGTCTCTATAAAGGTGAACAGAAACGAATGTAACAGTACTAATATAAACTGATAAAGTCCTCAGCGCAGATACAAGCATATTCTGCAGAGAATAAAATCTAGCCAGAGTAGCTGTGAGAATTGTTAAAGATATGATGGAGTCATACAAAGACAGACATCTGACATAGCTCGCTTTACCATACAGTTTATCACTTAGTCCTTTTATGTAGATCATAATTGTTCTTTACAGTTATCTAGTGTTTTGTACGTTTGAAGAAGTCACTTTAAATTTCAACCATCACGATTCAACTGTTTTCGCGGCACGAAACATATTTGTTTCATCTAATGGAGTAATTTGTTTTATTCCAAACAACCTGATTGTGACATTTATTTGAGATTGAAACATCACATGTAAATAAAATCAGCGTTTCTGATTTTGTTGTAGCAATTTGTAATCACGGAAACCATATAAATATGTATGAATGATTTCTGCAAAAAATATTAACTGTTATTACTGTAATATGGTTCGTGATTTTTTTGTGACGGACTACCATGGAACGGTTTCGAAAGCTATAGTTAAACTTATAACTTCAATTAGTACCTGACGGATTTTCGACGGACTACCTGGGTAGGAAAGTAATATTTTCAACTAATGACAAGCCCAAGAATCTGTAATGGTAATACGAAAGATGTTTTCCAACACTTCTATTGTCGCTATATCATTTACTTTTGACGATATGACTTTTATGATAAATATCCAATAAATACTCAATTTTCATTTGACCACTGCAAGTTTACAAAGTAATGGGGCCAATCTCTTAACACGACCCAAGATTTGATTGTTTAACCCTAAGTGTATACCATTTTAATTATAAGTGAATTTGATACTTTTAAACAAATGATCAAAGCTATTTTTTCAAACTTCAAACTCATTGTTGTCTTTTGGAAGGAAGCAAGTCCAGAAAGTTCATAGCCTCGCCGTGCAACAGCTTTTGACTTGGTCATAACTCAAACAGTAAACCGGAAAAGAGAAAAAAAAAATATTTGTATATCTCATATGATATAGAGTTTATAGCACATGCATAATCCTTTCGGTTGACGTATGGTTTGCGAATCAATAAAGATACATTTAAAGTCTAAATGCAGTGATTACCATAGAACTGTTGGCTGAGTATCAGATTGTAGTTGCCCGACAATCTGATTTTGTTAGCTCAGAAGTATTTAACATGAACAATATAAAATTAAAATAATGAAGCAAAAATCGAAGCACATAACAGTTTGCCAAAAATCGCGGTGTATGAATCGAACAGTATATTGGTATATCTTGTGTGTTTTTAGGTGTGTATGAAACAACCATGAGTATGGTATATGGCAAAAGATCGTCATGATATTCTTTGATAAATACAAGCTTTGTTCACAATTAATTTACTGTTTATCTGTGATATTTTTTTCTAACGACGGATCTTAAAGCAGGTCAGTATAACTCAAACTTGTGTTGTAAGCCGAGCTTGTAGGCTTCCTTTCCACTTTTCATAGTCATTTTACGCAACAAAACCAACACCATGTACAAACATTTACATGTAAGTTGTTACTTTGCACACACACGTTTACTTTGAATTAGTTTTCAAACGTATGGACATTAAATTAATCATTTTGGCAAAATCATTTTACGGTTACTTAAAAGTATATTTTAAATAACAAGTCCAGACTTCTTCAAAACTGATGGGCCAAATAATTTTGATATAATAAAGTTTGAAGCCAGATTAATTTCTACATTCTTTTTATAAAAAAATCATAAATAAATGTTTTAATAAGTGGTTTCTTATGGTGTGTCGTAATATACGACCAGCAACAAACCTCCTACAGAAAACAAGTATTTAACAACAGCTTCATAAAAGTCGTTTAAAATAAATAATAACTAATTTAAATACATTAAAAATAGAAAAATGTCTCAAGTATGATAGATAAAAGAACATTTCCATAATATATGGTACTTTCATTATCATTGAATTTAATACACCTGAACTATTGAAGACAATATCGATATCTGAAGATTAATTAAGTACAACAGCTCTTTCAGAATACATTTGACAAAAGGTTGCAAGTACTTATCACATAATAATTCAAGTAAATCCAAGAGTTTAGTACTGCATTGTCGAAGACTGTATAGAAACTAAAGCTATTACTCGAGGACTATTAAAAATAAGAGAGTTTTGCTCGTATATACCACTTAAGAACCTTGTGTTTTTTTCTAAAACGTATTTATACATGGAATAAGTAACAATCCGGACAATTCTAAACAAAAACTGATGATTCAATAAAGTATCACAGGAGAAAACCCCACTTTTGCATATAAATAATTCAATTAGCTATGTGTTTCTACATTCTTGTTTTAAACAAGCATATCAAGGCTTAACAAACATTCAAGGACAGACATACATACACTTTAAAGGCTAACGTTAAGGGTTATGGTTAACACATTCCAAATATAAGACATATATAAGATCATTTGTTGCCTGTTAACATCATTATAAAGGTATTGCTTCGGTTAATATCTTTATAATAAAACGAAAGCTACAGAGCAAAGCAAACATTTAAGTTATGTAATGGCTCTAACGACAATGAACTACAAACGTTCAAATTCAACATATTAACTGACCGAATGGACCTCACACGCATTCAGACATAATGAGTATTTGCTCTGAATATTCGTGGTCTATATCAATCAAGATTCTGAAAAACTCTTTTTGAAACTTTCTCAATTATACGCTGAATTCACTTGATCTCAAATCTTAACAATCTATCATTTCGATAAAGATAATTACCCTAGAACTGCACGTGATTGATAGGTCTACTCATAATTCGTTTTTTAAGCATATTCTTTTTTCAATTGGACTCACATGGCTAGTAAAATACTCGACAATACTTATGTTAAGAAAAAGAGCTAAGGTACTTTACCGGCCCTGAAAATTTTGTTCAAATAGTTTGAGCTGCAGTCGTTGTCAATTTTAAGAAAATTTCCATTTCAAGGAAAAGTTAATGAATAAGATTATCAAGTTGATAAAGCCACAATTTAAGTGCAATTCAGTTGTTTATAAATAATTTAAATTTAATACTGATGCTTTTTAAAATATTCCTATATGTAAATTGCACATAATCATAGAAGGCATGTCTGTCTATTCTAAATATGATATTTCGGCATTTAAACACCTGTCTATATATTTCTCTATAAATTTCTTACCAATCAATACAAATAATTGGATATCGAAATATATGAGTAAAGAAATAGGGGTTTTTCTATTAGTTTTGACATAAAAAAGAAATAATTTTATAAAAATATTGATTAAGGAAGTGTATATGTATTTTTTTTTAAATTAGCCTTTTTATCGGTATATACATACAATATATGCAAAGCAAATATTTCACTTGTTTGGTGCTTACCCTAGTTATCATTTTTAATACTATTTCGAATACTTAAAAGATTCAACTTTCCATTCTCAACACAACATCTGATTGTCGAATTACCGTGAACATTTGATGTACTGATATCACATATCTGGATATTACATTACTTCAGAAAGTCCAGTAACGGATGTTTGACAACGTCACGCACTACGATTCAGTGATACGAACGTGTACAGACAGGCCGTATCACGTGACCGTTATTGATGATTTCCTAAAATGTGTAGCTACACCAAAAGAATATATGATTGGCGGATGTACTCTACGCACTTGTTGCTCAGACAAGGAAAACTGAAACTGCTGATAAAAGGTTGTGGGCGTTAAATGGTGCATTTTTTATATCAAAACTTTATATTTAATACCAATATGGTACTTTGTTTCATGACCTGCATATAGACTGTGATATTTAAGTTTTTTTAAAACAAAATGTTCGTCAATTTATAACTTTCAAAATCAATTGCTGGATTAAGCGGTTAGACTAGCTACAGAAACGCTTGAAGGCAATAAGCAAAAAAACATGGCCTGATTTTGATCTTCCCTAGCGCTTGACCAATATGGTCCTCTCATTTTGGCTAAGTTGTGGTTGCCAATTATCGTTTCTTTAATAAACCCAGAAATGCAAAAACCTGCGCATGATTAAAGGATATTCAAATGGTAAATCAATATAAATAGATTGTATTGCAGAAAACAACAGTAACTTTACAATAACAGCTCCAACTTACATTATTGTTTATGTATAATAGCTTAAAACAAGCTTAGTTCCTAATATGTCATTACCTCGGCAATGTGTTTGTTTTTGCTTTGATGTAAATACCAAATGTTATTTCATCACTGGAATGCCTAAACACTTACTTCAATGTAGTTATAACATCATCAATCATTCTTTTTTTTCGGTCAAATGAAATGCAACACTATTCAAATGTTTGTGTATTCAAAGAAAGAATTCTCGTAGCAGCGGGCATCCACTATATTACAGAGCTACACTCTTATCACAGAGTCGGTCCTGACTGACACTTTCATTAATCCAGACCTTGATTAACTTTGCTGTTCCATGCAATAAATGTGCACAACTTAATTCCGTGTCTACTTATGCAAAGTTAACATTTGTTAACAAAATGCGTTTCACTCAATTGTTATGTACGTTTTAATACTTGACAAAATTGTATCTCGTCTGCGTGTTAATTTCTAAAAGCATGATTTTAATCTTGATTAGGCCGAAAACGTGCATTTTAGGATTTGATATTTTCCTAAGGAGAAAACCAGCGGATCACATAGCGATTTGGGCCTGCAAATCTATATTGGCCAAGCAACACAGCTGCCAAATCGGAGCGGACATAGCCATGATATTGAAGTGAAACTAATCAGTACTGTTCATTTAGATTCAAATTCATAATCATTTGCAAAATAAAGCACGGTGTCCAAGTACCCTCAGTGCTTTGCCTGGGACAGTTTATTACCAGTAAAATACCCATTTAAAAAAATCTCTGCTTACCAAATATTGTTGAATGCCAAACACTTGACGGTAATCCTTTCTAAATACATATAATACTATTTTTTAGTTGAAATGTATGTTGATATGGTAAGATTCTTCCTCAGACGTCTACGTATGAAAGGAACCTGACCCTTCGACATCACTAACTACAGTAAAACAAAGGTTTAAATGAGACTTTAATGGACGGTAATAAGAAGAACAATGCAAGCGTATTGAGAATTTAAACATTTAAGCAGCAGCTCGGCTTAATCAATGTTCCCGATGTGTTGACGTGTTACATGACAATACAACGATATGTAATAAGATAAACAAAACCAATGTTTCCAGACTTTTTTTGAGAAAATATAGTATATTACTTATATAATGCGAACATGAGAACATACCTAAACAGAACTGTTTGTTTGTTTGCCACTTGGAATGATGGACTTCGGTCATGGTCATTAACTAATTAGGAATTAACTGTAAGTACAACACAAGGCGGAAAGGAAACGTGCTTATGCGCGCTCATTAATAAGGAAAATTGATATTCTGTTCATAAAATGTAAGGTGCGTGTGAATACCAATAATGTCACTTCTACAATTAAAATACGGTGACAACCAAGTAATACAAATAATTACCATGCATCCAATGCAACACATTATAGGGATGTTTTGTTTAAATAAAAATGAATTATTAATGAACAAGAAGGTACAGTTTATCGCTTTAAATATTTAAATCAATTAAGACATGACGGGTCAATTAAAATGATGCGTTTGTTTTGTTGACGCTAAACCAATTTGTTTCCCTGCCAATGATCACAGAAACAATCCCTCGCTGCGAAATCCATAAATTGTAAAGTGTCAGTAATGAGATTGCTTTGTCATAAAAGACGCATTATTATGATTTAAATATTATATTTCGTGAAGAGATTACAAGTATATAATCAGCAAATTGATTATTGATTATTGTTTTACCAAAGAGTATATTACATTTTCAACTCAGTTTTGAATTACCGATTCTCCGAAACTGTTTTAAATCTGGTTGAAATGCGTACATTAAAGACACATTAAAACATTTTAGCAATTATCGCACAAAATGGGTATATTGTTGACAGTTTATATTAAAAATCATATCATGTCTTTTCCCAAAATCGATAAATAATGGTATTATTTGGTATTATGTATTTGACGAAAGAATATGTTTAATTGTGTTGTCTATATTATCACTTGAAATGTTACAACAAATGTTGTGTTATGGATCGAAGTATATTGCCATGCCATTAGTTATTGTTTTACATGTAAAGTTCATTTACGTTCACACGGCAATCGATTGTCTGTCCTCTTGGTTCTGACTAGTATGCACGACATTGAACATTAAATACATATCTCAGTCTACGGTCTGCAAATGGTTCAAATGGTTTATTGAGATAAAACCCTTTGCTGTAAGCCTCTTCCTAAATGGAAAACGCAATCGGAGTTAAGGTTTATACGCAACAGATGACCGTCAGCAATGGGCGCAAACGTATCACGTTGCAAAATGAAGCTACAATCTGAGTTATTTAGGTGTACCGCTAACATCCATATAATTTACAAACTTTTGTTGCTCAGGACGTTTTATAGCCTCGTTTTTATATTTGCCTCTTTTAGTTTAATCTGGTTCAGAAAAAAAGATTGGAAATAAGTCAAATTTTTAATATGAGAAAATGAATGGTAACTATTCCATGAGTAAACTTTCTGATATATATTGTTACATTGAAATAGTATGGTTTCCACAATTTTTCAATATCAAAAAATCTATTTGTAAAATGAACTCCTTTGTAATATGCAATAACATATTTTTAAAGTAAACAAAAAAACAACAACATTTTATTGGTCTCGATGTATGTATAAGCGTTTACATTGTTTTATCATTTGTCATTCATAGGTGATTTTTTTTCTATCATATCCCAAGCTGGTCAAATGATAACTCGACTTTTTTAAAAATGTACTTGTATACTCGGACCGTACATTACGGAATCAGGCCATTTGGCTTGTTATTTTGCATGGATTAAAAGTCTAACTGTTATAAACTACTCAGTATTTTACTACTTGTTTTTTAATAGATAAATACTCGATTCTCGCATAATTTACGAGTAATTAAAACGTAAAGGCCATTTGGCCTGATACTTTGAGTATATTTTATTGTGTTCTTATTATTTAAGTTTTTTTCTTGAAAGGCTAATTTGAAGATCAAGTTTACAATTTCAAGAACTATGATCTGTGCACAAGTCTGTCGTCATCACATGAAAAAATAAACATGCGATTACAGGTCATCAGTAAAGTACACGGAAATTATGCCCTCTATGGTTGAGCCTAATCACTGTTACATATGATCATGCTCCATTAAAGAACAATTGATTACCGCTGGGAATACACATTTCTTGTCTTGTAATTCTGTCATTACTATTTACAAATAAAGCCAGGATTTGACGTTGCATTTGCATTCATTTGTAGTTTATCATTTTGAAACCTTTGCAACTAAATGTATAATTCTTACTTGTTCAGGTATATCCTACGACAAATCATGATTAAAAGAGCTGTATATTATCAAACGTTTGCGCGTGCGACTGCTCTGTGCGTGCATGTGCGCGCACGTGTATATGTGTGTGTGTGTGTGTGTGTGTTCGTGCACGCGCGCGGCGTATATGTGGCGTGTGTGCGTGCGTCGGCGCGTGCGTGTGTGCTTGCGTGTGTGTGTTTATTTGTGTTTTGTGATTTGTTTACATTTTAAATATCTGTACAATTATAAAAAAGCATGAAATACGTTCATTAGACAAAAGCAAATTATTGATAAGGCAAAGCTTACAACTGTTTTTGTGTTGGAATTTGTTGAAATCAAACATGAAGAAAGGTATTGCCTATAATAGTTTACTACAAAATCATGTACTTTCGCTTACAAAAACAAATCAAGAAATGTTAGGAAAAACTCATTTCTCAAAATGTCGCAATAGCCTAAGCACAAGTTCCAGAGCAGGAGTTAAATATATCAGTTCGCACGCCCTCGGGAGTTGTGTTGTGAATTTCTCTTTAAAAGGCCTCTTTTAAGCTAATATGGTCAGACTTGAAAAATCTGTATTTAATGTGAAATGGGAATAAACTTTTTGTTACAATGGTAAGACGTCAATAAATGTTCATTTAACTGTTTTTTTTATTCACAAGCCTCACTTCTTGAGAAAAAAAGCAAAATATGGGAAACGATTGGCTTGAATTTACCATTGTTTCTCAGATACGTGAAGTGTGTTTATTTTTACTTAATTTATAAACAATCTCAAATTAAATATATCTGAAAGGGTATACTAAATGCATTAAGGGACTATTCTTGCGATTCGCTTCATAAAAGTTAGGGTTGTCACATACAAGCTTGTTTTATATTGGATCTTGTTCTCAAGTCGACAATTTTCTTAACGATTTTGTTTCACAAGTAGACTGTCAGGAGTTAGAAATGTCGAAATAAGATTTGTTTGACGTTCGTTTGACATTAATACAGTGGTCTATTATAGAATACTTGTACATGAGAGAGCGTTCAACGGCGGTGTTTCTGATATTTATAAATCTTATATATTTCTAGAAAAACAAGGGATTCTCATTTATCGGGATCTTCTGAGGGCTAAAATGTCTTCATTGATATATGATTTATGTCAGTGCCATGGTTGTTTACCAAGGAAACAACATATCTAAATAATGTCCTTTAGCAATTGAAGCAACGCACGCTGATCAAGTTTTAATACCAAAAAATTAACAAAATCGACCTGTTTTCACTTGTGATTATCGCTGCCTAAGGAATAATCAGAACTGTGATAAAAAGAAATGAAAATCCCTGTGTTCATAATCAGTAGCACAATCTGGAGGTACTTCCTTGACAGTCTATAACCACCAGAGGAAATGGGTTTAATATATCATCTCTTTGTTAATTCATAAGGACAGCCTAGAATACAAGCATTTTGAGTGGGTTTCAACAAATATTTTAATGTAATTTAAAACATCAAACAGCTCGGCAAACGAACTGTTGTATTTGAGGTTTGACGGTAAAAGCATATGATGCGTTATTCAATATGAACTGGAGACAACATTCAAAAAGTCTTTTTTTCGACATAGGAGACATGTCGTTCAAACGAAAATGGAAATATATGGTGCAATGTTATACTGGTTTTCCCGAAAACATCATTGTTTCACAACAAGTATACAGCCATTATTTTAAACGTTTGAGTAAGTCCCCACTGATATTCCAACGGGAACTAAAAGGACCAGGTTTAAACAAAGCAACACATTTAACGTGCCAGCCAGATATATAATAACACTGACAACTACACCAACTGTCTGATCATCTAATACTGCTTAATAAATCTTCAATCAAATATAGTATGTTGAAAATAAATGACTGGTTATATTATGGCAATGTTCCAACATATATTAACATGTGTACTAAGTGTGTGTAATTGACTGCCATTAACACGACCCATATTTGAATAACATACTTTGAAAAAAGAACAATATTTTTATGATGGGACATATTATGTAATTCTTTAATAGAAAGAAGAACAGATGTAAGTTAAACAGGCCGTAATTAGCAGTATTCTCTCTTATGTAAACCGTCACTTTAGGTACCTTAATTTTTGGATTGAAATATGTGGCAATAACCTTTTATTACATGCTTTAAATTTCATTTCATACCATAGCTATCTTGATACATTTCCCAAATCTTTGCGAATAACAATGATATTTTAAGAACACATTGTTCATGTCCGCAATAGTATTACGATATTAATAATATAGTGAATGTCTTTCTTATTAAGCTGCTGAAATCTAACCAGAATGACAAGTACCAGGGATCTTCAGGGATCAGTTCCGTTCTTGATTGGCATTGGCCATGTTTGTAATACACCGCAAGATATACATTGAGCTTCTCCTTACAATTCGTCCTTTCTATATATTTATAATCCTGATGGGGAGGTAGCATTTCTATATCAGACGCCACATGTTCTTTCGACACATAATTACTGTTTTGTCCAACTCATACTTGAATTAGAATTTAATTAGCGGTGTATGGTCGGAATATCAAATACGATAGTTTCCATAGTTTTTCTTTCATTGGATTTTGATACTTTATGAGATGCTCAGATGTCTAAAATTCCTAAAATTGAATAAATCATCCGAGATACTTTCAAGCATATGTTTTAAACGCTGATAATAAATGATATTTATAACAAATAAAATGCCATACAATATTTTCGAAAGTCATTTTATAATGGAAGAACTTTGTATTCATATCTGTCAAAGATTGCAGACAGACATCTCTGTTTTGATACTCTTAAACGATTGCACATTATCTGTAATGGCCAGGCATTGTTATATTGAGCACCATTATTAAGTCAGAGATCGTTTTTCGCAAGATAAAAGAAACATCCATTATATAATTGGC
Organism: Mya arenaria; assembly: GCF_026914265.1. NCBI lineage: Eukaryota > Metazoa > Mollusca > Bivalvia > Myida > Myidae > Mya > Mya arenaria. The sequence goes on along the minus strand of NC_069122.1, from coordinate 54,504,677 downwards.
GAACTATCTATTAGCTTTATTAGTCCGTTAATGTTTTATAACGCAAAACAAGTGTAGGCCAATAAAAAAAGGTTTTTGAAGTATTGGCTCGTCGTCTTTACAAAGGCGATTTAGTTAAGTTATTTGTTTAACAAATTCGCCAAAAAATGATTTAAACAGAAAAGAGCGTTAGACTTGTTAGCAGGCTAGACACAGTCAACATCATATATAATACGTGTTTTGGTTTAATTAACACGTTGGTTCGTAGGTATCTCGTGTCGGCTGACAAAAGGTTAAGGGATATTGACAGTATGTCGCGTCGAAACAGTCCAATGATGCTTCGCGTAGAAGCAGAAAATATAGGATGGTATTTTAAGACTGGCATTCCTTTATGCTCGATAAACTACCTTAAATATTATGCATGCTACTGATTGAACGTTTCTCCATTAATTTTTCAGCTGAAAGAGTCAGGACGTTTCAGTTAATTATTATTATTCAAACGTCGGAATAAACTTTGGTACCAGTTGTTAAACGTAACTTGAATGTTCCAAACAACGTTGCCTCTGACAGGCTATCACCTATTCTTAAATAAAAAATGCGTTCTTATAGGAATAGCGTGAAATATAAGACAGTGTAAATAGCAATTAATTAATAGTTGTGTTGACGCTGAGAAAGCCGTATAAATTCATTATCAAGAGTTTGAAATGTTGTTTCATTCATTATTCTTCTTACTAAATAGTATTTGTGGGTCGGATTCCTTAAAACCCTTATTACCCAATTGTCTCTTAGTGTTTGTAGGCATTATGAGTTGGTCAAGATTAAATAGTGAGTTAAATTGACGTTGCAAGAACAGGACTGCTTTATGATAAATAAAACAAAATCAAATTAAGTAAGTAAGTATAATTCAACAGTTCATGTAATTCGGGTCATGTGCATTAGTTATACGCAAAATACTTTTAATTTGACAACAAATAAAGAATATTGGTTAAATCATGACCTCTGTTCTATACGGCGCCAGTAATCAACAGCAATGAACACTAATATGTCTTGATATCCGCTTTCCAATAGCAATATATTCTTTACGTGGTTGGATTACGTGGTTTGACAAAGATAAATTTCCTGAAAATAGTATTCCGACAGACATCTTTTTTCTCTTCTCATGGATGCGTAATGGATTCTGAAGAGAAAGAAGATTTTATCTCGTCCATACTTTAAATATGAAGAATTGAATGGTAAATATGTCATGCCTCACCATTCAGATATTTTGCACATTAAATATGGTTTCTATAAAGGTCAATTTCAACAATTGTATTATCTTTCGTAAAAAGTAATAAGAATATTTATATATGAATTCGTTTGCCACTTAGGCCTTAGATACATATTGTTTACAATGGGTTCACATTTGTTTCGTGATGAGGCCGCTTAAAAATCACAAACATTCACTAGCTGAATCATCTAGATATCTAGTACATCATAGTCAAAATGAACGATAACAAAACTATCTGAGTGAGTTATTAAGCCGGTATATCTGATCAGTGCATAGGGATTGGATTCGCAAATGGAGATGCTTTCTTGTGTTACGCGTTCACGGGCCCTGTTGACTCATTTGCAATATGTACTGACATATTCTTAGAGTTAATGAAGAAAACCAGTTGATTGGACATAATAAGTCTGTAAATCGTTATCTCTTGAAAACTACTCCAGTTAACGTTCAAAGGCGAGGACCATTTTTCTAGCTTTTTCCACACCGGTAAAATGATAACTCGACTCTATCAAAAAATGTACTGGCATACTCGGACCAAACATGAAGAAATCGAGGCAATTTGGCCTATTATTATTTGACCGATATAAACATTGACCTATTGCATAGAGTATAAGTCTTTCTTAATATTGATAACTTCTTAGTAAATATTTCTTTAAAAGCTAGGCCAATCATCGACTCTTGGCATACTCTGACAGTAATTAAAAATCTACGACATTTGACGTGATACTTTGAGTATATTTTAATTTGTTCTTGCTACTGAATTCATTTTTACTTTAAGACCAGATCGAACATCATTATAACATTTCAAGAACTATTCCCATGATCACAAGTAGCCTGTCGTTCACCGCATGAAAAGAAAAATGCGAATACAGATCATCAATGAAGTAGACGGAAATGATGCCCTCTATGATTGAGCCTAATCACTGGTACAATCATCTTGCTCCGTTAAAGAATAGTTTATTACTGCAGAGAATACAAGTTTCCTGTTTCCTCAAGGATCACGATTAAGTTCCGAGGTGTCATTACAATTACATTTCAATTAACAAATTAGGCCTGGATTTGACTTTGCATTTGCGCATATATGAAGTGTATCATTTTGAATCCTTTGCAACTAAATGCATTGCTCTTACTTGGCAAGGAATGTCTAAGGACACATCAAGGTTAAAAGACGCATTATCTACATAATGATACGTGTGTGAATGTGATTTCATCTGTGCGTGCACTGTGTGTATGTGCGTGCATTTGCGCGAGCGTGCGTGGGTGCGTGCGCCTGTGGGTGTTTTATCATTTTTTCACATGTTTATTCTTTGTACAGTTATTAAAAGGCATGGAATGCTTTGAGAAGGCATAGCAACTTATTTATAAGGCTATGCTGACAACTTTGTTTTGTGTTGGAATGTATTGAAAACAAGACAGACAGAAATGTATTGCCTATGGAATTTCACTTAAAATATAATATATATATATTGCGTACAAAATCAGTTCAGGATTCTTTTTAGGAAATTGCTATTCCTTATAACTTCGCAATAAAGCTAAGCACCAGTTGTAGAACGGAAATTAGATGTCTAAAACTATGTTGCCTTTGACAGGCCATCGACTGTTGCCGTTTAATAAATATATCGGTTTGCTTGCCCTCGGGATTGTGACTTTCTTTAAAAAAGGTCTAAGCTAATATGGTCAGACCTGTGACATCTTTCTTAGATGTAAAATTTGGTAATCTTTTTAACAATGGTAAGACGCCATTAAATGTCAGTATAATAAATATTTTGTTCACAAACAATGGAACAATACTCGCATTTTTACAAAAGAAGCGAACTTTTTGATGACTTTTGACTTGAAGTTAGGAATGTCTGCACAGATGTGTGAAGAGAGTATTAACGTAATTTAAAAATAATCTCAACATAAATATCAATGGAAGGGTATCTTTATTGACTTAAGGGACTGTTCTTGCGATTCGCTTCAAAATAAGCAAGGGTTGTCATGTAAAGCCTTGTGTTATGTTGGATATTTTTCTCTAGTCCACAATTTCTTAACTGTATTTTTTCACGTAGATCGTCATAATTAATAGAGGTTCACTTTTGAAGACATAAGATATGATTTACGTTCGTTTGACATAATACATTAGTTAAGATCTAACTGGGTTGTACAGCAAAGCGCGTTCAAGAACAGTGTTTGTAACGTTAATAAATCTTATATATTTCTTGAGGAACAAGGGATACTCATTTATCGGGATCTTATGAGGGCAAAATGTCTTCACTGGAATTCGATTTATATCAGTGTCATGGTTGTTTACCAAGGAAACAACATATCAAAATAACTTCCATAAGTGATTGAAACAATGCACGCAGTCCAAGTTTCAATACTAATACACTCACACAATAGAACTGATTTCATTTGTGATTATCGCTGCCTTAGGTATAATAAGAACTTTTGATCAAGGCGAATCGAGATTCTCTGTGTTCATAATCAGTAGCACAATCTGACACTGCTCCCTCGACAGTCCATATTCACCAGAGGAAATCCGTTTATAATTATATTACTCTATGATCACACAGTTTAAAACCTTTTATTTTCTTAGATAGACTGTGTGTGTTGCTCATAGTTTCAAACAATAACTGCATCGTATCTTTGAAAAAAAAATACCATAGGTACTCTGAATTGTGTCCCTCCGTCTATAGAGTTGTGAACATACATTTTATCATTTTTCTATAGATAAGTAATTACAAGTTTATTAATTATATAGTTAGATATTGCAAGCTTATTATTTGACCAAAATGTAACATAAATGTTTTACCTGAGTTTAAACTAAATAACTGTTAGTGATATTGATGCTTATTAGTTGTTGTTATTAGTTGTTGTTTTTGACTGAAGATATTTTGGTAAGCAATATAAAATGACCCGAGAATTTCGACTTGTGTTTTATCAGACAAAGGAAACAAGATGATTGTGATAGAACTTTTTTTGGTCTCACTGCTATTGGCCTACGCCGAATGTAAACATCCTGTACGGTTTCCGGTTGTACTCTTTACTGAAACATGGATGATGTAATTAATGGTAAACTAATTTTACTTTCCACCCACCGATTGTTCTGTTTAAATCAAATTAAAAAACGTATGTCTATGTATTATGTTGCCTATGAATCCTTCTACCACATCTCACGGGTGAAGACGGTAACCTTTTTATATATGACGTAACATGTGCATAGTATTTATGTAATTGTCTGCCATCCACACAAATAAAATATATCTTATTAAACAACATACTTTGTTTAAACGAATATTATTTGCGACAAATTGATATACCTATATTTCCTTTATATTTATTCAGGATAAACTCATGTGATGAAAACCATCATGGTTAAAGTTTGGAGAAAAGGACCATCGTATCGTAAAAGGCAGCAAAGTAAATTTTTTGTTTTCGTATATTGACTGAGATCTATTATGAGATTGGATGATGGGACGTATTCGGTAATTCGTTAATAGAAACAATAACAGATTTTAGTAAAAGAGGTCATGATTATCAGCGTTCTCATTTTTGTAAACCGTCACTTTAAGTATCTGAATCTAACTGCTTTATTAAAATATGTGGTTTTGCCTTTTTATTTCATGTTTTAATGTCGTACATTATGAATGCATGTTACAATTTTTTTCAGCCAAAAACACGCACCAATATTTTAAGAGCATAGTGTTCATATCCGCAATACTATCACGACAACATATCCCGAAGAATTTCTTTGTTTATAAGCTGATTAAAAAACAGAATATCGTGTAATGACAAGTACAAGGGATATTTTGAGATCAATTTCGAAAGTCATTTCATAATAAAGGCTTTATATTCATATATGTCAATAACTGCAGACAAACATCTTTGCTATGACACTCTAAACAATGATACATTATCTGTTATGGTCAGGCGTATTCGCAACAAATGATTTAAAGCGTAAAGCGCATTAGATTTGGCTAGACACAGTAAACCTCATAAATGATATGTCTTTTGGCTTAATTGCCACGTCAGTTCGTAGATTTCTAATCTCGACTGTCAAAAAGGTTAAATTTCTTGGACATCTTGTCTGACGCCATTAATTTCATATCAGAACGTTTCAGGAAACTCTTATTTCTTAAAACAGCGAAATAAGGCTTGGTACAAGTTAAAGGAAAAAGAAATTGTTTTCCGGAGTATATATATCAGACTAATTGAATGTGTGTTCAAGGCCCAAGACTCTAGTTAAGCGCCAAATTTGACAGAAAGAAGAAACATAATTATGCCGATATTATTATCGCACACAGGAAGTTGACCTTCCTGTTACAGTGGATATTTTTCAGCATATTGTTTATGAACACTGAGGTTGTTAATTCATGATAAATTGTAGATTAGACACTTCAAACGGGACTGATTTGTTTTATCTGATATCACCTTAAGTTTTATTTGCGTTACGTGACAAATAGTGTTTTACTTCTAAAAAAGGCAAGTACAACTTAAATAGTTTATAATTGGATGACTTGTTACAACTGTGATTAAATATATTTCTTTGGCAGTGGTCATAAATGCATGCGTATGAAATTAGGAGAAGTGTAAAGGTCGGTTTGTTTAACCTCAGTGTGTCATTGCTATTCCACCTAAATCATTGAATTATGCTGTACATCATGATATACTGCACGCCTTTACAGTATGAGAAACAACCCCACTGACGCAATGTTGCTTATCTGAGAATGTAAGATTGCTCCATGTGTTACTGGATTTGACACCTGTCCCTGCAATTATCCGTAAGATAAATAACTAAACCTTTCCCAAAAAGCTCCAATGCTAGTGGGGAATTAGGCGTAAACGTCCCTGTTATACAGCAGAACTAAAAAAGTTGACATAATAGTTTTTTTTGAAAACTAAAGTTGTTCAGACAAAGTCAATTCAAACGGTACTGATCTGTTTATAAACGGTCCAGATATCGCCTTTAGTATTATTTGCGCAACGTACCAAATTATATTTAACTATTTAGAATGTGACTACTTAAAAATTTAAGGCATATTATGCTTTGCATAGGATGATTTGTAACAATTGTGATTGACTATTTTTATTTAACAGTTGTCATATGTACATGCGTATGAATAAGAATAAGTGTTAGGGGCTTTCGTAATGACTTCACTACTCCACTTTAGTCATTAAGTCATGTAATAGATATTTGATTTACTGCACGCATTAGCAACGTAGGTTGGTAGAAGAAACAAGTCCCCTGACGCCATGTTGCTTAGCTGAGAACATAAGATTGCTCAATTTGTTATTGGAATTGACACCCTTATTAAATCTGTTGGGAAGTACATGTGTGTTTTACAGGCATTCCTTGCAATTATCCGTAAGATAAATAACCAAACCTTCCCCGAATAAATCCAAAGTTAGTGGAGAATTAGGCGAAAACGTCCGTGTTATACGGAAGTACTAAAAGGGCTCACATAATGCCTTTTTTGAAAACAGGTTTAAAGGTGAGATTCAAGAAACTTTTCCAAGAATCTTAGTTACAGACCTAGTTGCTTTTTTCTAATGCTTACAAGATTATGTTTTAATCAAAGTAAAAAATAATTTATTTCAACTCGACTACATTTCTCACAAATAAATGGAAATATATGATGCAGTTTTTTTAATTCAGGAATTTATATTTTTTGAACGATTGGTTTACACCCAAATAAAAGCCATAGTGCCAATAATTATTAAGTTTCAAGACTAGATTTAGATTGAAGCTACTTTTTGGTACAATTTAAAATGTTTCGAAGACCGCCGTTTTACAAAAATGGTTATTCAATTCAGTTAGAGGACGTGAAAACTGGTAGCTTCATTAAATCTTGTTTTTGATGTTTCAATATAATATCAAGAGATAATATGTTTTTTAAATGAGAGCTGATCAAATGTCTACCATTTATTTTGTAAATTAAGAAATATTTACAGCTACCTTGAACAAATACAATACAAATTGAAATAAAAATGACAAAAACGATTTATTGTATTATGTATTTCATTGCAGACCGTTTCCCAGCTTTTTCTCTCAAATGGTAGAAAAGTGTCTGTAATGACATGGCATTATAAAGATCCACATCATTTTGAAATTACTTACTAGCAAGAGAACACATGTCTGAGACAAATACTGTATAATCATCAAAGATATTCCTTTGAGCGTTATCCAATAGAAACTCATTTTATGTAAACCATACAAATGTGTACGATGAAAAAAATCATTTTCTTGTAACCGCCAGCACAATGAGATGTTTGTGTTTGTGTATTTCCTGGGACATATAATGAGAGACGTTTGAACGTTGGTCGAATAGGACAAAATGTGTAAAGTTTTATTATGTTAGTTATACATTAGCAGAAAAAAAGTAAATGCTTATCAGTTTTTATCAAGTACGTACATATTCATAATAAGTACAGTATAAAATTTGAGAATGAACTGAACTGAAATATTTTGTTTTTATGAGGTGTATTTAAGTCATACCATGGCTCACTTGATACCTGCTAACTTTTATATTATTTGGTATCATTTTTCTAAAATAAAACCAGTATATCCTGTAATATTTTATTGAGATTGATAAGTACCAGAAATCTACGGAGATCATTTCCATGTTATTGTTTTAGACCTAGTTTGTAATAAACCCCTAGGTATACAATCATCTTCTTCTAATAACTCCCAGTTGGCTTTATGAGAAACACGTATCGAAGCGAATGATATATGGCCGTACTTAAAGCATTGGGGTCATGGCTCTTTGGAGGAAAACATTCCTTATAGGGAGCTAATAGGCCTATTTCTGATTACACATATGCTATCGAAACTCAGTTGCAGGCAATTGTGGATTGTCATGTCAATACAGTTTATTAACACTGTACGGTCGATGAAATCCCAAACTAAAACACTTCGACTAAATAGTCTATTCATCAACAACAATTTGGTAGTGTCTTTAACCTGATAACCAAATCTATCATTACGATCGGATCTTGAGAACCAATGGAAATTTCATTCTTAACAATAAAAAAGATCTTGACATTATTTAAATACTAGGGTTTCGGTTTAATATTTTGCGAAAATTAAAATGATTAGATGCCTAGTGTTGTCATTGGCGATATCGCCAAATGGACCGAATAATGCTTGCGACTGACACAATATCATTTTCTTTCGCTATAAATCGCTATAAATTGATTGCTCAAGTTTTAACAACACACATGCAAACGTTTAATATCCCCGTTAATATCTTACACGATAAATGCACATTCGATTTGGTCGTCGACGCAAAATGGAATACCAATAAATGCTAATGATTAAAAAAATTATAGAATTATTGCAAATACATGACTGATTCGAAGTTATCAGTATAATTAATTATATCAGCCATGTGTAAGAAAATATGCTCATTATATTTAAGAGAGCGATTTTCCCCGAAACAAATCTCAGGCCTCTTACATAAACATTTGGTTGAAAATATTTACAAAACAGTTCTCTTGTTCACATAACGTGTAACAGTTTTAAGTTTTTCACAAAGTATGCGACGAGTTTTGCACTTGCTTACCAAAATAATAATTCATTATTCCTTCTTATACAAAATACATATACAGTACTATCAAATGTCATGAATGTTGGATTGTGAACAAGCTTGTTTGGGATGTTTGCTGCAAATATAAAATTGAACATTTAGCCAATAAGTCTATTTCAACTTGATTGTAAATACATACTTTTCAACATCTCCAATTATGTGGGAAATTGTGATACCGACCTCTTTTTTCAAGGTGACCTTTAAGGTACTGAGCTACATAGTATGATAATGAACGAGTACAGCAAGGTGCTTTACAAATTATCTTCAAATAACATTATGAGAGAAACTTTAATGAATTTGTTTGCATGTAATGCACAAATAAAAACTATAAATAGAAAAATCACCAACGACAGATCATTATTATTCGGCTTACTTTTGAAGAAAGAATTTCATTTCGTACGGGAGAGACAACATGTACTCGTTTCAAAAGTACGTCAGCCAGCTACATAATGGCGTCTTTTTTAAAGAATTGAAAGTAAAAGTGGCAATATCTTTTTAGCAATAATTCAACTGTTCTTTTACTAATAATCAAGTGCATAAATTTTAAGAAACTTGAATTACGTCAAAAGTAGTTGTTAATATATGTGTTCATGATCTATCTTTCAACACCCAACATTTTATACATTTGCGTTCGTGTTGAAATGTTTTTGTGTTATGTAAGGAAATAAAAAAGTTGAAATAGTTATCATTATTTTGTACGTTTGTTTAGTGATATTCGTTTTTGTTATAGATAATGCGTATGAAATACAGAAATACAATGACATTTGCAGTAAAAATAATAGCATCATAAAAATTTTACCAATAAATTTTGGGATTATCGCATTTGAAAAGTCTTAGATTGCTAATACACTAGAACACCCGCTGGTTGGGTTTTTCAAACATATGATGTGTACACAGCCGCAAATTTATCCCTGCATTTATCAATAATTACAAAATTAATCAAAGCGCTGAAAGCGCTGAGGAACGGTGGTCCCGAGAGAGTAAGCAATTTATTCAAATGCTGACAGGAATTTCAGAAACGAATTGATAGGAACACACAGGGAAGTTTGAAAGGTGGGGTTCATATGTTTTACAACAACGTACGAGTTGACAGGCTTCAATTTTATTAGGCGTGATATATACATATATAACATATATATACAGTGTAAGATAAAAATAATGTATGTAGAATATGTTTGAACGTTCCCAAGGGATAAGTTTCACAATGGAAATGAACATCACGTTAATTTTGAACAAGAGCTGGCACAGAAACAGTGGGCTCGACTATTCCGCCGCTTTTCAGTGTAAGGATTGAAAAGTTTTGGCGAAACATGCATGGATCGCTGTTAGATAAGATTTCAATGCAAATCATTGGTGAGATATAAACATAAATGTGGTTACATGAAAAATTTCAACCAGAATGTTTAAATCTAATAATAAAGGGCAATTATTTGCAAAATACAGTTATATATCTTGGTTATTCAATGACATTTAGTGGTTGAATACCATTCTATAACGTCTCACTGCAATACGTCGAGTAGTTGCTGAGAAATTGACCTATATGTGCTTACACGCAAAACCTTAACTAGAATTTCTATGTCGAATAATAAAGGGCGACTATTTGCATTTAATGAAACTAGAGCTATCCTACATGGGGAAGTTTGATGGTTGAGTACAATTTTATGAGTCTCAATGCAATTCATCAAGTATTTGCTTTGATATTTATATAATGTGTGCTTGCACACAAAACCTTAATCAAAATATCTAAGTCAAATAATAAAGGCCTATCATTTGCATTAAATGCAAAGTTAAGTTATCTTACTTGGTTAATTAATAAGGTTGGATGGTTGAGTACCTTGTAACATGTCTCAATGCAATACCTCAAGTAGCTGCTGAGATATTAACCTATGTGTGCTTGCACACAAAACCTTAACCTGAATTTCTAAGTCAAATAATAAAGTCCTATTATTTGGATTAAATGCAAACTACAGTTATCTAACTTTGTTAATTCAGTAGATTTGATTGTTGAGTACCATTGTATCAAATCTCAATGCAATACCTCAAGTACTTAATGAGATATTTACCTATGTGTGCTTGCACGCAAAACCTTAACTAGAAATTCTAAGTCAAATAGTAAAAGCCTATAATATGCATTAAATGCAAAATAGAGTTATCTTACTTGGTTTATTAAGTAGGTTGGATGGTTGAGTAACATTGTTTCAAGTCTCAATGCAATACCTCAAGTACTTAATGAGATATTTACCTATGTGTGCTTGCATGCAAAACCTTAACCAGAATTTCTTAGTCAAATAATAAAGGCCTATAATTTGCATTAAATGCAAAGTAGAGTTATCTAACTTGGTTAATTAAGTAGGTTGGATGGTTGAGTACCATTGTATCAAGTCTCAATGCGATACCTCAAGAAGTAATTGAGATATTAACCGATGTGTGCTTGCATGCAAAACCTTTTTTCTTGTTGCTTTCAAAGGTGTCTACAGAATAGCACCACAAAAAGACCTGCCTACTCTTATAAGTTTTTTTTAAAGCAAAATAAGGTTTTCGCACTTCTTTTGCGCTTAGAGTTTATATAAACAAGAGGCACAAATGTGCATATGCTCTACTGGCTGAGTGGATCTGGCTGGTTCTCAAAAGGAACCGCGCTCTTATGGATATTTAGATACTGTACCATCGAGATACAATCAAAAATGAAAGCTGTATCATGTTAACGAACAATTGTTAACTGACAAACTGATTTTTTTTATACTTTCAAGGCCCATAATCTAGGCATGCCTGAGCGGATCTGGCTGGTTTTCGAAACGAAACAAGCTCTTATGGATATGTAGATACTGTACAAGTTTCATCGAGATACAATCAAAACCGAAGGTTGTATCGTGTTAATGAGCAATTGTTTACAGACGCAGATACTACGTACAAATTACCATCGCATAAGCTGTTCTGGCCTTTGGCCAGTAGAGCTAAAAATGACATAGAGCCAAACTGAATTGCTTCAACTTGTCAAAATTTTGCTTTTCTTATCCACTTTTATAAAGGTAACAGAACTGTTCAGTTTAACAAAAGAAATTTAGTGATAATGTGTTTATAGACAGTCTAAACACCACTATATGCCAAACTGTTTGCTTCAGGGACAAATGGCGCAACAAAAGACATTGTAAAAAAAACACCAAAGGTGAATAATTCATGACAACTGCTAGTGTTTTCATGTATGAGGTTGCTACATGATGTAGAAAATGCAGAGATAGCATTAATATGCCCATTTTATTTTATTTTTTTACTTTAAGTATCTGTTTTGAAGGCTAGATTTGGCATTAAAATACAGCACTTCACCAATGTCTATAAATTGCTTATTTACACCTGATTTGCTATAAATCTCACCCTTGTGATCATTTACACACAAACAAGTACTACAGAGTTGACTTACATATTCATTCTCCTGAAGTATTGGATTCAGAGCTGCATCTCCTGGATTCAGGTTGAAGGACTACCGGTGGGAGGAAAAAGGCACAGCTAACTGGAGCTTATTGGCACATCATGATCTGCAAGCAAAACACAAAAGCAATGTTTTACACTGTCTTATAAAACTATCTGCCAATACCATTAAAGCTTGAAAAAGGCAGGTAAACATTCATTTGAGGCATACACATCCTTTTATGTGGTCATAAATGTGATAAATATGCAGAAAAGCTCATGAATTGAAAGATTTTCAGGACAAATTTTATGAAATATATAGTCTTTTGGACATTTTGCTATCAGATTTTAATAATTCAAAGGTTTATCTCATCTTTTTGAGTACCAAGATGCATTTTGAAAGCATTAAAACCAGACATGCTTAGAATTTCTTCTTACTTGGAGATAGTATTTCTTTCTCTGAAATCCTTGCTGAATGCCGGTATGGAAAACCACATGAGACCACATTTTTACCAGCACTGGTTCTTGTCCTTGAAAATTCCCCTGTGGCCACAACAACCAGGCTCGCTTTTGTAATAAACAATGCATTAGGGTTTTAAGACATTTATAATGTATTAAGGTTGTTGTTTTTAATGCATGAAGGGAAAAGGCTCTAATCTTTTTGAAAGTGGCTCAGTTTTTATTTCTTTTGCCTTAAAAAATGTTTTTCAATGTATAAACTGCATAAATAAATGAATATATATGAATGATTGATGGAATGAATTAATGAATTAATGAAAGGTGGCATTATTTCTTTAAAATAGGGATCTCATTGTGTTGCTGTGATTGTTGAAGTAGATGTTTTCTTGTCCATAAGCTCAAAATCATATGCACACTAAATAAAACATCATTCTGCATCAAATGTGCAGTAAGTTTTGTTTATTTGCTTATAAAATTTTTAATTAATGTAATGTTTGCTTAAAAGAGCAAACAAAATGAGCGAATAGATGCACAATACAGACCAAAGACTTATACGAGTCAGCAGTGTCATTAGAAAATAATATTATTATCAAAGCCGCACCAGAAATGATCGAGAAACAATAAGAAAGGAATTCATTTAGGAATGGAACAAACAGTATCAATGGGCTTATATGACCAAAACTTACTCAAATTATACTTCAGTTTGGATACACTTTTCCAGATATGATCTTGAAGTACTAACAACTTACAGCATGTTGGCATACACAAAGTACAGCTCGGCCGGGTTGGCAGCTCGGCGGGCGGGCTGTCTGGTTGGTTCTTTACAGTTCCTCCCGGGTCTGTTTAAAATAATAAGAAAGGAAAATAGATAAATCAACAACACCCAAACATACAATCATTGACGCCCTTATAGCATACACAACATACTCAATTAACACATCCATGGCATATGTCAAAGGTCAGGAATGGCATAGAGAGGGGCAGTCCCAATTGTTATGAAGAAATTGACAAATGACAATACAAGTTTTAACAAATCTATTATTTACATAAATTACAATAAATAGAGATCGTCTTATGTACTATGGTCACTACTGCCACACAGTTACGCTGTTACAAGTCTACCACTCCACTATCTCAATCTCCCGCTAACGTAAACGTCACACAGACGTTACCCGGATGACGACAACGGCGTCACACAGACACCACATAGACGCATCGACGTCACACAGACGCCGACCACAGGAAATACAGGCGTCACTTAGACGTCAACACTGACGTCACTCAGATGCCAATCCAATACACGTCCCGACTCTCGACGTCCACGATAGGATATATCAACGCCCACCTAGGCGTATCCGTCCTCAGCACCAGCCTGTGTTACCGGTACAAACACGAGGTCCACTGACATCCCGCCCTGTTAGTGTCCGGAAGCCCAACTACGTTAAAAACGTCCTCTGACGTCATGAGCCCCAAAACATCAGGTGTTAATAATACTTAGTATTAATGCACATTCATTCCCCAACAGCTTTTAGGCTGCATAACTGCAGACGTGGCAGTTCCGTCCGTCCACCCAGAGAATGTTACACGTCTGTCTTGGTCAAAAACCTGTTTCCAACTAACTAGAGAATTACACACCCAAAACATGTACAAATTATGATGACGTAAAAATGGTCAGAGCAGTGAAATTTGGTCAAGTGTTACCGTATCGTGTCGATGCAATACTACCTAATGATTGATTTTAAATCAATGTTTAAACTAGTACAAGCAAATTGTTATTAAATAATAATACCATAATATAAATGTAAAATGAGATTTGTGACAGCATACCAGTTTAAATTGATGGGTTCAACTTTTAAGTGATCCACCACGAACAAAAGCTGCTCATGACAGGTGCGATGAAGCCAACACTTGAAGATGAACCCAATATCACATTTCAGTTAGAAAACTACTGATGTAATCTAAATCTGGATTTTTTCTCGGGCTTTATTTTATATAAACACGTCTTTATTACATACTGTAAACATATTTGTGAACGAAACGGTCGAAACTGGGGACGAACACAAACTTTGTGAAAAAACATGTTTTTTTAACAAATATTTAAAGAACAGATATAAAATGTATTCATTCTTAATGTTTACACATATTTACACAAGGTGTACTTGCAGTTTGAAGTTGTCAGCAACTGCTTCATGCATTACTCATCAAACATCTGACTGAGTGAAAACTGTACCAGGTAGTTTCACTTCGCGGCAGCCATTTTGGATTTTTGTTTACATTTTGGCGAAGTCTATAAATGGTCTAATAACGTTCATAGTCCAGTTGTTTTCGTATCCCCTCCCATACTTAAATACAAACCAAATAATCATTTGTACTTGCCTTAAAACATGAAAAAAACTTTTAATCAAATTTTCACTTTCGTTTTCAGTGAACTCCAACTGGATCACAGAATATTTCATCATCTAATTCTATAAATAGCCACATGGTTCTCCGCAAATGTTGATATACGTCTTTTAAAGGGTGTATAAAACCGGTACCAGCATTGAGTCGCCTTCCGTGAAAAATTTATATTCATGAGATTCATAAGAGGAGATAACTACAATCGCCTTGGCATCGCTACTGAGTACATTCATGGAATGTAACTACGTAGTAGGTCACCTAAGGTCACGAAGCTGTGTGAGTCACGAACGGCACGAATGCATAAATTAACGAAAAACATAATATACGTCATCAAAATAAGCTAGATGAACTACACAAATTCACATCGTAATCTAAACAAATTAAATAATAGAATAAACACGCAGGTTCATGATTTAGCCCTCTCAATTAATGTAGGTCACGCACATAAACAACGCAGGTAAAACACAGATATTTGCACAAAAAACAATATGCATACAGTGCAAATAATGAAGAAATTTCAATAACTGTCATGCCACGCACACGTAGAGCCATTCATGTGTAACAATCTGATTATAAAATACTTACAATACACATTTAATCCAGCTGAAGTCCATGACACTCTCTTAGGCAGGGCGCTTACAAAATGGCGACGATCGAAAAGTGAAATGATCATGCTAAATAGAGGCGGCGTAATCTGTATAATATACTTTATCGATATACGGTTTCCAAAAAGCATTCACTTCGTTTGTTTGTTTATTGATCAGTGAATTAGTGTTTACATATCATTACATTTTTAAGGAAATTTTTGAATTGTTTGGAATCGATTAATTAATTCTTATAACCGACTCACACCTATAACAATACACTTAGTTTTTCGCCATTTTCGAGCGGTTGCGTATAAATATGTTGTCTTCATTTTGTGATTTTTTTTTCAGCTGCATTTTCAGGGATATGCAAAATGTATGAGTTCAAGTGTACATTTCTATACATCAATTCAGTTTTGTTGAAGTTTAAAGATGTCTTGTGTATTCAAGCATTCAATGAGCGCATTATTTCGACCGAATCACCGTGTAATCATTTGTAGTAAACGATCTGATGTGCCTACTATGAACATGGCCCTGAAGGGCCCCCGTTCAAAAATACAGGCTTCATCGGAGTCACTTTAAACTTGAAAACAAAAAAAGCGAAGGTAATACTACTAATATAAACTGATAAAGTAATTTAAAGTGCTCAGTGCAGATACAAACATAGTCTGCAAACAATAAAATCTAGCCAGAGCAGCTGTGGGAATTGTACAAAGATATGATTGAGTCATACAAAGACAGACATCTGACATAGCTCGCTTTACAATACAGTTTATCACTTAGTCCTTTTATGTAGATCATTATTGTTCCTTACAGTTATCTAGTGTTTTGTATGTTTGAAGAAGTCGCTTTAAATTTCAACCATCACGATTCAACTGTTTTGGCGGCTCGAAACATATTTGTTTCATCTTATGGAGTAATTTGTTTTATTCCAAACAACCTGATTGTGATATTTGCTTGTGATTGAAAACTCACACTTAAATAAAATCAGCGTTTCTGATTTCTTTGGAGATAATGCAAGTAGCAATTTGCTATCACGGAAACAATATATGAATGAATAATGTTTGCAAAAATATTTACTGTTATTATTGTAATATGGTTGGTGAATTTTTTGACGCACTACCATGTTTCGGTTTCGAAACCCATAGTATAACTTATAAACTTTAATTAGTACCTGACATTTTCGACGCACTACCGGGGAAGGAAAGTTATATTTTCAACTAAGGACACGCCCCAGAGTATGCGATAAACATTAGTTGACCGGCTGTTTTAAGAAAAAGTTTTGTAATAGTCGTAATGTCATTGTAGGCAGCGTTGTTGAAGTCGTCGTCTGTATGCAAACAATGTTAAGCGGATTTAAAGGAGAGTGATATATGTTGAGATATATGTAGAAACGATACGTACATGCAGATAGTGGGGATAAAACTATGACCAATATGATTGGAGTTATGCCCTTGATTTTACTGAAAAAAGTACAAACGAGCGTTTGAGTTCGTTCGCATTTGGATCACACAACGGCAAGACGATTAAATTGTCGGTTTTATCTGTCCTGTAATGGTATTACGAATAATGTTTTTCAACACTTTTCTTTTCGCTCTATCATTTATTTTTGATGATATGACTTTTACAATATGTAACCGGGTATACGATGTGTATATAGCGGCACTTGTACTGTCTCGCTATAGAGCTAGCTTTCATAGCGACGCGGTGGAGTGTCCGCCTGCAGAGCGAGAGGTCGTGGGTTCGAACCCCGTCAGGTGCACATAGCAATTTGTGAAGTCTGTTACATATGGCGCCCAACGAGGGGTCCGTGTTGCACAATTAGCCTCAAAGTAATTGCAAATTGACCTTTGTCTCCGAAATTCGAGGACGAATTTCAAAATGGAGGGGGAATGTGTAACCGGTTATACGATGTGTATATAGCCGCACCTATACTGTATCGCTATATACACATCGTATACCCGGTTACAAATAAATATCTAATAAATACTCAATTTTCATTTGACCACTGTAAATTTACACAGTAATGGGGTCAATCCCTTAACACGATTCATTAAGTGAAGTTTTGATCGTCAGACCTTAAATATATACTATTCTTATTAAGTGAATTTGATACAAATTATCTAAGCTATTTTTAAACTTATCATTGTTCACACGCCTCGTTGTCTTTTGGAAGGAAACAAGTCTAGAAAGTTCAAAGCCTCGGTGTACAACTTCTTCACCTTTTGCCTTGGTCATAACCCAAACAGTAAACCAGAAAATTGAAAAAAATATTTGATTTGTATATCCCATATAATATTTAATTTAAAGCATATACATATTCCTTTCAGTTGTAGTATGGCTTGCGAATCAGTAAAGATACATTTAAAGTCTCAATGTAGTGATTACCAAAAGAATTGTTGGCTGAGTACCAGACCGTAGTTGCCCGGCAATATGATTGTGTTAGCTCAGATGTCGTTAAGTATATAACATGAACAAAATTAGAATAATGAAGCAAAAATCGAAGCACATAACAGTTATTTGACATTTAGTGTATAATTATTTAGCATGGTGCTAATACAATAGAGTATTGTTCGATGGCTCTACTATCAAGAATGGTATTGGAAAACTTCAACTGGCTTTTAATGAAACGTTTAGCGACAATTATGACCCTGTTTCTATATCCGTTCATAGGGAATCCAATGTCCAATACATATCCTAGTAAACCATACTATTACGTAAATTGACGGACAAGGAAAGGCTCTTCATTGTGAACAGCATTAATGTTTAGAGGGTTGCCTCTTGTCACTTGGCTCAATGCTTTATTTTGCTCCCGATGTGTACAATTGAATAGCACATATATTACGAGCAACAACCGATATACGTCTCGGGAAACCTTATTGGCTTAAGCATTGATGAGGAAATAAGTTCATAGCGCAACGAAGATTGATGTTAAGTGTATTGTTACTTGTCACTTGTACCAATACTTTGCTTCCAGCGAGGGCAACGGACTAGCAGGGGTAAAACAAGTTGCAAGATTCGAGTGAAATAAGAAATGTGTCGCACATATAAAATTATTAACAGCAACAACCGATATACGTCTCAGGAAACCTTATTGGCTTAAGCATTGATGAGGAAATAAGTTCATAGCGCAACGAAGATTGATGTTAAGTGTATTGTTACTTGTCACTTGTACCAATACTTTGCTTCCAGCGAGGGCAACGGACTAGCAGTGGTAAAACAAGTTGCAAGATTCGAGTGAAATAAGAAATGTGTCGCAACAGGGAGAAATACCTCATAAGACAGAATACGTAAACTATGATGGGACTTAACGTCGTTCAATTTACGTCGTGGAATTGATTACTTAGATGCCATGCTAAATGCCAACTATCGGTGTGTATTATAAGAACAGTATACTTTTATATAGTGTGTGTTTTAAGGTGTTTATGATAGAACCATAAGTATGGTACATGGCAACAGATCGTTATGATATTCTTGGATAAACAAAAGCTTTGTTCACGGCTGTTTTACTGTTTGTCTGTGATATTTGTACTAACGACGGATCTTAAAGCAGGTCAGTATAAATACTTACAGTTGTGTTGTAAGTCGAGCTTGTAATATATTTAGTCATATATGCAAATAGTGATTCTATTGCATCGAATAAAACACTAATTTTACGAAATCAATAATCAAAGTCTTAATAAATTTCAGTTATTATCAAAGGACCCATACCACTTTTCACAGTCATTTTTACTTTTCACATACACGTTAACTTTGAATTTGATTTCAAACGTATGGAGATAAAATTTACATTGTAAATCCAGAGTTCTTCAAAACTGATGCGTCAATTTTTTTTAAAGTTTGAAGCCCAATAAGTTTTTACATTCTTCTAAAAAATCATAAATAATTGTTTCTGTTTGTTTGCCTTAAGATACGATCAGCAACAAATCTTCTGCAAAAACAAGTTTTTAATTACAGCTTCACAAAAGTCATTCAAAATAAGTAATTCCTAATTTAAATACATTAAATAAATTAATTTCTCACGTAAAATAGATAACAGAACGTATTCCTTATGTATGGTACTTTCATTTCCACTGAATTGAATCCACATTAAATATTGAAGACAATGCGTTAGGAATATTTGAGTAAAACAGCTCTTTCAAACTTCCGACAAAAGGTAACATGTATTTATCACATAATAATTCAAGCAAATCCAAGGGTTTTGTATTGCACTGTCGAAGATTTTATAGAAACTAAATATAAAACTCAAACACTAAAGATAAGATATTTTTTTATTTATACATGAAATAAGTAACAATCCGGATAATTCTAAACAAATACTGATGAATCGATTTTAAGTATCAGGTGAGAAACACTTTTGCATATAATTAATTCCTTTAGCTATGTCTCTACATTCTTGTTTAGAAGCAAGCGTATCAAAGCTTATAGGACATACATAAATACACTTTAAACGATAGCATTAAGCGTTTTTGGTTATTACATTCAGAATATAAGACACATATAAGAACATTTGTTGCCTGTAAACATCATTATAAATGTATTGCTTCAGTTAATATCTTTATAATAAAACGAACACTACGGGGCAAACAAACATTTAAGTAATGTAAGGATTCTAATGACAATGAACTAGGAACGTACATATTTTTCATATTAATAGAACTGAAACAAGACAAACGGACCTCACACACATTCAGACATAATGAATATTTGAATATTCGTTGTCTATATAAAACAAGATTCTGAAAAGCTCTTTTTGAAATTTTCTCAATTATCCGCTGAATTCATTTGATCTCAAATCTTTACCATCTGTCATTTCGATAAAGATAATTTCCCAAGAACTGCACGTGACTGTTAGATCTAATCATACACCAAATAATAAGATGAAAATACGTTTTATTCCTCAGCATATTATTTTTCAAATGGACTTATTTATTTTCAGTGAATGGGCTACGCTGCTGGAAGTGTATTGCTCATGACTGTGACCTTGACCCTGAAGATAACTACAGGGCAATCAAGGTCGACTGTAAAGGTGGAAACCAACAGTGTATGGTATGCGTGCAGAGTTAATCATCCTTATAAAGTATTATCATATTTTTGAAACAGCATCATTCCCGTTCTCTTTTGTTCATATTTTATCAAAATAATAGCAATGATCGTTGAAAATATAATGCTCGATGAGTTTTGACAATGTCCTTGGTTGATATTCATAAATCATCTAAAGCCATTTCTTATGGTCAATTCGATTTAATTATCAAATGCATATAAATGTAAAGGTTCCTTTTTAACAAAAAATATGTATTCCAAATGGACTTACTGACATTAAAGTATTTCGAAAGTTTTATGTAAGTATACCACATGACCAGTGAAATACCCGACATTACTTATGTTAGGGAAAAGATCTTAGGTACTTTACCGGCTCTGTAAATTTTGTTAAAACAATTTGAGCCTCAGTCGTTGTAAACTTAAAGCATGTAGTTTGGAACCAGATAACAATGGCAAGGAATATTTTAAGTATAAGATTATCACGTTGATAAAGCCACAACTGAAATGTTATTCATTTGTTAAAAATTACTATAAATTTAAACATATTACGATATGTGAATTGCACATAATAAAAGAAGACACGTCTGTCAATTCCAAACATGATTTTTTGGCATTCAAACACCTTTCAATTTCCCTATACATGACTTACCAATCAATACAAAATGTTCGATATCGAAACATTGTGAATCAAGGATAAAAATATGAATAAAGAAATAGGTTTTTTTCTATCAGTTTTGTCATACAATAAGACGACTTATAAAACAATATTAATTAAGAACGTGTGTATGTATTATTTAAAATAACCCTTTTTATCGATATCTCAATACAATATACGGAAAGCGAATATTTCACTTGTTTAGTGTTTACCTTGAATACCATTTTTAATACTATTTCGAATACTTAAAAGATTCAACTTTCCATTCTCAACACAACATCTGATTGTCGAATTACCGTGAACATTTGATGTACTGATATCACATATCTGGATATTACATTACTTCAGAAAGTCCAGTAACGGATGTTTGACAACGTCACGCACTACGATTCAGTGATACGAACGTGTACAGACAGACCGTGTCACGTGACAATTATGGATGATTTATTCAAATGTGTAGCTACACCAAAAGAGTATATGATTGGTGGATGTACGCTACGCACGTGCTGCTCAGACAAGGATTTTTGTAATGGTGCTGAAACTGTTGATAACAAGTTGTGGGCCTTAAATGGTGCATTTTTATATTCAAGTACTTTTTATTTAATGCCAGTATAGTACTCATGACCTGCATATCGACTGTGACATTTAAGTTTTTTAAAAGCAAAATGTTCGTCGAGTATTAATTTTCAAAATCAATTGCTGGATTAAGCGGTTAGACTAGCTACGGTACCGCGTGAAGACAACGAGCAAACAAACGTGGCCTGATTTTGATCTTCCTTGCGCTTGACCAATATGGTCCTCTTATTTTGGCTAAGTTGTGGTTGCCAATTATCGTTTCTTTAATAAACCCAGAAATGCAAAAACCTGCGCATGATTAAAGGATATTCAACACATGTTTGCGATATAGGTAATGGTAAATCAATATATAAACATTGTATTGCAGGAAACAAAAATAAAATTACAATAACAACACCAACTTACATTATTGTATAATAATATAGCTTAAAACAAGCTTAGTTCCTGATATGTCATTTCCTCGGCAATGTTTTTGCTTTGATGTAAATACCAATGTTATTTTTTTATCAATCAATGGAATGCCTAGACACTTACTTTGATGAAGTTATACCATCATCAATCATGCTTTCTTTTCGGTCGAATACCTATTAAATGCAACACTATTCAAATGTTTGTGTATTCAAAGAAAGAATTCTCGTAGCAGCGGGCATCCACTATATTACAGAGCTACACTCTTATCACAGAGTCGGTCCTGACTGACACTTTCATTAATCCAGACCTTGATTAAGTTTGCTGTTCCATGTTACATGCAATAAGTGTGCACAACTTAATTCCGTGTCTACTTATGCAAAGTAAACCCTTGTTAGACAAAATGCGTTTTAATCAATTATCATGTATGTTTTAATACTTATTAATTGTCTCGTATATTGTCTGCGTTATAATTTCTTAACCCCTGATTTTAATCTTGATAAGGCATTCTAGAATTTGAAATTTTCCGTGGGAGCACACCAGCTTATCACATAGCAATTTGGGACTACAAGTCTATATTGGGCAAGCACTACAGCTGCGAAATCAAAGGGGACATAGCCATTATATTAAACTGAGACTGGACTGTACTAATCATTCAAATTCAAATTTCAATATAAAGCAGTGTGTATCCAAGTATCCTTAGTGTTTTACCTAGTACAGTCTATGACCAGTAAAATACCCATTTAAAGAATTATCAAAGATGCGTACCAAATATTGTTGAATGCCAAACAATTGATGGTAATCGCTTCTAGATACATAAAAGACTATTCTTTAGTTGAAAAGTATGTTGATATGGTAGGATTCTCCCTCAGGCGTCTACACTTTGAAAGGAACCTGACCCTTCGACATCACTTTCTACAGTAACCAAAAAGGTTTGAATGAGCTAGTAATGAGAAGAACAACGCAAGCGTATTGAGAAGCAAAAAATTTAAGCAGCTGCTCGGCTTAAAAAATCTTCCCGATGTATCGACGTGTTATATAGATATTATGTATATTTACCATGCTCCCGATGCATAACATTATTGGGATGTTATTGTCTAAGTAAAAATAGTGTTTTAATGAACATAGAATGTACGGTTTATCGCTTTAAAGATTTCAATCAATTAAGCCACGACGGGCTAATTAAAATCATGCGATTTTTTTGTTGTCTCAAGCGATCCTAATAACTAAAAGCCAGTTTGTTGCTTGCCAATGATCACAGAAACAATTCTTCGCTGTGAAATCCTTAAATGGTCGTAAAGTGTCTGTAATGAGATTGCTTTGTCATAAAATGTGCATTATTATGATTAAAATATTATATTTCGGGAAGATATTACTAGCATATAATCAGCAAATTAATTATTGATTATTGCTTTACCAAAGAGAATATTACCATTTCAACTCAGTCTTGAATTACCGATGATCCGAAACTGTTTTAAAAATAGGTTTAAATTCGTACATTAAAGACACATTAACAATTTTAGCAATTATTGCACAAAATGGGTATATTGCTGACAGTTTATATTCATAATCGTATCATGTCTTTTCCAAAAATTGATAAATAATAGTATCATGTGGTGTTATGTATTTGACCAAAAAATATGTTAAATTACATTGTCTTTAGTATTACCTAAAATGATACAACAAATGTTATGGATCGATTAAATTACCATGGTCGTAGTTGTTGGTGTACATGTTAAGTTCGTTTACGTTCACAACTAAAGTGAATCGATTGTCTGTTCCCGTGGTTCTTACTATTGCATCACATTGAACATTAAACACATATCTCAGTACTCAATTTTGTTTATTGCAGCGTGAAGCTATTTGTTAATCAAAAATCGTCTTAGTAAAATCTGAACTTCAGATTAGTGCTTTAAGGATGGTAGTGATCTGATTTTTGCCTGTTTAATAGGTTTTGTTTCACCTTTTACGGTCTGCAAATGGTTCAAATGGTTCAATGACATGACAGTCTTTGCTGTAAGCCTCTTCCTAAATGGACAACGCAATCGGAGTTAAGGTTTAAGCGGAACAGATGATCGTCAGCAATGGGCGCAAACGTAGATATATATAAATAATTGGTATGTTTTTCAAGAATTGTTAGGTACCGCCTTGGAACGGTCAGTAAAATGTAAATTTACTGGGGGTTTAAACCAGTTTATGTGCACAAACCTCACTCTTATCCCAACAATTCTTAATAAAGATAAAACGCAAAAAAATAAATCTTATCAAAGTATGCATTAACTTGAGGAAACTTATTAATAATAATAAAAAAACGAAAAGGTTAACCCTAAGTACTTCAATGATTAGAGATACCAACTCTATCTGCAGACGGAGGGAAACAATTCAGAGCACCTAATGCAAATACTTTCCAAAGATACGATGCAGTCATCGTTAGAAACCAAAAGCTTCACACACAGTCTGCCTTAAAAGGTTTAAAACTGTGTGATAATAGAGTTTCATAATAAAAAGCATCATTGTACTAAAACTGGGAACAAATAAAGAAAAACATTATTAAAAATAAAAGCGACTAGTATATGCTATTCTCCCCTTCCAAATGATTTGAAAACGTAAGTTTTAATACTAATACACTCACACAATAGAACTGTTTTCATTTGTGATTATCGTTGCCTTAGGAATAATCAGAATTTCTGATCAAGGAGAAATGAAAATCCCTGTGTTCATAATCAGTAGCACAATCTGACACTGCTCCCTCGACAGTCCATATTCACCAGAGGAAATCCGTTTATTATTATATTACTCTATGATCACACAGTTTAAAACCTTTTATTTTCTTAGATAGACTGTGTTGCTCATAGTTTCAAACAATAACTGCATCGTATCTTTGAAAAAAAATACCATAGGTACTCTGAATTGTGTTCCTCCGTCTATAGAGTTGTGATCTATCAACATTGAAGTACTCAGGGTTTACCTATTAGTTTATTATTATTTGTTTTTATTATTAAGTTTCCTCAAGTTAATGCATGCTTTGATAAATATATACCATTTACGTTTTTTCTTTATTCAGGATTGTGGTATAAGAGTGAGGTTTGTGCACGTAAACTGGTTTAAACCCACAGTAAATTTACATTTTCTGACCGTTCCAAGGTGTAACTTAACAAATCATGATAAACATACCTATTGTTTATATAGTATATATGCTCTCTGTTGTTTGTGGAGTTTTGTGCTGTTGTTCGATGTTTTTTTTTGTGATATTTTGTTTTTGTGGTCTATGCAATTGGCGTTTACACTGTGCCATTAAATTGAGTTTATGTTTAACTTTTCGGCTACGGGGCTTGTTTCTGTAGTTTTTCACATAAGTATTAATATATCATCTTTGTTAATTCATATGCACATCCTAGCATTTAAAGAGGGCTTTAAAAAAACTTTGTTATCTAAAACATCAAACAGCGTCTTTTGCAAACCAACTATTGTGTTTAAGATATGAAGGTAAAAGCAGGTAGTGAGTTATACAATATGAGCCGGAAATAACATTCACAAAGTCTATTCTTCGATATGCATCGACGATATGAGACATACCGTTTTCACGGGAATTGTTGATATAATTATTATTTATTTTTAAAACATTATTTGTACAAAACAAGACTTGCAAACAACATAAGAGAATGGATACATATTACTTGTGACAATATGGACGCATGCGGCAAGGCTCATGATTATATTGTTCGAGTCTTTCCCTTGTGTGACGGAAAAAGCAACGGGCAAGAAATAGTTATAGCTGCGCTACGTTCGTGTCATTACTACATGAAAATCTCTATGATTTTTCACATAATTAAACGACATAATTGCAATATGTTTACCGAATCGTCTTTTTAGCAACTGAACTTTTCACGACATTTAATTTGCGTTTGAGACACTTCAAACGGTAAAATTATTTTGAATACGGATATTATTTCAGTTTAGTTTAACCAACATACATCTTATCATTTTTCTACAGATAAGTAATTACAAGTTTATTAATTATAAAGTTAGATATTGCAAGCTTATTATTTGGCCAAAATGTAACATAAATGTTTGACCTGAGTTTAATGAGAGCCCATATGACCTATATAAAAGAGCCTTACTGAACCTATTTACAAATAGGTAAGAACACCATATATAAACACTGGTCCCGTGTTGCTTAACTGGGAATATAAATTGTTATATATTATCGAAATTGACATGTACCATACACTTGTTGGGAGATAATGTTTGTTTTATAGGTTTGGTTTGCAATTAATTAACAAACCCTTTACCAAATGGGAATAATATAATTGCTATTGTGCAAACATGTTTCCAGATGGGAAGCTAGGAACAGTCTTCCCGAAGCCAAGTTAAAGACTGAAGTTGTTTTTTCGAATACAAACAAGGTTATATTTTAACAAAGTAAAATATAACTAACTGCATTGGACTCCTTTTTTCTATATATCGACATAAAAAAAAATATATGGTCTAAGTTTAAATTGGTAATCCTCGAAAAAAACAACAAATAATAAGCATCAAAATCACTAACAGTTATTTAGTTTAAACGTACTTTATTTTGACTGAAGATATTTTGGTAAGCAATATAAAATGACCCGAGAATTTCGACTGGTGTTTTATCAGACAAAGTAAAACAAGATCATTGTAACAAAACTTTTTCTTGTCTCACTGCTATTGACCTACGCTGAATGTAAACATCCTGTACGGTTTCCGGTTGTACTCTTTACTGAAACATGGATGCTGTAATTAATGGTAAACTAGTTTTACTTTCCACCCACCGATTGTTCTGTTTAAATCAAATTAAAAAACTTATGTCTATGTATCATGTTACCTAGGAATCCGTCTACCACATCTCACGGGTGAAGACGGTAACCTTTTTATATATAACGTAACATGTGCATAGTGTTTATGTAATTGTCTACCATCGACACGAATAAAATATATCTTATGAAATAACATACTTTGTTTAAACGGATATTATTTGCGAAAAATTGATATACCTATATTTCCTTTATATTTATTCAGGATAAACTCATGTGATGAAAACCATGATGATTAAATTTGGAGAAAAGGACCATCGTATCGTAAAAGGCAGCAAAGTAAATTGTTTGTTTTCGTATATTGCCGGAGATCTATTACGATATTGGATTGAGAGTTTGTATGATGGGACGTATTCGGTAATTCGTTAATAGAAACAATAACATATTTTAGTAAAAGAGGTCATGATTATCAGCGTTCTCATTTTTGTAAACCGTCACTTTAAGTATCTGAATCTAACTGCTTTATTAAAATATGTGGTTTTGCCTTTTTATTTCAAGTTTTAATGTCTTACATTATGGATGCATGTTACAAATTTTTCCACGACAACATATCATTATGAATTTCTTTGATTATAAGCTGATTAAAAAGCAGAATATCGTGTAATGACAAGTACAAGGGATATTTTGAGATCAATTTCGAAAGTCATTTCATAATAAGGGCTTTGTATTCATATATGTCAATTATTGCAGACAAACATCTCTAAACAATGATACATTATCTGTAATGGTCAGGCGTATTCGCAACAAATGATTCAAAGCGAAAAGCGCGTTAGATTTGGCTAGACACAGTAAACTTCATAAATGATATGTGTTTTGGCTTAATTGACACGTAGATTTCTAATCTCGACTGTCAAAAAGTCAAATGTCTTGGACATCTTGTCTTACGCCATTAATTTCATATCAGAACGTTTCAGGACACTCTTATTTCTTAAAACGGCGAAATAAAGCTTGGAACAAGTTAAAGGAAAATGAAACTGTTTGACCGGAGTATATATATCAAACTAATTGAATGTGTGTTTAAGGCCTACGACTCTAGTTAAGCCCCAAGTTTGACAGAAAGAAGAAACATAATTATGCCGATATTGTTATCGGACACAGGAAGTTAACCTTCCTGTAAAAGTGGATATTTTTCAGCAAATTGTTTATGAACACTGTGGTTGTTAATTCATGATAATTTGTAGATGAGACACTTGAAACTGGAATGATATTGCCTTAAGTTTTATTTGAGTTACGTGACAAAAAGTGTTTTACTTCTAAAATCGCAAGTTCAACTTAAATAGTTAAGACATATTCAGCTTATAATTGGATGACTTGTTACAACTGTGATTGAATGGATTTATTGGACAGTGGTATTATGTACATGCGTATGAAATTAGGAGAAGTGTAAGGGGCTGTTTGTAAAACCTCAGTGTGTCCTTGCTACTCCACCTAAATCCTTAAATCATGCTGTAAATCATGATATACTGCACGCCTTTACAAAGTATAAGAAACACTCCCACTGACACATCGTTGCTTATCTGAGAATATAAGATTGTTCCATGTGTTATTGGAATTGACACCAATAATTAATCTGTTGGAAGTACATATGCGTTCTATAAGCATTCCCTGCTATTATCCGTAAGATAAATAACCAAACCTTTCCCAATAAGCTCCAATGTTACTGGAGAATCAGGCGAAAACGTCCCTGTTATACGGCAGAACTAAATAAATTGACATAGCTTTTTCAAAACTTTTCTTTCAGATAAAAAGTAAATAATATTCTTCCCGAACCTTAGTTACAGACCAATTTGCTTTGTCGAATGCGTACAAGGTCATATTTCGATTAAAGTAAAATATAACTCATTTTCTAACGAATAAATTATATAATACAATGCAATTTTCAATTCAGGAATTTTTATTGTATCGGAACAATTGGTTTGCAACAAAATAAAAAGCGATAGTACCAATAGCTATAAAGTTTGAACAGATTAAATTAAGATTGAGGCTTCTTTATGGAGCAGCTTAAAAAATGATCCGTTGTACAAATAATAGTGTTTCAATTTATTATTGACGTGAAAACTGATAGCTTCATTAAACATTGTTCTTGTAGTTCCCATAGGAATATCATGAGATAATAATTATTGTAGTGAGAGCTGCTCAAACGTCAACCATTTGCTCCGTTAAATAAGAAATATTTACAGCTAGCTTGAAAACATGCAATAAAATTTGAAAGAAAGGAAAAAAATTGACAAAAACGACTTAATTTTATATGTATCTCATTGCAGACCGTTTCTTGGCTATTGCGCTCAAATTGTAGAAATGAATCTTATCCTACATGGCATTTAAAAGATCAACATCATATTCGAATACTCTACTTACAAGAGAACACATGTATGAGACTATAAGTATCTTCCATGGCCGAGAGTGCAAGGTTCATTCCGACCCGAGCGTAGGGTGTTTAGCGGAAACGAGGTTTACCGAGTTTTCGCAAAACACCGTACGCAAGGGTTGGGATGAACCTATCATACACGAGCGGCTATGGTAGATGCTTTTTCTCCCACCTTAGTTAAACAAAATTAAGTAAAAATGTATTTTTTAATGGAACTCTTTTGTGCTTAGTGAAAATAATTGCGTATGGATATGCGATAAATCGTGGTTGTCATGGATATGCGCGCAGTGATTCAGATTATGTTAATAGTCAGATCGGTATTTAAGTAGTTCTAAGGAGAGTGAAGCATTATTTCTTGAAAGGTGCGTGAAAACTGTTTTATGGTGACATTTGAAGCGAGAAATACTTAATAAGTGTTCTAAATATTGCCATAAGACAAGATTTCCATGATGCTATAGACGACAGTATTCAACCAGGGAGGTAATTACAATGTGGTGACCATTTAAAAGTAATTCCATACGGGCATTTTATCTTCGCCAGTGGGCAAGAGAAGAATTTCTAGCAATGTAAAATTATTGGATCTACTTATCTGAGGTGGGAGAAAAATACAGTTTAATCAGCAAATATAAAAAATACATTTTTTGAAACCCATTAATGTTTGAACAAAGAAATGGATGTTCTTCTTGTAACCGCCAGCACAATAAAATGTTTGTTTTTGTATATTTCCTGGGAAATATAATGAAAGACGTATGAGAGTTTGTCTGATAGGACAAATATGAGTAATGTCTTATTCAGTTTTTAAAACAATAGCAGGAACACAGGTCATGATTATCAGTTTTTGTCTTTTATGTACACATTTATAATGATAATTGAGGAACTTATTATTTTTGAGATTGAACTGAACTGAAATGTTTTGTTCTTATTAGATGCTTTATGGTCATACCATGGCTCACTAGATACCTGCTTATCTACATGGATTTCAATGTCTAGTATCATGTTCCTTTAATAAAACAAGAAACTCGTGCGGTAATTGTTTGAACTTGATAAGTACCAGGAATCTTCGGAGATCATTTCCATTTTATTGTCTTTGACCGAGTTTGTAATAAACCACCAGATATACAATCAGCTTCTCCTAATAACTCTCGGTTGTCTTTATGAGAAAAAGCATCAGCGCCGATGATATATGACCGTACTCAAGCATTGTGGTTATGGCTTTTCTGAGGAAAACATTTCTTATAGGGAGCCAATAGGCCTATTTCTGGTTACACACATTCTATCGAAACTTTGTTGCAGACAATCGTGTTTTGACTGATCGAAAGAATAACATACCTCAAAGGTCAGTTTATCAACACTATATGGCCGATATATAAAACAACCAAAACTAATATATCTCGACTAAATATTATATTTTGGTAGTCCGAATAATGCTTGCGACTGACACAATATCATTTACTTTCGCCACATATTTTTTGACGATTGCGTCAGTTTCAACAACACACAGATTAATTATTAATGTTAATTTAGATAAATTAAGAGGTTAAAACAATGCGTTCTCGACTACCGCACGGGTTGTTATGAAGCACTCGTTATGTTATACATGTACATAAATCTATAATTACATATATTTTAAACGCATTATTATTTTGATAATATGAAAACCAGCAAAATAATATATATATTATTTGTGTATCTCATATAATATATACTTTCTTCTGTCTTATAGTACAGACAAAATAAACTTTCCAAGGAAATAACTTGTTTCAGACATCGTTTTTTTTACAGCAAATTAAAACACGTATATATTTGAAAACTATCCTTTAAATTATCTCTTTATGAAAAAGTATCCTTTTAAGTAGTATTTATTTTGTTTCATATAAAGAGAGACTCATTGTTTGTTTCAGATAACAATTTTATATAAGCAATCAAGCACCTAAAGTAACATTTTCGCAAGAGACGCAAGCACGAGTGATAATATGAGCTTTCGATGTGAACAAGTCAAATAAAACCATATTACAATGACGTAAACAATCAGTCTTTTCATTTGACATTGATGACTAAGCTGCAAGAGGGCGCTATATACTCATAACGTCAAACCATTTCTGTAAAGTATGTCATTGTTGTCTCTTTGTGCGCAATGACCTATAACTAAGCCATTAGAACAGGCCACAGTCCTAAAACAGAAAGTAATTCCTGTTTGAGGTACATCGCAAATTTTACACGTTTCCTGGATATCGATTACACGTTAACACACGCTACCAAACAATTGTTTTCACGTACAAATAACCGTAAAGTACTGTTTCGCATCATTTTATTGTCTCGAACGCAATATATCAGCACATACAAACTACTTGAAATTATGACACAAAAAAGAGGTTGTGTTCGCAAAATGTTCAGTCAATCATCGGAGAGAAACTCATTACCGCTGTGAATAGAAAATCCCGGCTGAAGCCAAGAATTCCATTACATCTATTTCCCTACTATAAGAGCATATTACGAATAATCTGCGTATAACGGATACCTTAAAATGAACGTTTAATGGGTGCAATTTTATCTGGGTATTTTTCTGCATGAGGGACTTCATCGCGGTCTTCCGAAAGATAGTTTTAATCGGTTCGATGGGTTGGAACATTTATGTGGGATCACTCTCGGAGTAGCTTAAGCCCGTTCCAGTGTAAAATATAAATGAAAGTAACCTCAAACATTGCTGGGATGTAAAATCAACCACAGCCTTTCCTAAAATTTACGCGATGATCTTAATAGCTATTGATTAAGTGTTGATATTGAGTTACAATAAACGTCAAATTAAAATAAACACTTCTTGTTTTAGTGTGAGACTGCAATCAAGTATTTTCAACACGTGAATACCAAAAGTACACTTATGTTAAAGTCACTAGTAAAATATCAATTTTGGTGCTCATTCGGTTCGATATATTTCAATGAATCAAACAAATTTCATCTATGTCTTCTTTCAAACCCAGTGCTCTATTTAACGGATGCTAACACACCATGACGTTGCAAAAACCCAACTCCTTAAAATGTGTTGCATTGTCTAATCATTAAAAGTTGTGGCTACCGCCTTCGAATATAAAACAGTCGATATGAGATTTAAACCGGTCACGAGTCAGTAATATCACACTTATTCCAAATATACATTTTTGCAGCTGTCAGGCAGGCTTATCCGTTGTATCAGAAAACACTTCATTGTTTTGAATAATCTTTACGGACATTGCGCGCATGCAGTGGGTTTCAGCATATTAAAACCCAACTATTATAATACATATTTGTGAATTATTCCGTTCACATTACACATTGTTTAAAGAAGGTACTCGATTGAATCGTGTTACAATAATAGAACAACATTTCACTCCTGAATAAGACCTTTTATTTACATTATAATTCCGAATAGACGACTGTCTAGCAACTGCGGCGCAGGAATTAAACTGCCGTTGTTTTAGAGCGTTAAGTATGAAATCGAAGCTCGCGTCACCGTGGACAAAACCATTGGAATGAGAAATACTCGGCTTTAACTCTAATGCTCATTACATTTTGTAGTGATTTGTTTTGTCAGTAGAAAGTTTTCCACCTTTTCCATTACCTTACGAGGTGTGAGGTCTGTCTTATATTATCGTGACAAATTCAATCATCGGAATGACTGTTATGATAATAATTTGCTTCTCCAAGAAATAAGTTATGTAAAAATAATGGTGAATGCACTTTGAATAATAGATCAATGCGAACTACTAAAAACAAACCAATTTGTGAAAAAACACGTTAAAGTTCTGGGATATAATGCCAATATACTTCAACAGTTCAGCATGGTAAGAGAGGCATTGTTCTATTGCTTTTCTATCAGTATTGTATTGGAAACGGCTCTTAATGAATCTTTAAGCGACAATCAAGGCTCGTTCATAGTGAATTCAATATCAGATATTTGTCCAAGCAAACCGTACTGATGAAACAATTGAAGGAAATTTGAATACCTCCAAAAGTGTCTCTCAGTGTTGGCAATGAATGGAATAGCAGTAATAAATGATGGAAATTAAATTAAATTGGCTCCGCTGAGACTTATAATTTTAATTGTGTTATAATTGATAAATGTTTGGACAAATGTGAAGTAACAGTCAAACAAACCATGTTTAGACCCAAGTAAATCGTGGATCAGTTCACTCATTTTCCCACATTTTCCATGCGAAAGTCCTTTCATTTATCGATAAAGATATTCTGATGCGCGTGTCGTCTGTTTGTCGTGTTTGTTTTGTGTTTTGTGGTAAAGAAACGCCCGTCTATAGTTTATTGTCGGTAAACCCTTTCCTAGTGTTTTTCAAAAGGGGTTTGGTTTTGAATGTTCTTCTTCTTGAACTTGAACCAGTACGTTTTATTGTAGTATTGCTAATGCTTATCATGTGCGCCACATATATATTCATTATATATGTTTGTTTTAGAATAAGATAATGTTTTCCATAATAATAATTCTGAAGAACTGATTTATCATATGAGTATTATGTATCACGAATGTCAGCAAAACCTATTTAAACTGTGCAAACAAGTCTCTTCGTGTTTTGTATAAAAATGAATTTTTAAATAATGTTTACACCTTCGAGTAAAATATATATGATAACAACTTTAAATATTAAATGGAGCTGATCCAAAAAAATATTTTTGTTACATGCTACACCTTTTTTCCGGTTTGGTATAAGTATCACGTAATTTTCTGTATAACACAAGTATAATATAATACTAATCCATTCCACATGTTTGTTAACGATTTTATTGGTAACAATAACCGCATATTTAGTATATTTACAAATATTTAAGGAAAAAGACTATTTCTCGTTGAATTTTTTATGGCATATACAAAAACAAAATGATTTAAACGATACAATATGAATCGATACGATCCGATACAAAACATACACTGTAATAAAATTCATAGCATTGTCGGATACCTCTTCCTGTTGAAGTGTTAACAAAAGGTGTACCGGCGTTGTCAACGACGGCAGCAACGTTGAGAAATGTTCGATGAAATTTTAAAGTGACTTCTTTAAGTTATATAACGTCTCTACTACCTCTTTGGTCTAGCGGTAACGACAAGAAATCTATATTTTACTGTGAGTATTTATTACAACTGTTTCGTCGTCT
The DNA here is from genome assembly GCF_026914265.1 of Mya arenaria. Taxonomy (NCBI): domain Eukaryota; kingdom Metazoa; phylum Mollusca; class Bivalvia; order Myida; family Myidae; genus Mya; species Mya arenaria. The sequence goes on along the minus strand of NC_069122.1, from coordinate 54,469,994 downwards.
CTTCACAATCTATACATCGTTCATAAAAATAATTCATAAATTCATACAATTTGTTTAAAAAACACACCACACAATAGATGTGTCAAATGATTGTTTTTGGATATCATGAAAAAAATGTTGGAAGACCATTAAACATCAAGGTGAAGTTATTTTTAACACATACGTAATTTTATGTGATATTATTTTGCAGTTTATTTGAGATAAATAAACAGCAGTCTGTTCGTCTTTAAAACAAAAACAACAACATTGTAATACTGTCAAAAAGCATTTAAACTGTTGAGTTCAAGTTTCACGATTTCATTTTAAAACCAACAAGGACTTTTAAGTATTTGTTTGCAGCTGATAATTTCAAAACATGAGGTGAGATAGGAGTGCAATGGCGTTAACAACGTTGTAAACTTTAACAAAGGTCCAAACAGTCAGCCCCCGACGTGTTTCATACTGACATGTAGGGTCGGTTGATCAGAACTTTGTTAAAATTAACAAAGTAGTTGACTTCAGCGTCATCAAATTTGAAACGTGAAATATATATCACGTAGTGCTCGCATATTTCAAGGTATTCTCTAATGTCTTTGTAAAATGGCCTTTTAAGTATGACGAGTGTGTCAACTCATTAAGAGTGTTATAACTTATAATCCAAAAGTTGGAACACTTGAGCAAATGTTCTTGAACCTTTCAGCAATTGTTGCCATTTGCTCAAATATCGTCTTTGAAGATCACAATTTTCGTTAGCGTTAACAATGCAGTCGCATTTAAGTACGGCTTTGTTGATTATTGGTTGATTGACATTATTACGTGATGTTATCCATATATTGTTAATTTGAGTTCACGTGGTACACAATAAGCACGTCATCAGAATTGGCGAACATTTATACACAAGAAATAATTACGTCGGTCATGTGGTACTCAAAATAGAACGTCACCATAAATTGCGTTTAACTGACACAAAATTGGCTTACATCAGCACAATTAAAGGTCACATGGTATACAAAGAAATTTCTTAGCATTATACATAATTCATGTTTATGTCAGTCACGTGATAAACAAAAAAAGTTTTTGGCATTCGCGTAAAATTATACACGTTATTCGCATACACACAAAGTATATCATTGGAACATGACTTAAATCTTACACAACTAAGGCCTAAAAAATAATTGTTTGTTTACGGTTACATCCCCAGATCTACTAGTAGGGGTAGTTAGGGATAAACATTTTCTTTCAAAAACAAGGTATTCATGAATGCATTGTCGTGCAAAATCACTTCCATATATTGCCGTTGTTTAGATATGGACTAGATTCTGTTAAATATTTATGTCAGACGGTATGATGTTTAAATATGTTGATGACAGACAACGTGAATTAAAACTATTTGGTACTGTAGTGGCCTAAATTATTACATTTTGATTTGTTGTTTAAATATTGAAAAGAAAATAAGATTGCAAAACACATCTGATTTCAAAAATGGACTGTCGATTGGGTATATCCAGAACAATTCAAATACAGCGTTACAAACAAAGCGTTCATCCGCACCTATTTCCCTTTGAAGCTCTCTTTCTGCGCGTAGAAAAAAATAATTGGCAGAATAATAAATTAATCGTTATGGGAATGGGCAAACAATCGTTAGAGTCGGCAGCTTCTTCTAGATAGGGTCGGATTACTCGAAACAACAATTTTTTTTTTACAATTTGCTTTCCTCATTTACGCCGTACACAAAAAGACTTCGTCAGATTGCATAAAATATTACATATAAAAATTGAGGTCATATGTTATATAACAAAAACCTATGGTCATGCGATACACATGTTTTGATGTCATCTAAAATGTTGCTAGTGGTGTTCGAAAATAATGCCAACTAGATGACCGTTAACCTCATTGTTTTTTTTAAACAGTTATTTTATGCCTTTATATCTTTATATTGTAAGAGAAATCCATAGCTAAACCATCTAATATACACACATATCGCTATAATTTATAAAGCCAACTCAAAAACAGAAAAATTGTTCAATACATTAATTAATAAAGATAAATATTTATTCATTCATTTGTCATTACTTATTGGAATAATTTATCATTCATTCAAGACAAATACTATCGAATTATTAAGGAATCAATTAATGAATCAATTAATGGTTAAAAATAATAATTGAAATTAATTTATGACCCATTTTTTTCACAGATCAATTCCATTTATTCACATTAATGTTATTATCGGATAACTAGTAATAAAAATGAATACAAATAGAATGAGCAACTATTGTATTTTTTAATATTGTTGATTGTATACATGCATACATACATTGAGTTCTAATGACGTACTTTTTGTGCAACACGTGACCTCCTATTTTGTTTACGTAATATATGCTTGTGTAAATTTTATCCAACTTCTGAAGTTTTTCGTTATGTATAATTTGACCTATCATTAGCATTTATTTTGTGTAATTTTACGCAACTTCTGATGACGGTCTGTTTAGGTATCACATGACTTTTATTTGTGCTCAAATAAGCAATGTTATGTAAAATTTAACGCAGATTCTGATGCCGTTCTTTCTTGTGTACCGCGTGACTGTCGTTAGCAGTAAATATGTTTAATTTACGTAAAATTTGATGACATAATTTGTGTTATCCATGTGACCTAAAATTGTGTTGACGTAAGCAACGTTTGTGTCCTTTTTACACAAATTCTGATGACGTACATGTTTGTCTGCTGACAAAAGTATTTTGTTTGCGTATAATTGTACTTAAATCAGATGAAAAGTTTTTTTTGTTTAACACGTGAATTTAAATTTTCCTAACGTTCACCAATTCTGATTACGTGCTATTTCTGTACCACTTGACCATAAATTTTGCTCTCGTAAGCAGTGTTTGGGTAAAATTTAAGCAGGTTTTCTTGACATAATGTATTGTGTTCAACGTTATTGACGTAAGCATTTCCAGTGTATAATTCCACTCACAGTTTGATGACGATGTTTTTGATCCAACTGACCTTCAATTTTTATAACGAAAGCAATTTGTGTGTAAAACTCGCAACTATGCAAATCCAGATGACGTTTGTTTGTACCACGTGCAGACGTAAAGCTTTTATTTTGTAAAAGTGATCTACACAGCGAGGACGTGCTTCTTGTGTACCATGTAATCTAAAATGTTGCCTTTGTTCCATTATGTTTACGTACGCATTGTTGATTTTTTGTAAAATTTCGCACAAAATCTGATGACTTATTTGTGTGTACCCCATGACTGACGTTAGCATTTTAGGTGTATTTTTAATGAAAGTTCTGACGACGTACTTTTCTGCACCACGTGACCTCCAATGGTGCTTATGTAAATAATGTTTGCGTATCAATTTACCAACGTGAGTAACGTAAGAATTTATTGTGTATAAGTTTGCCTAAATTCTGATGGTGATGATATAGTACCATATGACCTGCAGTTGTGCTGATGTAAGCAATGTTTGTCTAAAATTTAACGTTAATTCTAATGCAGTTCTTTTTGTGTAGTTCGTGACTGATGTTAGCATTTATTGTGTATGATGTTATGCAAATTTTGCTGATTTACTTTCGTGGGTACCGCACGACTGACTTTATTCATTTATTGCGTTCAATCTACTTCAATTGTGATGACGTATTGTTTTACCATACGACCTCTATTTATTATAAGCTGCCTTTAGCAACTTTTATGTGTTTTTGCAAACTCTGGTGAGTTACTTAATTTGGATTACGTTGCTGATGTAAGCATTTATATTGCATAATTGCACAAGTAAATATGATGGTGTGAATAGTGTGTACCACATGACTTTGAATTTTTCTGACGTTAGAAAATCTTTACACAAATTATGATGAAGTACGTTTTGAGGTACCACTTGCCTAACTAAAGTACTTCATCAAAATTGGATTGAGATTTTACACAAATAGTGCCTACCTTAGCTTAAATGGAGGTTACGTGGTACACAATTTTTTTCTGAATTCATGTAATATTTTACACAAATATTACTTACGGCAGTGCAATTAAACGTCACGTGGTAGACAAAATGTACGTCATCAGAATGTGCATACACTTACGCTTAATAAATGCCTATGCCAATTCACGTGGTACACATAAATAAACTGCATCGAAATATGGATAAGGTTTCATTCAAACATTGCTAACATCAACATAATTGGAGGTCACGTTGTACACAAAAGTAAGTAATCAAAATATGCATTTAGTTATACACAATAAATTCCTACGTCAGTCACGTGGTATACGTAAAAACGTCCTTATCAATTGCGTAAATGTTTTGAGAATAATTGCTAACATTAGCACAATTTTAATTTACTTTTTACACATAAGTCAATCATCCAGATGTTTCGTAAAATAAATCACAAGAAATGCTCACGTCAGTCAGGTGATACACAAAAACATCAGAATAAGCGTACAACGTGAATATTGCTTACCTCTCATAAACGGATCACACGGTACATTAAAAGTATGTCATCTGGATTTTTTAACAATTATACCAAATTAATGTTTACGCCAGACAGGTGATACACAAAGGCAAATTAAAAGCTACAGCAAACATTGCTTACGTCAGCACAAATTAAGGTCAAGTGATACGCGAACAGCACCACGGGATATATTTGTTTACAATAACATGCAATAAACGCTAACGTCAGTCACCTGGTAAAAAAGTACATCATCAAAATTGGCGTAAATTTTACATTACCTCAGCACACTTGTGGCTCAGGTGAAAACACAATGAACGTCATAAGAATTTGCGTACATCAATTTTGTTTGCTTGAACTATACACGATTGGTGTTTTTGTCAGTCACGTGACCAAAAAACGTCATGAGCACTAAATCAGTATGTCTCTTGCTTACTCGGGAAAAGACAGAAATAAGGCAAACCAAAGTTGCAGTTCTTGCACAAGCACAGCTGTCAATGGGTTTAAAGTAATTCCTTTCCATATACATGAACTAGTTCATTTGTTTTAAACAATTGTAAATGATACACCTAAAAAGTAATTTAATCCGTGATATCTTCTCATCTTTTCACCAAACCAGCGAAAAATAAAATTACTCAATTCATTTCAATGAACTGCCATTTTCAATAAAAAAATCACAAACATCCGTCTTTACGTACACTTTAAGGAGTATATAAAATAAATTGAACAAAATAAGTCTTAAAAAATCTTTAATTTCAAAACTTATTTTTTCCCTTCTTTGTCTATATGGTCAGCAATTTGTCAGCAACTCTACTCTATTTCGATATCGTCAGCTAACTCGTCAGCACTTTAGTACGTGCACAAAAACGTTGCGAAAACAAACGTACGAAAGACAACTCTGTAAAAAATAGACTGTGTCTACATTATTAATGTCTTAAGTAACACCGTTTATTTAATGACGAGACAATCATTATGGTAAGAACGACAACTCATGTTCTCAAGGGAGAATTTGACTGTGTCTACATTGTCAGCTCAAAGGTACTTGATTTTTTTAGGAAAAAGAGACGCATATTTTCAACCAAGTTCTTAAGTCTCCATAAACCTTTTACTCACCACGTATTAAATATAGCCAGCCGCTGCAGCGTCCCGCAATAAAAAGACTTCATTGGATGCTTTGTCTTTGAGACTTTCAAAAGTTTACTTGAGCCATTGCCACCAATGAAAAACGTTACTCCAAAGTACGTGAACTATTCGTTATCTTTTAGGTTTCAACGGACGTCATATTATAATTATTTTTTAAAAGAACTGCTCCCCAGTAAAAATTTAAATCGTAGCGTCAATAAACCAAGCGTATAACTTAATATTTTGTTTTAAAGTAAGATCGATTATACTATTAAAAAACACATATGTTATAAATTGTCCCCTTTTGTTCTATTGGCTTTATGGTCGGTGTAGTAGTAGCAAAAGAATATCATTAACTTATTTCGAGTCGATATTATCTCCAATTAAAACTTAATGTAATGGAAATGCAAGCTGGTAATCCCGAAAACCTTACAACTTTATCTGTTCAGCTGGGTCTCATCCAAAGATGATTTGGTAGTTTGAACCATGTCTATGAATGTGACATTTTGAAAGGACTAGGGTTTAGGTATTAGCAACAAAATAAAGCAATACAAAAGATGTCTAGCGCGTTCATTGATTCCATAGCACAATTGGCCCGAGGATGATTACGAATGGCTAGATATCATTTCCCTTCTTCAATAAACTCATTATCCATTTATGTAAATTCGGAATAGTTAAATGAGAGTTGTTCAAATGCTTTAATTGCTTTCATTGATTTAATGGGGGATGTTTATCAATGATCGTATATCGCTGATACATAGCATTAAGATAAATTTGTATTGCCATCGAAACGTAATCGAAAATTATGATAAAAGTTCGTTTAGCTTTCCAGTGCATTGTCATTCATCAGAGACACTCATCTCAGCTATGAAATTCTAAATGAATGTTAATTATATGTAATGGCATGAGCATAATGCATACACTACTTTAATGGCATATATTATTCAAGAGCATTTTTCTGAGACAAAATGTTCATTATATAATCAAGAAATTTATCGCTAAGTTTTAGTGATCTTGATTGTAAATTAAGAGAAACCAATTTTATCATAACCATAATGAAAATCTATTATAAATACATGTATTTGCCTTAAATGTTTACTATTTTTAGTGATCTACACTGTCATTATAAATTATAAGTTAGATGTGTATGAAAATAAGGTAACGATTGCACAAAGTTGTCTCATTATATTTTCCTTATAGTTTTTAAAAGACGCTTTTGTTATATAATAATATAATATGTTATTTATTCAAGGCATACGTTTTTTCCAACAAGTATGGCATACACAATTGTGGATTTATTACCAATTTCTAAGTTACAAATCACACACAACGAGAGCTTTCCTCGTTAATTGTTCAGTGATATAAGGAATATAACATAAAGTCAAAATAATTCGTTGCATTCATTGTTTTATTTAATCAATATGATGATCAAAGAATTATTCCTACAGATCGCTTTGTATGAAAAATGATTAAAAATCATTAGACCATTCCACGTGTTTGCTGATCCTTTTTGCAGGCACATGTTTCAGTTATAGAAATCATTGTAATAGTAAATTATCTGATATGTGCTGCATTGCCAAAATCAACAGCATTTGTGGTTACCGCATATGAACGGAAACCAGTCCACATGAGGTCATGATTATTCAACGCCACACTTAACAAATATATTATTTGCTAATGCAAAATAAGCCCATTACTCGTCTCAGAAACCACTTAATCGTACTGACAGGTTTGCTCGATTTCACCTATCAATAAATAGGTAACAGCGTATGTATTATGATATATAATTTCGTATTTCCTTCACATTACACAGTGCATACGGCATACTGGACGTTTGTTGTTGATTCGTGTTACAACAATAGAAACAAATTTCTGCTAAATTTGCCTTTGTCTTTAAGGCAAATCTAATTTCAAATATTCATTTTCGCTACTTCAACGCAGACTGAAAAAAGTTGATGATATGGAAATCTTAAGTACAAAATAGAATTTGCGTCGTCGTAGACATTTTTATTAACATTGCGGCTGCAAATTTGCGGTTTTAACCCTGAATAAATCACACTTTAAAGGACATTTTGTCGTCTGCAAAATTGTTTCAACGATTTCCATCCATCTTACCAGTTGTTAGATCTGCCTTAAAACATAACAAATTCAATTATCATGAGGGACATTATTTGTATTCTATGGTAATTATTTGATTCTTCAAGAGATAACTTACGAGAAAAAGATAATAGTGAATATACTTAAGATAACAAATCAAAACGAATTAAGAATTTAAACGCTGATTGGAAAAGGAAAACGCAATAGGTCCTGGACATTTTGTCAGACTAAAAAGCTGTTAAACGCTTATTCAGCATGATGTGGGAGGCATTGTTTGATAACTCTTTCATTATGTAAGGAAATGGCAAACGTCTATTGATAAAATGTTTGACGGAAATGGAAATACAGTAGTCTGTCGGCTTTGGCAATCAAAACGAATGGCTAGTACAAGTTACAATAGCCGATGGAAATAAGTAAGATGAAGTTGTTGTTTTTTAACTTTTAACAATTTTTACATGTTGGGACAAGTTTGAGGTTATGGCTTCACAAACTAGTTTATGTCGTTCGAAGATTTTTGTTCCAGTGAACTGTTAGTCCCATCATTATCGGTAAAGCTATTGTAATGGATGTATGGACTGTTTTTGGAGTTAGTATGTATGTGTTTGGTATCAATGCGTTTGTTTCTCTAGTTCATTGTCGTTTTGGCCATTGCTTTCAGCCTCCGAACTGATGTGAGTTTATAATTTTCGACTGCTAGGCTTGTGCCTGTATTTTAGTTTATATTGCTGAGGCTGAATGAACGCCTCGGTAACATATGTCGGTATATCGTGTGTTGGTGTTTGTCATAAAACCACTGCGATGGTACATAGTAAAGAATAAAATCAAACTTTGTTTGCAAATAATTTTGTCTGCTGTATTGTTACTTATTATGGGTGTTGGAGAAAGCTCAGTATAAATGTGGGAGTTTGAGCTATTTTTACGTCGAGCTAATAATTTTGATGCCCTTAATTCAAGAAATTGTTTTAATGCATGTACAATATTGAGTTTTCATAAAGTGTATTTTCAAGACGTCAATTAGATTATAAGTATCTTCCATGGCCGAGAGTGTAAGATAGGTTCATTCCGACTCGAGCGTAGGGTGTTTTGCGGAAACGAGGTTTACCGGTAAACCTCGTTTCCGCAAAACACCCTACGCTCGGGTCGGAATGAACCTATGTTATACGAGCGGCTATGGGGGATGCTTTTTCTCCCACCTCAGTTAAACAAAATTAAGTAAAAATATATTTTTTGCTGGAACTCTTTTGTGCTTAGTGAAAATAATTGCGTATGGATATGCGATAGCACGTGGTTGTCATGGGTATGCGCGCAATGATCCAGTTAATGTTAATAGTCAAATCGGTCTTTTTAAATAGTTCTAAGGAGAATGAAGCATTATTTCTTGAATGGTGCGTAAAAACTGTTTTATGGTGACATTTGAAGCGAGAAGTAGTTAACTAGTATTTTTAATATTGCCACAAGACAAGACTTCCATGATGCTGCAGACGACAGCCTTCAACAAGGGAGGTAATTACAATGTTGTGACCATAAAAAGAAGTTCCATACGGGCATTTTATCTTCGCCCGTGGGCAAGATAAGATTTTCTATTATGGTTAAATTAATGGATCTACTTATCTGAGGTGGGAGAATTTTTGTTCTGCAATGTACCTCAATCAATACACCACTGACAGTAACAATATATTTTAAAACCAATGAGACGAATTATGTGGATAAGAAACGGCTATTGCATAATTTTATACAAAAGAAAACGTCAGGAATGGATGATAAAAGATATAGAGGATATTTGTTTATTTCAGTGTAAGATTGTATTTTATTTCACGAGTGTCATAGAAAATGTAGTTTTTTATGATCACGAGTGAAATTAATTACGATCTTACACTGAAATAAACAAATTTTCTGTTTCTTTTATGCTTATTTTCGGAGTTTTATTTGTTTTTTACATCTAATGTAGGCATTTTACTTTGTATTATAAATGTAACTGCATTTTTATCTTTTTTTCTTTGATAGAATAAATGTTTTCAAAGTAAAACTGAGCTGACAAACCAATTTAAATCCTTGGCAATATTTTAACCAATTTGTTTTGTTTAAATAAAAATAATTGTACATCGAGCATTTTGACTTCTGATTTTAAGTCACTTAGCAAAATCGCCAACTATAAGTACGGGCTAAGTAGACTCCTTGAAGTACGATCCTATTTAGTTGTATACATAATTTACTGAAGTCCAGTGTTCTGTTTTGATCAAGGCAAGTACATGTAACAACAGGAATTTAAAAGTAGTTATGAAAGTTGATATTTTCACTCCTTATTTTGCTGTTGTTATTTCACTGTTAAAACCCCATATTTCATCGTAAAGCATGAAAGAAATACGTTTAAAGGCGTTCATCTATTTAAAATATGTAAATGTGCATTGATATTTCCCTGTCTTAAGAAAAAGTGAATATTTTCCTTGAATGATTGTTATCCATATTCAATCAGATTCTATAGATGCTTTTTTTGAATCGTCTTGAAGAACCTGCAAACTTTTTAATACCTCAATTATTTTCAATCTGTCATTGTCCTTGGATAAATTCTTGAAATACTCCCCTTGAATTTCCCAGTGATCGATGAGTCCACGCGAAACATCATGTTAAACAAGTAGTAGGAGAAAATCAGTTTAACCCCTCAACTTGTCTAAAAGAGTGCATGTGTTAGGTATTCCTATTCTGTATTGTTAGCCACAGGTCTACGCTGCTAGAAGTGTATCTCTCATAACTGTGACGTTTTCCATGAAGATACTAGACTATGTTTTGTATAAGTTCAGTGAGTGGTTAACGTTGCTGAAATGTATTGATTACAACTGTAACTTTGATCTTGAAGATAAATTACAAGATCACCACGATCAACTGCCATTGAGAAATCCACAATAGTGTATGGTATACGTGCCATCAATTTAAAAAATAAGTTATGAACTAAATGATGAATTTTCTAAATTTTATTCAACAAACGTTTTGATTAAAACATTTATTTTATCAATGTTATTTTCGTTTGTTAAAGTAACCTTAATGGTTCTCGAACAATGCTTGATGTACGTAACAAATAACAGTTACGTAATTACGTTCGATGCAGTTCTGGTTTTATTTTGTCTAATGGTTTAACATACTTTCTCTAGTATACCCATTCGCATATTTTTTCCTATTTCACATATGCGAGATTTGCAGGTATGTTACCACGCCTAAGCAATATATGATAAATGTACTCTACGAATCTGATGCTAAAACAGGGATAGACAGGGATAGTTGTAAATAGTGTTTGCATAGTTTATATTTTCGCTGGAATTATGATGTATTTCAATATTCGCATTTCAGAACTTTGCTACGCCCACTAAATACAACAGAGAAGGAGGAACCAGCAACAAATTTTAAACAAGAACAACATTCATTTGTTGAAAAAAAATTCTAATAAAATAATGTCCAACGTTTAAAAATTACAAAACGTTACTGATCCTTTAATGTTTAATGTCCACAAAATTAAATACACATAAAATAATTAAGACACTGTTTAAACATAATCTTAATACAGCAGTTATTTCAGAATAATGTCAACAAAAGGTTAAAATGAGATCATGTCGGAGCAATTTAATTAAAGCCAATATCTTAGAAATGTTATTGCACTGGTGAAATTTAATAGAAAATTAAATTTTACACAAAGATCATTGATAAATATAATACCAAATAAAAATGTTTCAGAAAAATAATACACAAGTCTCAAGATTTTTTCTAAAATCCATCAAGAAATGTTCACATAAGTATTTATAATTTAGCTACTTAACAGGAATTAATTAGAAAAATCGTTAACACTCTAAACAAATCCTTATTAATACACTCGTACATATGTAAAGAACAAAGATAGTTTACTTAATCGAATCTAAGTTACTTAACAGTTAACTAACTGTTATAAATTCTACATAAGAATTCATACAAACACGTTTTCACTATTTTTTCAGTCCTTGTTGGAATATTTGAAAAATAGTGCCCATATGTATATATTCATGTGTTTTAAATGATTTCTTTTGTGATAAAGTTTATTGCTTCATATTTTCTGAGCTTTCAAGCTTAGCCTGACCAGGATCAGTCTTACCAATTATATCACAATTGTACTCTGATTTTATCATACATGTTTCCTGTTGGATAGCGTTTACACCTGACACTCGTTTATTACAATTTCTATCTCCGTTTGTGTCTTCATTCATAAATATTCATATGACACATTTTAATATTTGATTTCGCCTTCCAATGTGTTAGGAACATAATTCAGATAACGTTCTTGTTACTGGTTGACGGTACATTTCCGAACAGGACACAAATCCCAAAAAAAAAAACGGCTAAAACACGCGTTTGTTTACCGTGATCGATTATTCGATGATCTAGATCAATAAAGGGTCTTGCCTTGGTCACACTTGCGAAGTTTTATCTTGTTTTGTTAAGCATTTTTCTAAAAAAAGCCATTCAATGTTTATACGCATAAAGATCAAAATGTAGCACATGGGGGGATGACGTCAGAGGGCGCGCATGCACATCTTCAGGTTTTGCAGTATGTTGACCTACTTTCATGATATTTATAAATATAATTCACGCTTTACATTTGAATTGCATGTTTTGAAAAACATCGGAAACAATAAATAACTTTAAAGCTAAGTGTTTATTTAATAAAGCATACTAATTAATTATAATTTTATGACCACGTATTTTCGCTTTGCAAGTGCTCGGTATTTTTGCCCTCCATAGCATAAATAAAAGGGAGGTTCACTGTCAATAAAATGAATAATTTTCGACATAACATTGATGAGGTCGTGAACCTGTAATTTGACAGATGTTGTCACATTAACCAAAGATGTTTCATACGCAATTGTAAGTTACTACAACACAAACTCTCCAAGATGATTGTGAAAAACCTCAAAAAGTGTTCGGATTTGTGACAGTACAGTTAAAAGACAAAGCTATATAGCTTTTAATGTGTTTTGCATGATTAGGCAGAAGAACATAGACAGTATTTCAAACTATAAAACTCTTCTCCTCAGCAGTCTCATCATCTCTTTGATTTATAATATTGGACTGTGCAACCTAACATGTCTTTGTCATCCTGGTTCGGAAGTCAGACGAAACAGCAGCAAATCTCCTGAATCAAAGGGACACTTTGTACAGATTCTCGTCTGCCCTCATCCAAGACTCTCTGAGTGCTAACATCAACTGTTTTAATGAGTGGCGAAACCTCTTTGATACACCTAAACCTTTAGGCTGATTATTTCGTTGTCATGGAAAATGTCAGTCATCATGTGTGACCCCTGTTGTGACTGGACTAATTTGGAAAACGAACATGTGTAGCCTTGACAACGGTCTTTGTTTTAATATTCATTGAAGACAAAATCTTCAGGAAAGCGAATTCTACTGTCATACAATGCAACACCTGATTGTGTTAAAAGTAAAGGTAAAGGTTTTGTGTTTAATGGCAAACACAGTCTTTAATCATCCTACTAAGACCACTCCTTTTATTTTTGGAATTACAAAACCGGCCACCGTACTTTGTGTTAAACGAGAAGAAATGACATATCATTTTGGCCGCTTTAATTTTTATTTTGTTTCCGACAGTACCGATACGAAGGTTTGTTTCTAAAACAAAAAACACGAAGAAATTAAGTACGAAACAAAACAGTTTTTATTGCGACGTTATTCATTAGTCTGTGAAACAAATATCAAGGCTTCTAGCAAGATGGTGTAGTTCTAGTAAGTTTTAGTTTAAAGTCAAGAGTATGATCAGAGGTATGGTTAGGCATAACGTCACGTGTAAGGTCAAAGGTTAGGTCCAGGGTGAGGTCAAGGGTCAGGTCCAGGGTAAGGTTAAAAGAAAGGTCCAGTACTCTTTATGCCGCTTCACTTTATTGCCACCTTTTCAAAGTGGACGAATTTTGTGTCAACTTCGATATTTTGGGACAAAATTAGTGTATCCTAACATCAAAGCAAGATTTTGTTTTTGATTCAAACTGAATTGCTCGCTCTTGGATTCCTCATACCTACGATTATGGCTGAAATATTGTCAAAAATCTTTTCAAAAGAATAAAAAAAGCAAATTTTTCCAAAAAAAATACAAAAAAATATATTAAACAATAAAAAGACGGATGCAAATGGAACTACCAAAAGCCTGAAGATAAGATTGCATGAAACGATATGCAATGCATTTACATTGAAGAAATTGTATCATTAAAGTTAAAAATAATTTATAATCAACGTTCTATTCGCGGGAATATGCTTTTAAGATTACAGTAAATTGAGTGATGGCGAGGTTTTTTTAAAACGAAATAAGATGGTGTAAGTGTTTAATGTCCCTCATAAATCGTGAACGGATATATTGAGAACATTTCACTTACTATGGAAATGTTGATTGTGCCATTGATAACATTTCAATTGAGTTGTCTATAAATATTTATTCAGATGCCTTCATTCAACAAATCCTTTTTTTGTGTTTGTTCAATAACAGGTTTGATTACTTATATGCGTGTTCATATTCATTTAAAAATATCGCTTCCGATAATTCAAAGGAACGGAATCGACGTTTAAGTTTGACAATAGTACGTTTAAGTATCGTTAAGATTTGAAGGGTGAGTCGTAAATTTAATCTCTATTTAAGCATTTCAAACGAACACTCTTAAATGATGTGTTATATGTCATGTCAACATGTCCGTTACCTAGACAAAGATCGGAGTTTGAGGTTGTCCGTACTTAGTAGACGTTCGCTAACCGTGGATTGTAGTTTATTGATCAAAACACGTATACTCTATTTTATATACTGAAACTAAGTGATTACACATGATTATAAAAATAGTTGGTATTTTATGAATACATGCTTCGAAAAAGAAGAATGTTTCGCAACATTTGTTTTTATTTTCATTTTTTTTAATCGATCACATTATATTCAACTGATCTCCAAGTGATTTATCAAATACTATTTAAAGTATTGAATATTACTAGGACTTGCTTGAGGTTCTATAAACCAGTTTAGTCCTCCTCACCTCTCCTTCCACTGAAATTATATTCCACTTATCGTTGCATGGTAGTTGCCCTTAACATTGATTTATAAAACTAGTTTGAAGTATGTACTGCCTGTCTGTGTTTATTCTACTAAATGTGCTTTTCTACAGGAATTTTGCATTAGCACACTATAACAGGGTTACTGTTCATGGAGTTGTTAAAGTATAATTTCAATGATTTGTTTTATTTCCTATGATCAAGCCTTCTAGATCTATTTTAACCTACTACTACAATGTACACAACTTTGTACTCCAGAGATCATCAGGAGACATTTTATTTTATTTATCACATTAGGAATGTTCTGAGCTTCAGACGAAAACGGCTGGACATCTCGCAGTATCTTCCCCGATATAAGAATACAGGCGCGCATATCCTGTGATCTAAATCAGACAGTACTTCGGTTAACGGTGGGTTCAATATTGAGCAATCTGATTTTCGGAATAACGCGTAATCAGGGAAATCAACAAATATATTGGTTGATTTTGGGAAACAAAAACAAACGACAACTTTCTGATCAAAATTTGTTTCCTGTTATGACCGGTAATCAGGGTATCATTTTGAACTTTAGAACACTTAAAATAAACAGTATGTAATATCAAACTCTTTTAATCCTATGAATTGTTTGATGCTCACATATATGACCGTGGCATACCTCATTTGTTATATTTAATATATCAATTGATTGTATAGTCAAATGTAAACAGTCACGTTGTTGCCCATACATATCGGTCTCGACGATTAAATATATGTTATCTGGCGGTAATGTAGGTTTAACCATTTGGAAAAAAGTCTTTCCGGTACCTTGTATATGAGATGTCATTACGTTTTAACCTTATTTGTACGAAATGAATATTGCAAAAAGATATTGCGAATATCATTAACTAGGCTAAGACTTTCATCACATACATGTTTGAAGATGAATTTCCTTTCTTGTCTTGCTTTAATGATCATTAGTAAGTAATTTAAAAAGCAATACATACATAAATATCTTTGGAATAAACTAATGTACGCATTGCAATAACCAAAGATAATTATTTTAAAAAGCGACGCATATTTCATTTTGGTTTTGAGCGCAACATTAAGCAAATATCTAGGAGAAGCCATGTATAATTATGAAGTTTTGAAGCCTTACTGCATTATATCATATTTATATTATAAACCATGTGTATGTGCATAAACCCTATACTTATTTCACTATATACGTTTTTATAGATTGTTAAATATACTATACAATCCAATTAATTACACCGCTTTAGATCCCATTAAAACTAGTATAATAATTGAATATTTGTATTATATTGCCGTTCGCAACTTCAAAGTAAAGTTTTAGTCTTCTTTATGATTCATGCAACAGCATAATAATTACAAAGTATGTATTCCCCTGCTAGATTAAAATATATAATGTTGTTACAAATTGGTTATCTTGGAAACCTTTTACACATACCATAACGATCGGTTTTCAACCACAGAAGATTTTATGGTTTTAACAGTGATTAGAAACGTGACCCTTTCAGCAGACTAGCGCTTTATTTGAAGCCATTCTGTGAACTAATGATATGCTCAGAAGTATATAAAACGCCTTGTAGCAAGCTAGTATGGCTGTCATTAGGCGCCTTAATAAATCATTTCTTACAATTCATTGAAAAACTTACAGAAGAAAAAAGATGCAATCTTAACTCCATATTGTTCATCCATTGATGTAAAATTAATGAGAAACAGTTTTTTAGATGGTTCGGTTTAGTCCATCCATAAAACGTAAACAAGAGACATGCAACATATGTTCTCAATATGTGAAATATTTAATTCAATTTTTATGAAACACCGTTGAAAAATGCGTATTTAAATAAAGCATGCAGCTTGGGTCACCAGTGATGGCGAGTTTTTTTAAAACGAAATAAGATGGTGTAAGTGATTAATGTCCCTCATAAATCGTGAACGGATAAATTGAGAACATTTCATTTACTATGGAAATGTTGATTGTGCCATTGATAACATTTCAATTGAGTTGTCTATAAATATTTATTTATTGGTTATTATAACCAAAATATCGCTTCCGATAATTCAAAGGAACGAAATCGACGTTTAAGTTTGACAATAGTACGTTTAAGTATCGTTAAGATTTGAAGGGTGAGTCGTAAATTTAATCTCTATTTAAGCATTTCAAACGAACACTCTTAAATGATTTATTATATGTCATGTCATGATGTCCGTTACCTAGACAAAGATCGCAGTTTGAGGTTGTCCGTACTTAGTAGACGTTCGCTAACCGTGGATTGTAGTTTATTGATCAAAACACGTATACTCTATTGTATTGCATCTTTATGCACACACGTTTTTAATAAAAGGCTATATGGGGATGATCGGCAAACAATACATTAAATCATATTTTTACCTAAGAGTCTATAACGATATAAATTTAAAGGCAATTTAGTTGAATGAGTGTACGAAAAGTGATTAACGATTATTGATATAACATTGTATATAATTATTGAAAGACAATTTACCATACACATTAGCAGTTAGCACACAAACTGGGTTTTGTTCATAATACTGGAAGCATACAGTAATGTTTTATGAATTTAAATTTAAAAAAAAATAAGTAAAAAAGTTATGTATGTTTTACAATGACAGTACCCAGTAGGTATTCTATATATAGGTTGTCAGAGCTAGTCTGGATAATACAATGTGAGTCTGCATCAGATGTGAACAAGAGCATATCCACTGTTCTTTACTCAATTTCATGTCGTTTCGGTTTGGTGTTATTGTGTTTGTATTTGGTTATAGTGTTAAAGTATATGGTGTTGTCACATAAGTATTATAGTATTATACAATCAGAACACAAAACGTTTCACATATTATTGTGACTGGTTGTAAACAAACAGCGGATACGATTTTGAGACTTAAATGCATCTAGTAACTGACATTTGCTGGCTGTGTAGCCAAATACAATTACTGAAGAATAGGAATATTGTTAGCTCTGTCAATATGATTTTAAAAGGGAGCAAAACAGTATTGCATGAACCATTTGTCTGATCAGTTTTGTATTTATTTAGGTGGCCAATGCATTGAGAAGGACATCTTTTTTTCTTTAAAATGACATTCTTATTCAAAACCACATGTACTACAAACACAAATTTTGGTTAATAAATCTTTAACCACTTTAAAACATGAATTACTGATAACAAAAATTTAACCGTCTATTTAATAGCTGAAAACGCAAACACATTAAATGATTGGTTAATGCTGGAAGATTTACTCTGATTATCTATCGTGTCATAAGGTAGAAATATCGTGTCTTCTGCACCTTCCTTTCAAATTCAATTCGGTATCCTTCATAAGAACCATTGTTTTTGACATTTATTCATCCTTTTTGGTAAATTAAAACAATTTTTTAGTTGTGGTGAAATTTATTTGGTAGTAAGAGTGCATCTGTGAATGAATTAGTTTGCAAAATGTTTGTGATGTGAAACATAATGATTAATAAAATTGAAAACAATTTTAGATTCGAACATATTGTGAACATTTTTACATCAATTTGCTGCTTAATTGCGATATCAAAGCTCAGATCCGTTGTTAAGTAATAACATTCATTTCCTATAAATGCTTACTACGTATAATTGTTCTTATTTCATTAGTCGACACATTTCAACAAGTTCTCGGCGTTTTTGAGAGGCATTGCTCGAATGATATTGAAAATGGCCTAGTGCCGACTGCATTTAAAATCCGATATACTTCCCAGTAAACCTTATTGGCTTAAACATTGATGGGGAAGGAAATAGGTTCATAGCGCAACGAGGATTAATGTTGAGTGGATTGCTGCTTGTCACTTGTCCCAATACTTGGCTCCCAGCGTGGGCAATGGACTAGCAGTGGTATAACAAGTAGCAGGATTCGAGTGAAATTAGAAATATGTCGCAACATGATGAATACTTCCTAGACAGAAAACGTATGATGGAATTTTCTTTCATTAACGCTACTTGACGGTATTCTTAAATCGTCGGGAATTTGAGGGATTAGGTGCCCTAAATTCCAAATATCTCGGTGTTTATTCGAATATTTTACTTGTGTTTTTAAATGATTTTTTTCTGATTGAACCGTTTGTGTTGTATATGGCAACGGATCGTTATGATTTACATGGATAAACACAAACTTTGTTCACGATTGTTATACTGTGTGTCTGTTATATTCGTACTAACGAAGGATTTTAAAGGAGGTTAGTATATTGTTGTGATATTTGCACGTCAAGCTGAAAGTGAGTTTAGTCATATATCGATATAATCATTATATTGCATCGTATAATACAAACTTACCGTAATTGTTATTAATTTGAAAATATTACCAGAGGTTTTATAACATTTTTCGAAGTCGTATCACGCAACAAAAACAACACCGTACATAAATATTAACATATAAATCATTACTTTGAACACCTATTTTTCTTTAATCTGTTTATGTAATGTATGGAAATTTAGATGAACAATATGGCAAAAACATTAACTCAAAAGTTTGATTATAATGGGCATCGAATATAATGAATGAATAGAATAGGCCAGATATTAAAACAAAATGTATGTGAAAAAACTACAGAAACAAGCTCAGCAGCCAAAAGTTTAAACATATACCCCGTTTTTGAATCCCTATCAATTTCTTCATAAAATAACATCAATAAATGTATTTTTGAAGACCTATCAAATTCTATATGTTTCATAAAAAAAACATAAATAAATGTTTAAGTACGACAAGCAACAAGCCTTCTAAAAAAAACTTGTTTTTACAAACAGTTTCACAAAAGAAGTTCAAAATAAGTCAATCTTAAAATTAAATACATTAAAAATGAATAATGTCTAAAATACAATAGTTAACAAAATAACTGCTCTGATTATGGTACTATAATTTCCACTGAACTAAATCCACTTGAAATATTTAAGACACTATAATAGCAATATAGTATAACAGCTCTTTCAGAATACAAACTTCTAAAGGTTAAAGGGACTATACACCAGGTTGGCACCAAAACAACTTTTTCTGTAACGAATCTCAGGACAGTTATTTTATAAAATGTTTTACTCTTTGATATCATAATTGTAAAAAAGTACCAAAATCTAAAACAAATCGAGTAGGAGAACGGGTTCCAATCCGTGTCGCCAAAATAACAGTCCAGTGGTGTATCAACTGTACTAAGAAGGTATACATACCAAGGAATATTTTTAATGGAAAAATATGAAAAAGAAAACTGCGAAAAATAAATTATGTGGTACTTCAGTTAGGTAGTTTCAATGCATTTTACACATTGGTACCAAGTTTATGTCAGTTTTCGAAAATTTTCTCTTTTTTTCGCTATTTCATCATACGGTGTATAGCCCATATGTACTTCTCACAGAACAATTTAATTGAATTCTTGATTTAAGTAATGCACTGTCTAAAATGTTATAGAAACTATAGAAATCACCCAAAGACTCATGTTCAGAGAATTTTCCTCCTACTTACCAGTGAAGAATACTCTAGACCATGCAACATAAACACTTTTCTCTAAACATTCTATAAGAACCATAGCAATCCGGACATTTCTAAACGCATACCGATGCATCGATTCTAAAAGTGTTTTAGGGGAAAACCCCATTTTTTCATAAAGACAATTCCTTTAGTTATGTGTCACCTCATTCTTGTTTTAGTACAAGCGTATCAAAGCTTAACAAACAATCAAGGACAGACGAATACTTAGTACAGACACATTACACGCTTAGCTAGAACGTTGATTGCCTGTGTCCATCAATATGCATTGCTACAAGTCATATCTAGTTAATGAAACAATGAAAACTATCGGGTCAAGCAACAATTCAAAGATGAGCAAAATGCAGTGGCCCTAACGACAATGAACTAGAAACGTGCAAATTTCTTAATTACTTAAAAAAAAAAAAATACAAACCAAACATGCTTTAAACCATAATTGATTTTTGCTCAGAATATTCGTTGATTATATGCTACAAGATTATGTCAAAGAGATATTTTGAAACTTCCTCAATTATCCGCTGAATTCATTTTATTTCAAATCTGAACAATCTATCATTTCGTTAAAGATGCTTTCTTAAATGTGTTCTCCCAGAATTTCACCTGATCGATAAGTCTAAGCATCATTCAAATAATCGGAGGAAATTCAGTTTCATTCCTTCGATTATTTTATCATGGACCTGTGTATTTTCAGTGGGTGGTTTACGCTGCTGGAAGTGTATCGCTCACGACTGTGACCTTGACCCTGAAGATAACTTCAAGGCTACAAAGGTCGACTGTAAAGGTGGAAACCAACAGTGTATGGTATGTGTGCAATGTTGACTACCCTAACTCAGAATTGACTTTTCATATGTTGAGCATCATTGCCATTCTCTTTTGTCCACCTTTGATCAGAGTAACAACAATGGTCGTTGAAGACAAAATATTTTGCTCGATGAGTTTTAACAATGTCTTTTGCGGGTATTCATAAAGATCTAAAATCATTTCCTATCTTTAAATCCATTTAGTTATCAAAGTGAAGAAATGTTCATGCGTTCTGTTTTAACTTACAATTGTGTGTTTCAATTAAAGTCAATTACATTAAATTTAATTGTATCATACGACTAGTGATATACTCAAATTACTTTAGCAACAAGACTTATGTCGAGAAAAAGAGCTAATGTTTTTACCGGCCCTGTTGAAATATATTCAAACACATTCGAACTTCAGTCGTTGTAAATGTTAACCATGTTTTTGGAAACCGATTATTTACTTGGCAAGGTAAAGTTTAAGTATAAGATTATGAAACTGATTAAGCCGCAACTAGAGTTCAATTTTGTTTAGAAATACATAAATTAAATTTTAAGCATATTGGGATGTAAAATGCTCATAATCAAATGAGGCAATTCTGTGAAGTCAAAAAACAATGACATCCCAATGATACAAAATGTAGGATTTCTAACACTATTGAAGCAAAAAAAGGTTTAAGATATATTGCATCAATCTTTATAATAAACGTGATGATATTAATTTTAAAATTATTAATTAATTAATTACCCTTCTTTAGATGGTAATGTTCCTATTTCACCATCGTATGGTGTTTTTTATTGCACAGTTAATACGATTTGCTAGAATATGTACAGATGTAAAAATAAAACAGCTCTCGCAGTAAACTTATGACGCAAAAACTTCTACAACAGGGTTTTCGATATTTTAAATTAAGGAAAACTTCCTCTAAATTGGTTAATGGTCATTATAATCTCATATCAAAGTACAATAGTAGTCTTAAATCGCTCATTGCTGATAGTATTGATCATCCCGATTTTTATGGTGATGTTTTAAAGAAAATTCGTAAAATTAAAATGTTTCCAGCAGGCAGTTGGGCAGATAGACATAATGAATTACTTGGATTTTATTTAAACCGTGTATATAAAGGCAATATTTTGAAGAGCACTTGCCTTCTTGTATTTGAAGATGAATACCTGAAACAAAATATTGGGTTGAATATAGCATCCTTTCATAACTAAACTTTCAGTGCTTTGATTTTTATGAAGAATTTGCTAATTCATGTTATCTTTAAAACCGTTTTTGGCGGCCACGTGTTGACTGACTCCGAGTGTTTCGGCTGTGATTTAAATTTCTTCAAATATTTTACGTTTTTAAATCATTTGGAAGGAGAGAATAGCATATACTAATCGCTTTATTTTTTAATAATGTTTTTTCTTTAATTGTTCCCAGTTTTAGTACAATGATGTTTTTATTATGAAACTCTATGATCACACAGTTTTACACCTTTTAAGGCAGACTGTGTGTGAAGCTTTTGGTTTCTAACGATGACTGCATCGTATCTTTGAAAAGTATTTGAATTAGGTGCTCTGAATTGTTTCCCTCCGTCTGGAGATAGAGTTGGGAGCTCTAATCATTGAAGTACTTGGGGTTTACCTTTTCGTTTTTTTTGTTATTATTTGTTTTATTGAAGTTTCCTCAAGTCAATGCATACTTTGATAAGATTTATCTTTTGCGTTTTATCTTTATTAAGAATTGTTGGGATAAGAGTGAGGTTTGTGCACATAAACTGGTTTAAACCCCCAGTAAATTTTACTGACCGTTCAAAGGCGGTACCTAACAATTCTTGATAAACATACCAATTATTGATACCGGGCGTATGTTTAAACTTTCTGCTACTGAGCATGTTTTGTAGCTTTTTGCATAAATATTAAAGTAAAGAAATAGGTGTTTGATCATTTGTCGACATCAAAATATAACAACTGTTAAAACGTATCATACAATATTGATTTAGGATGTCTGAAATGTGCTTTTTGAAATATTTTTTTTATCTGTATCTAAATATAAAACTGATATTTCGTTTATTTTGTGTTTAACCTAGTTATCAAATTCTATTTTTATACTATTTAGAAAAAAAAACTTAAAAGAGTTTTAAAGTAGTTTCACGTACACAATTTCTGAGGATCAAACTATCATCAACACATTTCAAGTTTCTCATATTTTCAATTTACTTTTCTCTACTTTTTACATATATATATTCTGTACAGATTTCACATATCTGGATATTAAATTACTTCAGAAAGTCCAGTACCGGATGTTCGACAACGTCACGCACTACGATTCAGTGATACGAACATGTACAGACAGACCGTGTCACGTGACCAGTATGGACGATTTCTTCAAGTGTGTAGCCACACCCAAACAGTATATGATCGGCGGATGTACCCTTCGCAAGTGCTGTTCAGACAGGGACTTTTGTAATGGTGCTGAAGCTGTAAATAAAAGGTTGTGGGCCTTCAATATTGCATTTTCATTTATTTCAATTACTTTATTTCTAATGCCAAAATGGTACTTTGTTTCATAACCTACAGATTGACAGTGACATTTTAGTTTTTAATTTCAAAACGTTTGTCAAGTATTTTCAAAATCAATAGCTGAATAAATGGTTAAAAAGAAATAATTTTAAATTGACTGATACGGAAACGCGTTATGGCAACGTGCAAACAGACATGGCTGAATTTAGACCTTCCCTAGCGCTGGGCCAATATAGATCTCTCATATTGGATACGTTGTGGTTGCCCATTATCGTCTCTTAAATAAAGCCAAAATGCAAAAACTTGTTTCAAAATACTGTCTTGGTAAAGCGATATATATCCACACTGAATTACAGAGAAAGCAACAACAAAAACATTATGAAAACTACTCAAACTTATATTATTGCAGTGTTTTTTCCCTTCATCGTTATCATCATCTATTCTTTCTCTTTGGTCAAATGACGTTGACATTCAAATCTATTCAAATGTTTGTGTATCTAAAGGAAGAATTATTGTAGCAACAGGCATCCACTATATTACAGAGCTACACTCTTATCACAGAGTCGGTCCTGACACTTTCATTAATGACCTTGATTAACTTTGCTGTTCAATAAAATAAATGTGCACAACTTCATATTTATGCGAAAAACTACAGAAACAAGTAAATTCTTGCTAGAAAAAAGCGTTTCAATCAATTACCATGTACGTTTTTTTTTAAATTACGATTTTGCTGGTCTGCATACTATGTGTATTCTAGAATTTGAAATGTTCCAAGGGAGTATACCAGCGGATCACATAGCAAGTTGGGCCTAGAAGTCTTTATAAGTCTAGCAGCACAGCTACGAAATCTGAGCGTCCATAACCATTATATTAAAATGATCATAAATAATATAAAGCAGTGGGTATCTAAGTGCCATCAGCGCTTTGCCTTGGACAGTCTTAGACCAGTACAAAAGTCCATTTAAAAAGTACACAAGATGCATACAAAATCTTGTTAAATACCTTGCCACTATTCTTTTTCACTTAATACATACACAGAATGTTTATGGGTGGTTATGAGAAGACCAATGTGAACGAATTCAGAATCAAACATCCAATATCGAACTCGATTTAATCCATGTTCTCGATGTATCAGATAAGGAAAGCAAAACACACACCATATAACCGATATAATTGGAACATGCCTGAATATAACAAACCCCCACTTTTTGTCTGTCATATAGGCAATAATGTTCTTTTGTATTGGCCATAAACTAACCCTTGCAAGACCTATACTAGGTGGCACGGAAACGTGCCTCTACAAATGCATTAATTAGGAGAAATGAATATTTGTTGATCAAATGGAAGATATGTACGTGACTATCAATAATACCAATGCCACAATGGAGGCAACCCACTAGTAAATTTGATATACATTCAATGCACATGATGCATACTATTAGAGGAATGGTATCGTTTGATAAGTAAACAGGAACACATTATTAACATAGAAAGTGCGATAAATTGAAAGTAAGAAATAAAAAACAACAAGACACGACCAGTTAATAAAATCATGCGACGATTTATTATCTCCAACGTCCTTTAAAACAAGAACCATTTCGTGTGTTATAATCGCAGGAACAATTTCAAACTTTGGCATTCTATATAAGTCATAATATGTCCGTTATGTCATTGATGTTTCATGAAAACACATTATTGTAATTGAAAAATTATACTTCGTGAATAGTATATTATCAGCAAAATGATCATTGTCTATTGCTTTACCAAAGAGTGCATTTCCATGATAGCAATTTAACGATAATTTAGATTTAAATTACTCATTTAGAAATATGTTTGTTTAAAGTTGGTTGGTATGCAAATGTAAAGACATGTTAGAATATGTTACCATCTATTGCACAAAATGTCTATATTGATGACATTATGGTGATCGTCGCTATGTAAATGCTGCTTCAAAGTTGTGGAATGCGCTTCCACTGGGAATACGGAACTCGAACACCTTGGACTATTAATAGATCTATGAACACTCATTCGGTTTTGAATATTTATGGTAACTGATGATTTCGTTTATCTGACACATTTATGCCCATGATTGCCATTGTTTCCTTGTGGAGATTTTACTTGGTTTGTGACATTTTGAAATAGGTTTGATCTATTTCTTATATGAATATCTCCTTTTTATTTTTAATGATAATAATAATAATAAAATGGTAATCTTATCATTTCCTTCAAAAAACGATTAACAATGAAATTATGTATTTGAACAAATCATGTGTTTGATTATATTGACTATATCTAAATATTTTAGATATCACAGGAAATGACGTGGATGGAAGTATATTACCATGGCCGTAATTATTCTTATACATGTTAAGTTCATATACGTGCTCAACTTAAACGTATTCAATTATTTGTCCCCTTTGTTCTGAATATTGCATCACATGAAACTTTAAATACATACATCAGTACACAATTTCGTTTGTTGCAGTGTGAGGTAATTTGCTTTTCAGTTATCGTCGAATTTTAATCTGGAATCTGAGAATATTACAGAAAACTTCATTTGAACGCTTTATGGATGCAAGTTATCTGTCTTTTGCCGTTCGGCATCATTTTACTTTACTATGGTCTATAATTGGTCTGTTCGGTTTAAATGAGATGACACATTTTGTTGTATTGAGCCACCTCCTGAATGAGAAACGTAAATTAAGTGCAAGCGGACTTTAGGTTTTGCACGCATCAAAAGACCGTCAGCAATTGGCCCAACATTATCACGTGACAAAATGAAACTAAAATCTGAGTTGGTTGACCGCTTTCTTTAATATGATTTACATACGACAATTGTTTTATTCTTAACCTGAGTAAATTGATCGCAGTTCAGGCTTTTCCTCGTCGGCCAATATGGTTTATTACCTTATGTTTAATAAATGTTCTTTTCTTTTTTGCTCTGCTCTGTTCAATAGTAAGTACTGATTTTCTGTATCGGTTGAATACAATCATCGTTTAAGTATTAGTCAGTGCTAAATTCAGATAATCTACAAGGAATGGAGCAGCAAAGCTTAGTTGTAGGCAGAAAACGCTTGCTCTATTTTTGATCCTTTAAATTAAATGCTGACGTATTTTGGGTTCGAACAACTCCACCCCTTTCGACTCAGTCACTCCTGTAGAATACATGTGCACAACGTTTTGTGAAGCGCTAGTTTAATCGCAGCTTGTCTGATTTTGTTTCTTTTTTGATCAATGTTTAATCAGAAGAAAGTAGCAAAGCACCATAAGAAAGAACGGTTGGTATTTAAGTATCGCTTACGTCTGAAATACCTTTCTTAATTTTATTAATATCTTATTCATTGATCTTAAAAACATCATTACCTGATGTGAATAAAGTAGTATTCTTGTAGACATGACCATGAGGATACGGATCATAGGACTGATTTTAGCTGAGACCTGAAACTGTAGATACCAGTTATAGGTCTTTTTTGGGCTGAGTTCTGAAAATGTAGGTACCGATTGTATGACTTTTCTAATGGGACGCCACCCTGTAGATACATATTATATGACTTTCCAAATGGGACGCCGCACTGTAGATACCGGTAATAGGTTCACTGTTGGCTGCTACATGGCAATATTCCATTTATCCGACAGGGTTTTGGTTCCGTATGATATACACGTGAACAATTCCATTATCAGGAAGGGCATCATTGGTCTTTTACCGAAATGAATTTCCATGATGTTTGCGAAGTGAAACGCATCGGTGAATATAAACTCAAAAGTAATGCAATGTCAATTTTGAATTTGTAAATATATTTACAGTAGATTTTTCTAAAAACGGTGTTACAATTGTTTTGTTGTGATTTCAATATTGCACCGTTGTTATGTAATGACCATTTCATTGTGAAGAGAAAGACGCTTAACAGGTTTTAGACAGTTTGGCAATACATTTTAATGTGATATAAGAACTCTTCCGCGATATTTCTCTGATCAAAAGTGTTATGAAAAACAAACATTTACTGATTTTATAAATCGCTGAGCCTCAATAACTCATTACCTTAACACTCTCCCATATAGTGTCTAATATCCTATATACGTCCCAGTAAACCTATTGAACTAATTGGTGGCGAAGGTAACAAGCCCACAGCGTGACAAGTAAGAATAATTAGAAAAAACAAGTTGTTTGTTACTTGTTCAACTATTTGGCATTCAGCGTTCGCAATCGAAAACCATGACCAGTATTACGAGCAGGGTAAAATTATAAATACATAGTAAAAGGAAAAGCTTTCGCTTAAACTGAATGGTGTACTTTTCTTTCATTACCGTCACTTAGCGTTATTAATTAAATGGCAGGAAATTGATTCATTAAGTTTCATTATAAATAATTAATTAAGTGACTTGTTTGATGAATGAAAGATATATTGATTTTGGTACATAATGTGTTATTTACAAAAGTGTGGTAAATGTAGAGGCAAAATCAAACGATCATAATGATGCGAACAAAACCAACATTTCATCCTGTGGTTTATCGGTTGTCTGGGTTATCCTTGCTAATTTTTAATTTAGAGTAAGGCCATTTTAAGTATACACAAGCTTTTCTGTTTGGCTTCTATCCAAACTTCAAATGATTTTACATATATACCCTCCTTATTTGCGATGCAAAACGGCTTATGTATACAAATATGACCTGAACTCTTGAGGCATTTCAACAATACGTCTCCCTTATTATTTAACTTAAGATAAAGTTTCTATAGCAGATTCCTCCCACCCAGCGCCCCCCCCCCCCAAAAAAAAAAAATAAATAAATAAATAAAAATAAATAAATAAATGATTGAATGAATGAATGAATGGATGAATGAATGAACGAAGGAACGAACGAACGAACGAACGAACAAACAAACAAACAAAGAAACATGAATGAATGAATGAATGAATGAATGAATGAATGAATGAATGAATGAATGAATGAATGAATGAATGAATGAATGAATGAATGAATAAATAAATAAATAAATGAAAAAATGAAAAAAAGAAATAATAATAAAGCAAAATAAAAATCTCCTAAACAGTGACTGTCGCAAAACATCGATTGTATATGAACTTGAAATGGGAAGTAAACAATGCCTTCTATTGGCCATTGGCTCTTTAAGTATCAAGATATATTCCTTTTTAATGTACGTATGTGTAGCTCTTAAGTGTGCTGAATATGTGGGTTCTAGAATTGTTATTGTCAACGTGTTGCATAGTGTTTATTTGTAGGATTTAAACGTTATTATATACACGCAATAATTGTTAAAAGCTCCCAAAACCAATCATATAAACATGCACATTCGTCATTTATGAACGTATCTTATAGTTATCGTTTCAAATAAATAGAATATATATATTATGTTTTTCGAATCGGAAATTTTATTTAAAATGAGTGTTGATTTATATTTGTGTTTAGCGTTTACTGCCATTTACTGTGGTTTTAACCTTGGAGATAATAAACAGTTTACCATATAAAGATACAAAATGTTTTATTCCTCCAACAATGGAGGGCATAACATATACTACATGACATTAACTTTAAGATAGTATCAATAACACAAAGAAGAAGAGGAAAAGCATATGAATGACATCTAGTTCAGGGTATTCAACAATACAAAAAAAAATCACTTGTTCCTACCCGTAACTAGTTAAACATTTGTTTTCACACATATAAAAAAAATATCACTCATGCTTATTAATTAAGTATAATAAATGTTCAAACCATTGATATCAAGGCTCTAGCAATGCATTCATGCCAAATGTCCTTGCGAGACTTAAAAAAAACACGTTTTCGCATTGCCGACACCGTTGTAAAAACAAGTAGGTGATGTTAATTTCTAAATAACCTTTTGGGCAGAAAAGATATGAAAATATTTATTAGCCTATAAAAGACTAGGCTATTTTCTACTTGTACACATGTGAAATATTTTAGATTTATCTGTATTTTCATGATGCAATCCTTCGCCACAACGTCAATGTTGCATTGTTCTACAAAATATTGTCAAATTGAAATTTGGTTATCAAAATATATAATTGATATTTGCGAGTCTATTTTGGTAAGATAAATATCATAAGGATAAAATCTAACTTGAAGGTGCCCAGAACTGCAACCTGTTACATGTAATCTAGTTATTGTTTGTTAATTCCATTAAATAGGCAACATACTAACTGGTTAACTAGATTAGATTTACACTTAACTTTAAATGCCATTCTGACCTTTAGTAGATGGAATCTTGTTTTGAATTTCACTTAGTAAGTAACACACTTATTGGTTATTAAGTCTAAAGAGTGGTTTTGATATAAAACAACTGTTGTTTTTTATAGTTATTTCATATGTATTTGGTTGAACTCTGATAGAACAGACAAAGCTTGTTTGACTCTGTTAACGATTTAATGTGTCAGACGAAAAAATGATTATATTATGTCGAGACGAATTTAAATTACTCAGTGTGATGTAGGAGGACCTCATGTTTAAGTGAGTGACAAGCTTTAGGCAATGCGTTTTTCATGTGGGTAGAATTATTCCGCCTAATCTTTTAATGGGTTTCCGGCCGGTAAATTGGACGGCGAATGAGGCTTAATAGAAGTATGTCAGAGAGTAACAGACTTGGCATTTTGTTGTATCTGTGAAAATACATTGAAGTTATATATCGGTGTTTAATGCCTACCTAGATTTATATTGGATCGATGGGTTATCAAATATGAATGAATTTATTATAAAAGCCAAATTATTAACATACACAATGCCGTTATCTCGAACAATATGTCAATTCTTTAATAGGAATTATTGAATGATAATATTCATACCTTTTTATATATCTACTAGCAAACTAACACTGTAATATTTTATCAATTGCCGAATAATCACTTTGGATTAAGAGGCAAAGGTGACATATTTGCTACTTTCAATACCACCACTAAGAGACTTGTTGATTCAATTGTATGTAATTCCTTTCGTCTTTGGTCCTTGTATTCTTGACATGTCCTTGTATTACATTTGTGTTTATGTTCGAGCATATAAAACAAACTGGTTTAAAATCTTTTCAGGTTTTACTTCATAAGTGTTTTTCAATCCAATTTATATATAAACACAAAAACTTAACACGTTTTTACGACAGAGGCTGTTTTGCTGTATAACCGTTTACACTCGTTGGCTTTGAATGACTTTATCGAACCTTTAAGAGTCACTGCTGTTGCCCCCTGCTTAATTGATTGGTTTTCAGGTGACTTTTGTATTCGTACAACTTTCCAGATGTCACTGGCACCCGCATTTAGAAACCTATGATGAAATATATTTGTTAATAGTATACGAATATATTTCAATATAGAGTAACTGGATATAAACTAGACATTAGCATTATCTTTCTATGTGATTACCATAAACTCGAGAAATAGGAAATCTATTTTAAGTCATTTGGTATCATTCTTCTGAAGTCATTTCATTTCCAGGCACAGAATTAGCAATTTGAATATGTACTACTCCACTAAATTGTATTATAATTGCGTATTCGATTATGTTTGCATGAATAATAACATTCAAAACTTTTAGACTTTTCGTCCAAAAAAATATCATGCAGACAATGCATTTTTTCGTAAGAGGAGGAAAGTTGATAATTACAGCATCTATTACGTCCTAGATTGATATGTCTTATATCTATAAATTTTTATGACTGTTTACTACATAATTCCATATACTTTGTCATTATTTACATATAAAACACATATACACGAGTATATATATACTCGTATATATACATGAATGCTATGGCAAAACATGGTAATACTCTTTGAGTTTATCACTTTAATTATACATCTGCGTTTTACTGCGTTATGCTTAATAATCACGTTATGCTGAGGCGATCGATTTTTAAAGACATTTATAGGATTTGATGGATTCTCTTGTGTTGCTGTACTTTATCACATTTGTATCATTCTATTCAGAAGATAACAACAAAAAATTAGAATGCACTCTAGCAAATGCATTGCAATTCTATAAATACTGCACCTTGTTTTATTTTCTTTCAGACGATTATAAGACTAATTTCCCAAAACACACCACAAATCATGTCGTATTAACTTAACAAATCAGCAAAAACAACATTTAACTCCTACAGCACGCAACCGTAACGTTTCCCATGAGCTTTTTCTGGTATAAAATGTATTTTCCAACGCACGTAACGCATTTGAACTCTATGGAGAATTCTATATTATACAACAGGAATAAGACTCATTTATCACACAATGGAAATCCTTCGTATCTGTATCCTATGACACGCAAAGGTACAAAGATGTTTCGTCAACGTTTTGGTCAGATAACATGCGTTACTTGGATTTTGATTGGATGTGAAATGACGACCATCTAAAGAGAACACAGTGTTGTTGAAAAACAACAACAATACCCTCCACCACGGCCCTCCACCCATCCCATCTTGAAGTCAACTCATGTTTCGTTGAACGTTTAATAGGAATAATTTCCAACATTTCCACTGAAGATAGTTAAGATAAGAAAAGCTAATTAAGCATCAATAACGTTTTCATTGGTGTGTTCTAAGCAGGGTTATATTAATGGTTAGGCTTGTCCCTGCTGTTTCAATTGTATTATTGACAAACATTTTTAACTTTTACTTCGAAGCATATCTCTATGTTACCCAATCCATCTTTCGAAAAAAATCAGAAGGAAATAGCTTTTAATATAAGTTGAAGGTATTTAAGAAATGACGTGCTTTTGATATATTGTTCTATGTAAGAAAATATGTATTGTTCCCACAAGGAATGGTTGTAAAGCAAGACTTTAGTGATGCTTATCTATTTCTGAGGAGTCAAAATTGATAAGACTAAACTACAAAGGTTACGTCGTTAGATATTTATATAACATTGAATGCTACTATAATGTGGCCTCTTTGTATATAAATACCAACTTCTAGTAAAATAAATAAGATGATTATCGTATGACTAAATCAATTTTATGATGAAATACCTGTTACAATATCTTGTCATTATACAAAAATATAAAGGTATCCTTCAAGAAAAAATAGCAAAACATAAATGCCCTACGATTTCCCTACCAACATCCGCTATTAAAAACACAAAATGGTACTTATCAAACCTTATAAAATATTGATGCATGCAAATTTGACATATCCTTTATAAAAGTGTCAAGTAGGATACATGTGTTTTATCAATTGAAACATCGCCTTCATAAATTGGCCTACGTTTTGATTATATTTAATTCCTGTGATGTACAGCAACTGTTCTAAACCTGTAGACTATATATATATTCAAAGTCTCACACGAGAAATAGTGTTTCAGTCTGATGAAAATGAATTTAGGACATGCGCTACTTTTGTTTACTCTGTAGTTTTATTCGAACTGTAAAAATTCCTCCGAGATCAAACGCACGATTTGTAATTAATCCTCTCAAAACAATTTTCTTGCAATCTTGTTGAAAAACTGTTGGAGCGAAGTAATTTGTTTTGCAATATGCGTCACACTTAATGACATCATGTCAAATTTAAAAGAGGCTCTTGTCGCCATCTTTACGTATGTAGCAATTTCCCTAAAGAGAAATACATATGAGTCAAAGAACGCACTGAAAGTAGAAGGTTCACTTATTAGTGTCATAACAGTTTCGTTGTCATATGGAAATGTTCCAACGACTTCTCGGATGCCGTTTCATAGATAATACAAGATGTATAGCATTTAAACAATTTGATTGAAGTGATTGTTTATAATAGCAAAGTGGAGATAATGTATATCTATATGGAAATATTTGCGCAATTGTACTGTTGTAATGCATAATTATTGCTTTTGTAGTTAAAGCATAACTTCGTTACCGTTGTTTTTACTCACACTTATTTCGTAGTAAGCCAATTGTCTAAACATGTGTTTCTCGTCCAAGTTATCGAACAATTGTATCGATTGTTTCATGTTTCTAATACTAAATGTTAATCGATCGAAAAAAAATATTTGTACCGGTTAGCCAAATGATTATCTGTGCAAAGGTCTCAAAGTGTCTACAATTGGTACATGTGCAAACAAATATCCAATCTAAATTACCTTCCTGTTGTCGCACTGAAAAGCTTTTAGGGTACACATTTGGCGCAAGCAATCTTTTTCGGTTCAAGAGATCTACGAAATACCCAATATGATTTTTCAGTACTGAATATGTAGTCCAAACAAAGAAATAAAATGAAACCATGTACTATGATAATGGGTAATTTTAAAGCTTAACAGTTATTCAAATATTGTAACATTCATAAAAGCTATAAAACAGTAGTTATTAAATCTATCGGCGACGCATATATATCCCCAAACTAGTATACAGTTTCAGATTTTTTTAAAACGTATATTGACCCATTTAAGCATTCGTCCTTGATTTAACAATTAAATTTGAATGACCTTTAAAGCGTCTACAGAAGTTAAATCACTTTAATACAAGCATTATTTCCTTAAGAATTATATGTTTTGAACGCAAATCTACTTCTTTTACACGAAATATTATTAATAATTTGCCAGCATTTTATAATTATAATGCGTTTATAGTTATTTTTGAAGATGCTGTTGAATATATAACTTGTTTCTGAGTACTAGCAATTCATCGCCTTTGGAACAAAGCAATACATTGAAATAAAACTAAGTATATGAAAATAATGCTTAGTATAATAATCATTAATATGGGTGTCTGTTTCTTAATTTCTCAAAGCTGAAAAAACTTAAAAACGTTTGTTTATTATTTATCAGCTTATTTTTTTTAAATACTCTGTCCTTTTTGCAGATTGTAGACATTACCCAGGGTCATAAAGGCGCTACTTCAACGTTTAGTTTTACTATTAGTATTAGTTAATTTCACAAAGTCTACCATAAGAGTATATTTTTCATTGTTTTCACACTTGTAACCATAATCCCATAAACGGTTTCCAATTAGCAAACATAACACTTATTTAATCAAATCCCAGACATTCAATTAATAAATTCAATCCGCGCTAAAGAATAAAATCAGTGTTAGCATGTTCTTGTCCTGTTGCGCATATTTCTAATTTCCGTCGGCTGTTAATACTGGTAATGCCCGTGTCATTCAAATGCCAACACTGGGCGCCAATAATTGGAACACGTGACATGTAGCACTTCTCTGAACATAAATCCTTGTCGTGGCTAATTTACTCTCCGTCATTTCGCATGTCAATACTGTATTCTGGAACATATATGACATTTGTCAAGGAGAACACACCCAATGTGTATATAGACACGTATAGATTTATCAAAAGCTACCTGGTGTTTTCAAAAGCAACCTTCTTGAATTGTCAGCTGTCCAAAAGGTTCTCACATAACCTTTTAACATTCTTGAAGACGCTGGTATATTTCTTCAAATACGCAAGGAATACTACATTAATCGCATTGTTGACAAACATTATTAAACTCATAACCTAACAAGAATGAAACCTTTTTAAAACATAACAAAGTACAAAATTGCATTTGCAAACATCGAGTCAAATTTGTTCACAAATTCTGATATCGAATAGCTATGTTGTTTTTTTTAAAATATCATTTTCCAATGTGATTCACGCAAATTGCATCCTAAAAGAAAAAAAATGTCGCTCCTGTTTATGTAATGTGTCATGCTTGTAGAAGACAAAGTCAATTTCTTATCAAAGAAAGGAAACGCAAAAACAAATTGACTTTAAATGTACTTTATTATAATGTTTTTCAACGAGATTCATTAAAAAGGTTGGGTTTCTATAAATGAGATACGCAGTTGGCCAATAACAACACTAAATTAATTGTAAAACCATGTTGGACCAGAGTCAGAGATAATATTGATAATGAGGATGTTATTGCCGAGTGTTGTTAGTAGTGTTATATCACCAATAATATTACTAAGTATCGACTATACGGAAACCTGGGGATAAATAAATCATTCTTCGAAGCGTAAAAATTCAAACATCAAAACTGATTGTGTATAAGATCGCTCTTCGTCCTTAGCCAACGGTTGGATACATTGTATCGCTCAGCAAAATGTTTAGGTATGTGTGGCACATGGGTAGTTC
This sequence comes from Mya arenaria, assembly GCF_026914265.1. Lineage (NCBI taxonomy): Eukaryota > Metazoa > Mollusca > Bivalvia > Myida > Myidae > Mya > Mya arenaria. The sequence goes on along the minus strand of NC_069122.1, from coordinate 54,434,435 downwards.
TGTACAATGTAAATTACGACAACTGTGTCCTATCACTTTAAGTATTAAGTATTAAGTATGTTTCTTTACCCTTTACAAACAGACATTAGGTTGTGTTATCCTTCAACCGCCAGGCAGTCTGTTGTTGCACCCTTCAACCCCCAGAGATAAGCTTGCGTACCAATCAAACGCTAGGCAAAATGTAGCTTTACCTTTCACCTTCAATCATTATGTTGGCTTATCCTTCAACTGCCAGCCAGTTTGTCTCTGTACTCCGACCGGCTTTACTATTCAACCGTAGTATAATATTGCTTAAGCCTACTACGACCATGCATTATGCACTTTGCCCTTCAACCACGAGGCGTTTTGTTGCTGTACCATTAAGCCGCCAGGTAGTATGTTTTACTTAACCCTTATCTGCAACACATTGTGTAGTTTTACGCTGCAACCAAAATGTTGTTACCACACCGAATGGTGTTCTAAACGTTTTAACCGGATGTTATTTAAAGTTTTCAACTCGACCGCTTTGTTTTTGTTAACGTTTAACCATAATAGAACTACATTAAGGTAACGTATTTTTGAATGGAAATCAAATTGCAAAATAAGGAGTTTCATTTATAGTAACTTGAGCTTTCTTATTTTCTCTAACAATATACCGAAGATCATTGCATTATTAAGCTGTGCGTGACTTCAAATGTGTGTGCTGTGCAATTCGGAGAACTACAATCGGATACCTGTTACATAAAATCAAATAAAATGCGTTGAATTATTTACCTACGTTTTCCTACGATAATATATTCCACGGAGATGCGTCATTTGCGTGCAGCAAATAAAACTGTCACTCTACCCAAATGTATTAATTGTTGCTGTATTATTCAACCGTATTAATTTGTTCTTGCTCAATGTTAATGTAGTTTAAAGTTCAGGCACAATTACTTGTTCTTATAAAAGACATCTTTATGGCAACTTATTTCGATAATGCACGCGGTCGTCCAAGAAATGAGCAAGTGAACAATTTGTAAAATAATTTCCATCGTATTCAAGCGCGTTTGATTCTTTCCATATTAAGAAAATTAAATCAGGCTCGACATGAATATATTATATTTTTGCAATAAAACGCAAGGAACTAAGACTATGCCATTCAGAAAAGTGAAGCCAATGGCTTTTGTTGAATGATATGCAATATGACGATAAAGAGAGTGACTTTGTATTTCCCAATTAGGCATTTTATCCTCCAAAATGGTATCAGCAGAATTATATCCGACGTTTATTTTATTGATTTTTCTGATTGCAGTTTCCTAGTAAATAACAAATGCCTTACAGTATATGTCCTACCCTGGTGATCCCTTTGATGACAACTTCTAACATTCCCTTGCTGACTATAGTTTAATATTTTATAAACTACTGTAAAAACTGTAATGCAGAAATAAAGGATTTGAGTTTGTAAATCTTTTAACTATATGAATATAAATGATATGTCACGACGGAAATTTCATAACCAAATAATAAACTTCCAGCCTTGGGACCAGAATCCAATTATTAACTGATTATAAGTGTATTTTCTGGAAAAAAAATATGTATTTGCATTGCAAAAACAATACAAGTAAAGGAGGCTCATTTTGTAGCTTTTATCTGACATTGTGTGCAGTATATGATGAGGTGTCTTGATAGTTTCAGCATGAAGTTTGTCATAGACTGACATGTTTATTTGTATAGGACAACATACCACATTGTTACACGCTATAACTTACATACAAACAGCAATATTCTACAAATATAACGAAAACATGTTGTACTGTTTAAGGTAGTGCCTTATATTATCCATCCGTGTTTTTGCGTTCCTCTTTTATTTAAACAAAACACGTTTGGCTCCGTCGGTTGTCTTTTGAACTACTAGTCCATTTTCGTATATGTTCTCTTGTTGCAGGACAGAATCTTGGAAAGTTTATTGTAGCCTGGATTTTTCTTTGTATATTAAATAATTTTCTGATTTCTTATATCTTAAAAATACTGCAATCGATTTTTAGTTTGTGGTGAACGGTATAAAGATTAGTTTTTCAAAACAACACCACTCATTACGCCGTATTATCCTGACAAATCTGCAAGTACACCATTAACAAATCCTGTCACACGCAACCCTTATGTTTTTCGTGGGATTGTTCTGGTACTAAACGTAAATGAAAAACGCACGTAATAAATTTAAATGCTGTGGGAAATTGTAGCAGCAATAAGACCTCATCTATCACACCGAAGAAATCCTTCTATATCTCTATCACATGACACGCAAAGCTACAAATAACTTTGTTGCTTGGGTTTTGTTGTTGACCACATGGATATCTCAAGGGGATAAACCCATAATTAATCAAAGTGCACATATACGTCCTTGAAGGGACAATTCCCATAAAATAATATGTTGACAACTGGTTTCTGAATTCCATTTATTTGATCATTAATTAATGCTGCCTCTCACAAACAGTGACATATTCCATAATAAGGAGCGGCATAAATTGTCTTTTATGAATGCAGATTGCCTCTCCAAGAGATTAGTGATGTAAACCATATTGGTATATACAATTTGAGTAACAAAGATATACAAAATAAGAAAGGATATTTACAGCAATGTATGTTTACTAAGTTTTTTTTCTTTGTTTTGTTTTAAACTTGTAATTGCTGTTATGTAATGAGTTTATCAACATAACGCTTTATAAAGTGCGCCAAGCCGTTTCGACATTTTACGCAAGCATACTTCAAAAATGTAAAACGTAATGTGATGTTATTTTTCCTACAGCTCTAAAATCAAGAATGTTGCTTGGAGACGCCGGGTAGCTTTTGATTGATTGCTAATCGTCTATAAAGATATTGGCCCTTTGGACGCACTAAAATATACAATATGTTATGTCCCAAAGAATATGTGCATTCGAACAGATGGAAAGGAGAATAGATACGGCAAGGATTTATATTGGGATACGTTCTTCTTGTAACATGTCCCGATCCTTCGGGCCCAGAGTTGGAAGCCGATTTGCACTGGTATCACATGTATCTGTAGAAATATGCGTAACGGAGAATCACTTGCAATCACCGAATGAAAATAGGCTATTTTGTACTGAGTGCAGATTGTTGTAATAAATTGACTGTCAGGTGAATTATTAATTAAATGACATATATAATAAATGAAAATAATTCGTTATGGGAATAAGGTGAACTATTTGTTAGATTTTGCACTTTGGTCAAATTAACAAGACCCTCATGATACACGTTGCTTAAAATCTTATTTTGTACCCCGTTTTTGTATTGTTTTTTTTTTGTGAAAGTTGTTCTAATAGTTGACGTAAAAAGAGGTTTGTATACGTTGTCAGACGTTCTGAACTATATAAAATATAGAACAATTGCATTGCGTTTGGCGGAGATACTGCCAATTAACATATTAATTTAAAACATATTTACTGGGAAATAATGTTCAAACGTTTATACTTTTTTACAAAAAGCACATTTTCTAAACAAGCAACATTTATAAATGACAGTATATATTATGGCCTTAGTCAGATTTAAATTTCGCAAAATCGGGGATTGATGATTGGCGCATCTTGTCTGTCTCGCGAGACTGTTCAAACTCATAATTATCTTCTCAAATGCTCTTATCAACTGTCATGCGTAAACAGTGATAAACGGTTTTCCACACCTTATAAAATTTCCTTTCAAGTTTCATCCAAATGTTTAACACTTGTTCATTTTGGAACACGTGTTCGGGAAAAGTGTGAAATTATGACCTTGAGGGAGTCATAAGGTTTTGAGCATAATTAGTGGACTGGATGTTGTGCTTGACTCCTCGACGTATTTCGGTTTCAATGCAGCGTCAGAATATTTTATATGAAAATAGAACGAAAAATGTTCGGGATCTAGCTCCGACCTAGAAGAATCGCCGGTTCTCGAACGACAGCCTGTTTGAACGACCGAAGTTTTACTGTATTAAACACTCATTACACATATTCGTTACCATTAACAAAACCATTTCCCCCAGTAATAGACATTTGGTTACAGCTTTTCACGCACTATCAAGTGCAACACAGCATAACGACGTTATGTATTTTAAATAATCTATCGTAGGCTTTTTATTGAACAATCCTTTAACAGTTCTTTAACAGTATTACAAAAGTTTAAACTATGTTTAAAATCAAATTCATTTTTGATTTAATTCACATATTGTATTGACTCATCAAATGAAGCAGGATAGGATGGCTAACAGTGAAGGGAAAAGCAATAAAGCTTTATGTAAAAGGACATACTCGTCAAATTATTTAACAAATTAAAACCAGGTTATAAATTATCCTTATCAATTGACCTTGAATTCCGTCATATGTGTATTAGTTGTTAAGCTTAAACACTTTCACTATAGAATACAATTATCCTCAGGTAATAAGTGTAATTTGATTCCAGAGACAAACCTGGAAATTCATTTTCTAACTGGTTATACAATTTTCCTGGAGATAAGACAATCATTTCATTATAATTAGTAAGCAAGGGAAAACTAGCAAGGGTGTTTTCGACCCAGAATTCACCAGTATAGGAGATACACTATGAGGCACATACGGAATTGTGTCGAAAGGAATTAATACCCTAGAATGTTGTCTCCTAGTGCATGAAGACACGTATGATAATAATACAATGATATAACATGTTATTGACAACCAGGTAGTGTTTTCTCTGATGGTTGATACGCATTTTACCGACAACTTAAACCCTTATTTCTTTTATTCTAAAAAAGTATTTTTTAAAAAAAAAATACATATTCCTTAAAGAAAGTTTGTACTTTAAATGAAATTGATGAGTAATTAAACTATATTTTAAGGTGCTCATATTTTGACAATGAGCAGAAATAACTTTTTTAAACAGTCAAATTATCAATGTTTCATATTTCAAAAAGCTGAATGATTTAAGCAAATTTGGCTGCATTATATGCTACGAGATCCTTTGAAGTGAAACAGAAACAAATAGTATCTATGATAAATCGATGTTTGAAATCCCAGTCGATTTCTCGTCACTATCGGTAACGAGTGTTATTCCAATTCTGAAAGTGAAACATATTGTCATGCTTTAATTTGTAACCAGAAAGAAGTATTTCAAAATAAATCCTACAAATAATATAACTTTTCCAAGCATCTATCATTATAAGCATACGACAACTGTGACGGTTTTGAAAAAAAAAACATCATCATAGTTTAAAAGGAATGTAAAGTTTATCATGAAACTGGTTTATCTTACTTTACCATGAAAGAAACAAATGCACTAAATCGATATTCTTGCTAATTCATATGATGGGGAGGTTATTGTCTTACACAGTGCTATCTTGACAACATAATTTCATCAAAATTGTCGGCTCACGATGACAATTGCAGACAATTACCGACGCTTAACCATCACTTAAATGTTTAAAAAATGAGTGATAAGTCTGCAATCATTGACAGATGAAATGGCCCAATGACGCACGTTTAAAGCACGTTTAATAGACACTCACGTGGCATAATACTTGAATAAATGTTCAAGGCCTATTTGCAGTATTTTTGGATTAACAAAATGAAAAATGGTTCTGAATACTACGCGAAGCTCAAGGACCAACAACAAAAAGGCAATCGACATGTTAATATAAATCTACAGGTCTTCTTTGAAAATGTTATAAATGGGCGAAAATATCGGATTTAAAACGACACTCGTACCGTTGTGAATTTCAAAACACAATAGAAAAATCGATTCTTTTATAGGAAACATTCGAAATTTGGAAAGTCAAAAATAACGTCTAAAATATATCCATCTTAACCACCGATTCAATTTTCATTGTTTAAAATTATTTTATTCACATAAAACGTTTGTCCTGAGCAAAACGGTTCCCGTATTTTTTATTCATATGTTATGTTTTAGTCATGTTTGATATATCTGTGACAGATACAATTCGTTTCTTAATGCACAAGCAGACAACAGACAACAGTTTAGGAGATACTTCCTTTGAGACGATTCCGTTGGTCCCTCACATTATATATCCTAAACTGGTCATTCGTGATACATCCTGGCGTTCCCGGGATGTTTCTTCATATAAATGTGTTTTAATATTTCATTGGGAAACCACCAATATTTATGCTTTTGCTAAAATGCCCCATATAGTATGCATCGTAGCCAAATCTAAATATGCCAGTGGTCTCTTTATTCAGCGTTTGTCTTTACTTATCTGTTCTGTTTTAGTCCTGTTTCATATAACTGTGACAAATTAAATAATCGGGAGAGACATCACTTGTCTCTCATAGTAAAAATATGTGCCTCTATTAAAATTTAAATAACAGAAATATCGATTTACAAAGTCCTCTGTTTGGTTTAAATTGTTAAATTATGGTTTGTTGTTATGGAAAACAATTTCAAACTCTTTGGAGAACTTGGTTACATGGAAGTCAATTCATTGCAACAATTTTCGGGCAGGTGTTAGAACCGTTTCCGTAAGCTTTTTAATCTAGAGTGTTTTTTGGATTCCGCCACTGGTTTTTAATCATTTGTTACAAGGCAATAATTTATTCTACGCTCTGTTAGTGTATCAGTTATAAGAACAATCAAACCCAATTGCATAAGCATGATAATTGATTATGGAGGAAATAGCTCGTGAATCAATGTCAAACGATTTTAATTTTTATATAGGAAATGATGCAATGAATCATTTTGCGTTTCTAATTTCTCTGACATTTCAAAACACTAAGTTATAGGGTTTAAGGCGGTTATCCCAACATATGCAAATAATTATATTGCCTTTTGAGGTATGTACTCAATCTGTCTGTGACTGTTATGCAGTATGTGTTTCTATTTGAATGCGTCTAAGCGTTGCCTTTTGACTGTAGGTGACTTACGTTGACTTGTCATTTTGACTTCCTTTTTGTCCCTATTGTTTTCATTGTGATATAATGTTTAGCAACTTTTTTATTATGATGACTAACTCAATGCAATAATCAGCCATGTAACAAGACATCACATTATTTCGCATTAAAGTATTGAGTACCAATTCTTCATGACAGGTTTGTATGACATTGACTCTAACGTTGTCCAAAATGAAAGTGAACATTCTACTTTCAATAATGTGATCCCACAAGCCTCTACATTTGACGAATCTATTGTTTATTATTCTTCGGTGAAGTATGGAAGACGTTAAAATGGCGATGCGAGACTCCTTTGACAGAAATACTTAATGTCTGACTGACGCATGTTGTAAAACAAAAGGCTTCGTTTAAACGTATTTAATATAACACAAACATCACACATTTCAACATTGTATGTCATTATATACATGGTATATTGAAGCAGTTTCAAACGAACAATTATCTCACTTTTACGTCATCATACTCAAACTTTCACTGTTTACTTCCTCTTGGAAATTAATCTTTGAAAAGTCAAACACATCGAATCCTTCTGACAATCGTTCAATACCTTTTCTCAGCTGGGTCAGAAAACTCATGGAGCTAATGTTATGTGTGTAACTACTACGTTTAAAACAAGGATCATTTTGATGCTTTACACTTCGATTACCAGGCATTATGTTCTTTCTACTCTTCAACTGCCACACATACCTTTTCTCCAGGAACATTTGGCTTGGTTGTTCAAGTTAATTTTGTCTCGCGTTGCTACAAGACGACAATTCAAGATTTGATGAAACCAATCCAAACCAATGGCTTGGATTGCAAGCAAATAAGGTGTGAAAATGTCATCTAAATGACACTATTTATAAATATTTATCAATTGGTATCAAATTCATATGATTTACAATGATTGTATGAACAATTAACATTGTTCAATGGTTTAATTGGTATGCTGATAAACTAATATGATGTTCTTTAAAAACATTGTCAACTACAACATTATTTTAAAGGAAAAAAAAAATGAAACCATCCTTTATTGGGTTAAAAAGTAGTTTAAAACTTGCTTGGAATATTTATGAAAAATCAGATATAAAGAACTTAGTAATCGGTCAGTTGTAAACATGTTTATCTAGCGCACAAACGTTTAAAAAAGAAAAAACAAACTATTAGACTATGCACAATAACATACTGTTATATTTCTTTCATTTTCTTCACTTCCCCTTTTTGTTTATATACATATATAATTTTATATCATTAAAAAAGGAACAAATTAAAAAAATACTTTAAACGTAATGATTATTTAAATTTCAAATTGTTTGCACACCACTTGGTTCAGAAGTAACAAGAACATGCACTATTATGGCCCAAACTACTTCCGCTTGACGTAAGAGACATATTGCAGACGATTCAACTCAAATATAAAATAGAGCGGGAACATGAGTAAATGTCCAATAACCTTTTTTAACATTCGTTGATGATAAAAAATTAAAGTCAAAATCTCCTTTTGTCAATTTGCAAAACAATTTGACTTATCTGTCAATGTGATTGATACAATAACAATAGCGTAAAAGCTATCACCAGTATCATATTTTAGGAAATGGGCTATTTACAAATATGAAACATATGTTAATCAAAAAGTGTCTGGTCAAAATTGCTCATGTTTGATATGAACATGTTATTGTCTCACGTCTAGGAAATTAAAACGAAACTGGTGCAGCCTTTTGTAGTCTTCATTTACATGTAGTTTTCGTATATTGGACAATCTGAAACAGAACTTTCATCAATGATCAAATTCTGAAAACATAACAGTTGTGCTGAAAAAAACTCTTATTTCTTTGGCGAAATATATAGTACGTACAGGGTATTATGATAAAACGCTTTTCTGATGTCCAGTATCACGTTAGGTTCGGTACAAAATTACCGGTTAAGACCATCGAGACGAGTTGCATGTCATAAGAAAAGCGTTCCATTCTTAAAAGTCTTTCTTAAGCGTTCGATCTAAAAATTCATTTTATTGCATGCCGCTTTAAATCCTTAGGCACTTAGGTTTAATACAATTTGTCGATTTTTCTACTACGGAATCGACGTATTATTGCATTAATGATTCACTGAATTATCTATATAATTTAAACGTTTGCTATGCTAAACATTTTCGCTTACGTAATATATAAAATCATGCATTCAACCGTTTAGAACTTCCTAGATTGATGAAGATTACATCATATTTAATAACTACCAAATCCATAATTGATGATATTCGGCGTTATTATTTGTTCAGAATATCACCCTTGAAAATTCTGCTGATCGAAATAGAAAATGTATGAAATTAGACATATTACATATGTCCTCTCATTTACTTACAATATGGCCGAAACAAAGACGTTACAACATCAGCAAATAAGCAAGATACAGGAAAACGGCAATAAATACAAACGTTTCAAACGTTTATCAAAGTGTAAATATTTTGCCGTACAATTTGTAAGATATGAAACAAATTTATCATTGTCAATCGTGAATACATTTTCTTTGAAAAGGTGCAGGAAGTTTATCTATTTTTCAACTTTACCTATTTCTGTTGATGTTTCAATGACTCTTGACAACGGGAAGGTGGTATTTGTTTCATCCGGGCGACTTAAAGGTAAATGTTACCTTTAAAGGTTGATTTATGAATCACATTATTTATGCGAAAAGCTACAGAAACAAGCTCAGTAGCAAAGAGTTTAAACATAAACCCGGTTTACATGTCAAACATACACGTATTTTCAAGTATTTTTCTTCATTGATGATTTATTAACTACTCAAACTAGTAATTAACTATTGAATCTAGGTAAATCAACAAAGAATTATCTATTACTCACGGACTGGTTTGCTCAGACTTTTCATCTGAAATAGTGTATTTTCACAACACATGATTGTATATATTTGAATTATACGAGCAAGAGTGTCCGAATCAACTATTATATTAAACACTACACGAAATTGTAGTTAAACGTGATTAAATCAGATTACAGAGTGCGTTAGATAGTTGTATATAAACCTTATTTAATAAATGCAATATAATTAGTAGATAAGGGTTTGATAATACATGCTGTAGATGAATGCACTTATTTGCAAAATATAATTCACTGAATGAAAACATCGCAACAAATGGCCACATACCAGCTTTAGAAAAGCGTTGATTTGAGAACTTTCTCTTCAGGAATATCCCGACACTTCCAAGAATAACCAAAGCACAAAAGTCTCCAATAAATACTAATATACCAGTTAACTCTGAAAGAATTCGTTATATACATTTCAAGCATTACATAAGATGTTTAGGAGTATGTGTAGTTTTCTTTATGATTTTCAGCATATTTATTCCCAGGAAATTTACATGTGGTGATGTGTTCATCTAAAACAGTTTACAATGTGTAGATGCAGATAAGACAAATGTCTATATAATATAATGAGGAGTAGAAAGCACCCGAAATTGATACATATGTAAACGTACACAAGTATAACTTGTTAAAATTTCATCGTCTTTAATTACGCCTTTAGTTTAGGATGCACTCTATAAAGTTTAAAGTTAAGTTATATATCTTCATGAAAAAACATGTTAAAATCAACTGCAAAATATGTTCATTATCCTTTTGCACACTAGCAAAAATGATTGCTTTGAAATAAACAGTTTGAATCTTCTTATATACACCATATATTTATCATGAAATTAAATACTACTACTACTACTACTACTACTACTACTACTACTACTACTACTACTACTACTACCAATACCACTACTACCAATACCACTACCACTACCATTACCACTACTACTACTACTACTACTACTACTACTACTACTACTACTACTACTACTACTACTACTACTACTACTACTACTACTACTACTACTACTACTACTACTACTACAACAACAACAACTTCTACTACATTTAACACTACTAGCTATAGTACTACTACTACTACTACTACAACAACTACTACTACTACTACTACTACTACTACTACTACTACTACTACTACTACTACTACTACCACCACCAACCACCACCACCACCACCACTACTACCACTACCACAACAACTACCACTACCACTACCACTACTACTACTACTACTACTACTACTACTACTACTACCTTTTACTCTACTACTACTACTACTACTACTACTACTACTACTACTACTACTACTACTACTACTACTACTACTACTACTACTACTACTACTACTACTACTACTACTACTACTACTACTACTACCACTACTACCACTTCTACCACTACTACCACTACTACCACTACTACTACTACTACTACTACTACTACTACTACTACTACTACTACTAAATATGCTATTGCAAGGCTGATATTTTATTACTTTAAAACAATATTAGTAAGATTTTATACGTACCATCAGCTTTCGTTTTTTCATCATTCATATCTGCAAGAACGGTTCAGACAAACCTTTCAACAATTCAGTTGTAAAAATGGAAGGTACAAATACCGCGAAAATGTAAGACATAATATATATACAGACGACAATATAAATCATGTATATAAACAAATCGTTGATACATTTTATGAAATATAATAACAAGAACTTACGGACAACAAAACTAAAATTTGGTCTGTGCTGTTCAGGTGTTTTCCAGTTTATCGACATAATATGAACGTAGCATTGGAAATGAAAGCGGTTTCCCGATGTTCTTAAAGCGTCTTCTACACTAACATCGTACAATAAAGAGTCCGTTTTTTCAAACTCACAACTGCCAAAAGCCTTCGGTTCTCCGACTATCTGATTCCCAGAGGTAAAAGGGACAAGCTGGATACTATTATCCAGGCTACTTTTCATCCAAACAATTTTCACTGATGAGTTGAAAGACCCAATGTTCGCCGTGCATTGTAGCCGTAATTTCTGACCCACATGGATAATTGTAGTTGTGTTTGTTAATTCAGAAATTATAGTTTCAACATCTCCGCTTGCATCAAAGATTTGTTTTGTGATGATTGAGGGTGTCACTGAAGAATAAAAAAGGATTTTTCTAAACATTACATGCTTCAATTTGAAACAAATGTGTTTTAGCTAAGCACATAATGGTTGCAATATGATATTACAACCTATACTGAATTCCGCAAACATAAAGTTACTATATAAACTTGTGCCAAACACGAAGACAACACGCCCAGATACACCCTGACATGCTGGACATCGGTAAAGAAAAGCAACTAATATGAGCTTAGGCGCTGCCTCTACGAGCTTGAAGTATAATTTCTGGACACCAAGCATTATTGCAGGACACGAGAGTTAATGTTTACTAAATGCCTATGTAAGACATACTAGGAGTAAAAGCGAAACGCTATATATGTTAATGCAACTCATTTTAAATAACAATCAGTTCTGACGCTGTTGACAATTTATTAAACATATCAACAAAAATCTACAATAATATTGTATACATTATATTTTATACATTATACTACACATAAAATTGTGAGTTGTCCGACACATTTCAACTTAAATAGAGCTACTACGCATTTTGAGAAAAAGTAACAAACAGAAAATCAATCAGGAGTAATTGTATCTTTTACAAGAATTGAATGGGCAAAAATCAGTTTAAATATGGTGGTAAATCATGACCAAACATTTACTCAATAACTGATTATAATGCACAAAAAGAATCCCTTAAAATTGCAGAAACCCTAGTAGTAGAAGAATAATTATATTGATTGTAAATGTATTATATAAAGCCAATCATCTCTGACACTATATATTAACAAAAACTCTCAGTGAGAATACAGAATATATTCTTATTTGTTTGTTACAAATATAACCTAACACAAAAAGTTAACAAAAACCTGATGCATAAAGTTAAATAAGAAATAAATTGTTGTTTAGATTTTAAAGCCAAATACAAATACTGCTTTCATTTCGACCAATGGAACAAAGTGATTTTAACAAAGTTTTCTAAAAACTTTAATACCTGAAAATAATTTTATTTTTAAGACTTTTAAAGGCCGTATATGTTTTTGTAATATAGTCTTATCTAAGTTTATGTATATCCAAATTACCTCTCTTGACTTTTTGAAATAGTTTAACCCCTACTGTCCCCTAGTATGAAAAGAACATTTATTTGCAATAAATAAATGCAACACAACTAAAAGAATATTCTTAATGTTTTATGTTGTAGCTTAGTTTTAACTTATCAACGCGTATTTATTTACATAAGACTTCTCTTAACCCTTTCAAATTATGTTAACCCACAGGATGATCAAATGCCTTTATTGCAATTACAATTAACAATCAACAGAATCGAAAGTATATTCTAAATCTAGCGCCTATATTGCATAAACAAATGCGTGGTCAAGGCAGCTATACATTTGGACATTTTCATACATTTCTTTTAAAAAAGCAATGAGTGGACATTGATGTTTATTTCAAACATTATCTGAGACTTTATAATAGTTTTATACAGACTTATATTTTTCCCTTAAATATTAAACCATAAAAAACATTCTTGTCCTTTAAAGAATTAATCTGATTTGATATGAAATAAGAACCCAGCCAAATATTACAAATGACACCTGAGCTAACTAAGCACTATTTTATGTTTGTACATGCATATTCAGTTTAAAAGCCGTAAGTAACTATTCTAATGTTGACTGTATCAGCAAATATGGAGCAAGCGCCAATTTCCTATGAAAATCATGCATATACATGAAAGCAATTTAACAGATCAAAACGATAAGATTATATTACTGAGGCTAATTATAAGCATAGGATAACATGATGGAGAGCTACAATTAAGGCCACATATATTTTAATATTACTACATATACGTGTAGATAAATCTGAAAGAATAATTGCAATACAGTGTCAAATTATGTTAAGGTCAGGCAAAGAAGAGGCTTTCTGCCTTTCATTCAAGTTCCCTTTTTGTTTTAATATTTAGTGTTCTCAATAATGAATCAGTTGTCGGCCATTATAGTTGGTTCCAATGGCAATTTGGCCAGTTCAAAATTGGAAAAATAAATGAACTTAAAGTGGAATAAATAGAATAAAGCCTATTCAATACTTAAAGATTGAGATATTGTGTATTTCTTTCTTATATAGCCCTTTCGGCCAAACGAATAACAGCAAACCTTTGAACAACCATTAGTTTAACTTACTGAAATGTATCAGTTTGTAAAATGTGTGCTTTTTCTAGTCCAGTATATATTAACTCAACAGAACATAACCTTTAAACAATTATACAAAGTGATAGTGTATTCATTGACAGTCAAAACACCATTAAAACTATATGCTGAACTGATTGCTTGACGAACAAATGGTGTAACAAAAGAAATTGACCGAAAACACTACAAACTGAAACATTCTGAAACTATGTGGTTTCAAATGCTAAATTCGGCACAAATTTAAGAGAACGGCATTTTGACAATGTCTATATGTTGCCCAATAATTAAACATTTGCTTTCATACGTTGGAATAATTTACACACAAACAAGTTCTACAAGGGTATGGGATTCAGTGCTGTATCGACTCTCGGTTTCAGATTGCTTGACCACTTCTGGCTTCTGGCGCATCGGAATCTGCAAAGGGTATAAAAGTTACAGAAACAAGCTCAGGAGCAAAAAGTTTAAACATAAACCCTGTTTAAAACTACCATCTACAACTGTGAAGGTATGTAGCATGCCTGTAAACAATCATTTGAGGCATACAAAGCTTTATATGACGTCATACATTTGATAAATAGTACATATTTCAGGCATTCAAAGATGAAGTTGACGAAATATATTATGCTTGTATATTTTGCAATGAGTATTTAACAACTCCAAGGCAAACACCCACTAATTGACAACAAAGAAGCTTTTTGGAGGAGCCAAAACTTCACATGCTTAGAATCTCTTCTTACTTTTAGTCCATACTCCAATATCCGGAGGCGGTATGGAATTCTTGACAGGACTATTATTTAAGCAGCACAGATTTTTTCCTCGAAAGTTCTTCCACAGCTTCAGAAACCAGGCGGCTTAAGTAACAATAAACAATACATTTATGTTTTAACAGCATGTTTATGTATGAAGGTGTACTGAGTGAAAGGGAAATACTCTTAATGTATCAGGCACTTTTTTATCCGAATTTCTTTGAGATATTTCACGTAATTCAATTAAAAACGCTGAATGAATAATTGAATATAAATGAATGAGTGAGTGAGGTGAGGGAGTGAGTGGTAGTATTTCTTTAAAATAGGACTTTAGTTTTATTTTGTTGCCATAATTGTTGAAGTAGATGTTTTTCATGTCCAAAAGCTGATGTCAAATGTGCACTCAATCTGCATCACAAATTAAGTAAGTTTTGTTTAACTGCCTATATAAAAAGTTCTAAATGGTATGCTCAAATAAAGAGCAAACAAAATAGTTTCTAAACACAGACCAATGACCAACACTGAAAGGTCGTCTTTTTATTAGTAAATAAAAGAATTTTACATTTTACTCTATAATTGGACCCTTTATGCCATGCTTGATTGGTGTTGAGAACCGGTTCCAATTTGAATATTGATATTTGGTTCCACCCAAGTAACCGATTAGCGATAGTACACTCAGTTTTTGACAAAACCTTAATTGTACAGTAACTTGTAGTCCTTTACTATGCTTATGGTATGTTTATGTTTGAAGTTGTTTAGTGTTATTGTTGCATTCGGCAATATTGTTTATGAAAACAACTGAAAACAGTTCCAAATGTATAAATGAGGTAATGGCGGAAATTACCCACACTTAAATAATGAGCAAAAAAGAAGACAAACAACTCACCTGTTGAATCGTTGATCGATTTAGAAAAATTACATTCGACTGTCGCCAATATTCGGTTTATACAATGAATAGTTGATAATAATCGATAATCGGAACTTCAGTATGCGTGTGGTCAATACAATGTAGCGTTAATTATATGATATTGATTATTGTCATGATATAATCAAACATTGTCGGCAACTCTCATTCTAATATACATAGGCGAATAAGACTGCGTCGACTGTGGTAAGCTAACTTCATTCAAAGATAATGGTTTAAAGTTTATTGATAATTTTCTCGGAAGTAGATCTAAAAAACTAATAACAGCGATTTAGTGTTGATATCAAAATTAAATAGAAAAAAACAACAACAAAGCATTATCAATTTAAGCGAATAAACGTATCAAGTGTCCGCCGAGTTTCGCAGAGTTATTCCTTCCAAGGAACTACATTTGCATTTCTTCAGCTGTTTGACCACTGTCTGAGGGCCTTAAATCCTAACGCGATGAAATGCAGTATCTATAAATTTATTGTGTAAGCCACGATAGCGCAAATCAGCGGTGGGTATTGAAAGTGAGTCTAACTCATTGAGTGTACTGAATATCGTGTGTGTTGGAGGATGGCGTAGTGGGAGGAGGTGTGCTTTCGGTAATTCCACCAACCACACAATACTTACCAAAAATTAAAATCATTAAAGCAATTATATTCAATACAAAAGTCAGTTAATAAGTTGTTTTGATGACATCAGTAAGACACAATCCTCGCACACCGGAGTGATGATGATATGCGTACCTTTTTACGAATGAGAATGTAAGACACATGAATATACAAAATAAGTTGTTGTTTTTTCTTTGTGTGCTATGGGCCATAGTGCAGATCGTTAAGAAAATTCAAAATGGTCGCGACCATTGTGTAATTTTTGAAGCAGCTTATTATCCCAAACAAACGTGGTGAATCGATATCAAACCGTTTTAACTAATGATGTCCATCATCTATTGAATATTATGTGTATTAAAGTATGTTAATATAAAGTTAAAAGCCAGTATTTACTTTGCGTATGGAAAAATGGGTGTCTGGGGCTTCGTACAAAATCAACACCGTATCATTGTATTATGTAACTTTTCTTGCTTATCTTTCAAGCCGAATGATAGGCGAATTTTATTAATGCTTCTGGAACGATATTGTAGTGGATACTGGTACTAAGTCTCTGTGAATGGGGAATCCCCGTACTTTGCTACCAGATTAACGGTTGGAACGTGTAGATCGATACAACATGAAGTTTCAAGTGAAAAGTGTTTAACTTATGTCTTTTTTTTCAATAAAAATATAAATCATGCATCTCAGTAACCTTTAGAAATTTAGACTCGCAAACTTGGAGTAGGACTTGTTCTTGGTCCCGGTGCCATATAAACTAAATGACGTACAAGGTATTTTGAATTCTTCATCAAGTTAATTGTAGCGGAAATGTGAATTAATATATTTAAATTCCATTTCATTAATATTTAGTTTAGTGAATTTATCGGGCGTAATAATTGCTGATATGATAAAAAGCAATGTGCGACAAACTGTATTGCTCAGTAATTAAACACACTTTCCAGTCAAATGCATAACTATTTTGAACGCATATCTATTGAGGAAGGCTCGATTTAAAAACTGCATGCATCTCGGATGTTTCCGTATTGATTTTCATTGGTCAACGGAGGTCAAACCCTGCCCAAAACATGTACAATTTGCTTGCCGCCATGCACGCGCTTTATATGAGCAAGAAACGATAATCTTTTCTGATTCCGATTTTCATTGCTAAATGGTGACCCTCACCTCCCGAAAATGATTGCTATCACTCCGGCAAAAATGGAATTAGTCCCAATAACGTGATTGCCGTAAAATGACTCTCGCTAAGCTGCGCTTGACTTCAAGTCCGTATCAAAAAAGAACTACATAATTTGTTGGATTAAAGGGACTGTACACCAGATTGGCACCAAAAAATAGTTTTTTTTTCTGTTACGAATCTCAGGACAATTATTAAATTATTTTTTTTACTCTTTGATATCAAAATTATAAAAAAAAAAATACCAAAATAAAAAACAAAAACGTGTCGGATGCCGGGTTCGAACCGGTGTCGCTAAAATTGCAGTCCAGTGTTGTATCAACTGTCATACGGAGGCTAGGTCTAAATGGTTGAAATATTTAAGATGAATACCTAACTTGGTAATATAACGTGATAACATCGACTAGCCAATCACACATAAGGAATTCTACTTAGTAGACATACCCGGTAATCTTTTTAATGGACAAATACGAAAAAACTGCGAAAAATAAATTGTTAACTATGTGGTACTTCAGTTAGTA